>NC_140961.1:142554806-142707306 GCF_056783735.1 Eptatretus burgeri
CATGACGGTGATGTTGACGCTTCAATTTCTCGTGCGGTTATAATATAATATAATTAATAGGCTGCCGCTCAACGATTTAAATCATAACCGCACTAGAAATTGAAGTGTCAACATCACCGTCATGCCGAAGAAAAAAAGAAAAAAACAAACTATGGAGTCTGGAACACTGATGGGTTCCACCTGTGTGAACCCCATTTTTATATACCAATTCCCCTAAACGCTGCCAATACGCCATTATACGGTAGCTGTAAGTTAGCAACACGTTCAGTAAGTTCTGTGGTCGTCCGGAAGACGTCAAATACGTCTACATACGTCAATATGCGTTGGAGATACGTTACACATAGGTTCAAAGCACATTACTCACAGGTTCAAAGCACGTTACTTATAAGTTAGAAATAAGTTTCGGGTACGCTAAACATTACCTCGACGTGTTTCGACTTATGAGTGACTTACAAGTACCGTGTGTCGACGTGTGTCAACGATCGCGTAACGTGCCTACAACTTATGGCCAGCGTATGCAGAATGTGTGAGTCATATGCTGGCATACGTCGAAAAATTTTCAACATGCTGAAAATTTGTCGACGTACTCGGCGTACTATGACGTATGCCAGCGTGCTTCAGTGTGCTCTTAACATATACAAAACTTACCCATAACGTATTTGACGTGTGCCAGTGTATTCGGCAAATGTTTCATACGTTGACATACGCTGGCTAAAACGTCAAGGTGTGACAGCGGCTTGACACTTCGATGTCTAGTGTGGTTATGATTTGAATCGTCGAGCGGCCGCCTTTTAATAGGCTACGCCACGTGAGCGTTGGTGATACGCTGCCGCGCGCTATGCATAAGTTAGACTATCGTTGGGCATAGGTTATGAACGCCAACAACACGCTCAGCATTCGTTGATATAAGTTATCTATATGTTATCAAAACGTTCTGTGTACGTTACGAATACGTTATCCATAATTCCAACTCGTTATGAATACGTCCAAAACTGGAAAAAACATCAATAGTTCAGTGTATGCCAACGTTTTACATACGTTTTGATACGTTGCCATACGCTGGCTAAAACGTCAAGGTGTGACAGCCCCTTTTGCTACACGTGAGTTCTCCAGATCACTGCCCACTGTTGCCGTGACTCAGTGTGTACATTTATGTTCCTTTTTTTAAAAACCAGGCTTTCGTCGTCATTTTATGTGAGTACTGACAAATTTTTGCAGCATGATGCATCGAGTAATGGTTTTAACACTCATGCTGAAAATACCAAGTATCAGGGTGGTGTTTCCTTCCGCTTCGGAAGTAAAACCTCTTGTAATTTCCATCATCCTGGGCAACGGACAACCTGGAAGGTGCAGGCCCAGGCTTTGTAGTCATCTTGTGTACCTCGGGTCCTCCTTCATTTCGTAATTCAACAGAGTCTTTTGCAGCAGTTTTCATGTCAATCGCGAGTTCAACAGCTCTCTGAAAATGAAGTTCACTTTCTTACACCAGGCACTTCTCAATACTCTCACTCGTCAATCTGCAGATGATCCTGCCTCTTAGCTTGACATTTTGATTTGTCCCCAAAGTTGCAGTGCTGAGACAACCTTTTCAACTCAGTGACAAAATCACTGATTTATTTTCCCATCCTGTTGATCACGTTTGTGGAATCGAAATTCCTGTGCAATTATGCTCGGTTTTGGGCATAAATGATTCTGGAGAATTTTTTACCAGATATCCATAAGACTTTTGGCCTGGCCTGTTTGGTTCGACCAGGCCAAATCGCACTGCAGTGAGAAACACGTATGACAAACTGAAATTGAACATGTCACCTGCTTACTGAAGAACAATGACTATCCAGCAGCATTCATTCGGTCTTGCCACCAAAGGAGGGCACCAACATCGTGACTTGAGGAACCGGTCAAAACAGTAGTATCACAATACATCGGCAATACTTCGGAGATTGCCAACCGTTTGCTGCAACCATTTGGAATCCAGGTCGCACACAAACCTCGGACAACACTCCATGCACAGCTGTCTCGGCCCAAAGAGGGTGAATAAACTCCTCAAGATGAACATGGTCTACAAAATCCCCTGTCGATACTGCGATGCTATGTGGGACAAACATCCAAGTGACTCGCAAAATGGTTTTTGCAGCACTAGCAAGCTGTAGCACATGGAGACGAGCTTTTGCTGGTAGTGGCACATTGTCACAATCTACATCACACCTTCATGTGGGAAAACGGGGCAGTTAAAGCCTAGGCACTCGACCGGGCCAACCGGGAAATTCTTGAAACGTGGCTTTCGGGGCACACAGTCGATAAACCGTCACGTCGACCTGCATGCTGCCTATCGAGGATAATGCAATCGCCCACTGCTATGCTCCACTGCTATCACTCAAAATGGCTGAGCTATAACATAAGTTCCTCTTTTTTTTTCCCCGGAACAAACTTCAACACTCTCTTCAATCCCATTCTTCCCTCCAGGTCTTCAAAACTGTTCACCACCATCTCTTATCCCCCATCCAAAACGATGATCTTTGCTACCGCCATTAATCTACCACAAACCCACCTACTTCAAATTCCCTGCTTTCCATGCTGAAAGTCCCTGTAGTGTCCATCTTGTTCACTCCATGTACCCCACCCCATCCCACTCCCTTCCACAGATCTCCTAATGTCTCTGTTCCTCCCTGTTTCGTGCTTCCCTCTCCCACCTTTCTTTGTCTCCTGCTCCCTTTGTTATATGTTCTCTATGTTTAGCTCTTATATGAGCCTTGACATTGTATACAAAAGAAAAAAGAAAAAGTGGAACGTTGGCTATTGTTGAACCGTAACAAAAGGGCATGGCAGCATGATGAACTCCCTGACACTAATTGCCCACGAGGTCTAACCAATGGGAAAAGATGATTGGGCAGTTTAGAAAGTAGTTTTTAAAGAGTAGCAAAATGGCATATACAGTGCCTATAGAAATTTTAGAACCCCTTTCAAAATTTTCACCTGTTTTTGCCTTATAGCCTGGAATTAAATTGCATGAAATCAGACTTTTTCCACCTTTATTTACTCACCATCCACCATGCAGCTTCTTCGTCGATCACACTTACTGACTGGTGGCTTTGTCTTCGGATGTGTCTGAGCAGTGTTTGTGTCCAGAGGTCTTGGCTCCGGATGCATCTGGCAGGTTTTGTCTAAGGATGTGTCTGGGCCGTGTATTCGGTGATATACATGAGGCTTCGAGGTCAGTCTCTCACGACCAGCCAATAGTTGATGGTCAGCATCTTGCTCAGTACCCGAGCCAATTCACAGCACGACACGAGAATCATGCAGCCATTTTGTCATGCTGAGAGGAGAGCAAAGCAAGATCCTCCGTCCCAGTCACGTTCCTCTCACAAATACTACTGCAAACCTCACCCTTCTTCAATGTCTGGGCGTGGCTTGCTCACACAAAACCTGGGAAGGCAGGGCCTCTGCCTGCTTGGCATGCCTGGCTCACTTGTTATAGTGGTTGTTGTTATAAAAACGCAACTCCTTCATGGCTGCCTTTCAAATGCAAGAATGTAGGGGAGGTCACAGCAGGCAATCACATACTGGGGAAATTATCCTTAATCCCTTACTAATTAACATCGCACCATCCCCGTGTGGTGACAAGTAACACTTCAGCTCACAGTTTCCTGACTTAATTTACATCGATATGTCTCCTACATGTCCACAGACCAAGCAACTCTTCAATCCTAACCTTCCGATGAAATTCCTCCATCTATCCCCACATCCGTAACAATATGTACAATTAGAATGTGAGTACTGTACATGTATAAAGTATGTACAATTAGAATGTGAGTACAGTACATTTATAAAGTATGTACAATTAGAATGTGAGTATGGTACATTTATAAAGTATGTACAATTAGAATGTGAGTACTGTACATGTATAAAGTATGTACAATTAGAATGTGAGTACTGTACATGTATAAAGTATGTACAATTAGAATGTGAGTACAGTACATTTATAAAGTATGTACAATTACAATGTGAGTACAGTACATTTATAAAGTATGTACAATTAGAATGTGAGTACAGTACATTTATAAAGTATGTACAATTAAAATGTGAGTACAGTACATTTATAAAGTATGTACAATTAGAATGTGAGTACAGTACATTTATAAAGTATGTACAATTAGAATGTGAGTACAGTACATTTATAAAGTATGTACAATTAGAATGTGAGTACAGTACATTTATAAAGTATGTACAATTAGAATGTGAGTACAGTACATGTATAAATATGTACAATTAGAATGTGAGTACAGTACATTTATAAAGTATGTACAATTAGAATGTGAGTACAGTACATTTATAAAGTATGTACAATTAGAATGTGAGTACTGTACATGTATAAAGTATGTACAATTAGAATGTGAGTACAGTACATTTATAAAGTATGTACAATTAGAATGTGAGTACAGTACATTTATAAAGTATGTACAATTAGAATGTGAGTACTGTACATGGAAAATATGTACAATTAGAATGTGAGTACAGTACATTAATAAAGTATGTACAATTAGAATGTGAGTACTGTACATGTGTAAAGTATGTACAATTAGAATGAGAGTACAGTACATTTATAAAGTATGTACAATTAGAATGTGAGTACTGTACATGTATAAAATATGTAGGTTAGAATGTGAGTACAGTACATTTATAAAGAACGTACAATTATAATGTGAGTACTGTACATGTATAAAGTATGTACAATTAGAATGCGAGTACAGTACATTTATAAAGTATGTACAGTACATTTATAAAGCACTAGGTGAATGCACCCGGCGCTGCCCGGGTTCTTTTTGAATGAATTTAATCTTCTATACATATGTCTGACGCAAGCACAGTATCAGTTCCCTATTGGGACATGGCAGTCATAGGCTAAGGGGGTTGGTGAGGGGGAAACCCCCCCCCCCCCCGCCCTGGCCGAGGGGCCTTGCCACTTAGCCTATAACCTTCCCGGGGCCCATCCCGACATTTTTTGTTTCAGTGGTTAGCTCCTATCTTTCAGCTTTCAGGAGATTAATGTGTGCTGACAAACAAACAAACAGACAAACAAAAACTTTAAATCATATGTTAGATATACTGTATATGGCGTTGGCCCCATATCAATCGGCTGAACTTGAAAAATTAATGTTACGAAATCAGGTGATGACGTCATAAATCGGAAACCGGAAGTCAGAAGTACAATTCTTTTACATTGGGACACTCCTGGGTACATGTTCTGTCAGCATGTGAAGTTTGGTGAGGATCAGTCCAGTACTTTTCACATGCATAGGTCACAGACAAACACACAAACACACACTTTCAACTATATATATATATATATATATATATATATATATATATATATATATATATATATATATATATATATATATATATATGTATGTACATTTAGAATGTGAGTACAGTACATTTATAAAGTACTAGCAGGGATACCCGTGCTCCACACAGGAATCCCGTGGATGACGGCGGGTCTGAAGGAGTATATGTCACAGTTAATTGTAAAATTGTAGAGGCTGCCACCATTATTATTTTTTTTTCATCACCACTATAATATTATATTTTCCCTGCAATGTTTTATATGCAGAAGACTCGAGTTCAAAAATGTTAAGATTTATTGCCGCATCAGAGAAAAAAAACCATAATGCCTCAACAATGTGAGGCTGGTTTCATGTCATCATTTGCGACTTAATTTGTACATCGGGCATAACCCAGCCTGGCCCAGTGTATTTGATTTATTTACGTCTGTTATCCTGATAAAAAATTATGTTATATTATGTATACGAAGTTACAACGTACCTACGCCCATAACCATTCTATAAAATATCTACATAGGCCATAACCATTTAATTATAAAATATACACATACGCCATATGCCATCACCATTCTATTTATATCTATAATATGTATATATATATATATATATATATATATATATATATATATATATATATATACAAACCACCACCACCATTTTTTTTATTTCCCACCACCATTTTTCTTTTTCACCAGCAACATGTATTTCCTTCATCGCACATCCTATTCCCGTTTATGAAATAACTGAAGTAGCTCAATAATTTTAGTGGAGTGCTCGAGGATAAATAATATTTGATGTCTTCCCCTCTGGGGCCAATATGTATAAAGCCTCCGATGATCCCACTCTGGAGCATCCCACTTATAGCTGACCATGGGAAAAGCAAGGAGTGGATAATTCCAGCCCTGCTACTTTCAATGACTGTCCTTGTGCCTTATTGAAAGACATCACAAAGCACAGGCATACAGGAAGTTGTAGTCTCTTAAATTCAATCGTTGAATTTGATGGAATGAGTGGAATTCGTGGAATGAATACATCTTCTCCTTTCGCACATCCTGTCATGATAGTGGCCTCAATTACATGTGGTAGTAGTCTTTTCACAATCAGTTTAGTTCCGTTGCAAAGTTTTGGTGCATCTAGATTACGTAATAACATAATAGGGCATCCAACTTTTAACGACAGATTGTACGGAGGCAATCCTGGTAATTCCAATGAGTTTAGAAATTCTGTGGGATAATGTATGGCTTGCTCATTATCCAGTGTGGTGTCAATAGACTTGTGACTATGTTGTTCGCCTGGAACTACTTGTAATAACTGATGGTTTATTACACAGACTGTTTCATTAAGTGGAGCCAGGATTGTTCTTTCACAGAGCGACTGTATGTTTTTGTAATTAGTCGCTAAATTGGGATACACATGAGCCTCTAATTCTTCCATAGATGAAACTATTGTACCACAGTCATCGGGAATAGATATTACATCATTTGTGTTCGGGATTTCACCATTTCCAAGTTTGAGAAGTAATTGTGTGAAATTGCCAGCATCTAAATCACCATATAATTTGACCCTCATATTTGTTGTTAGATGGATAGTTTGTACGAATGTTCAGAGGTATGAAGATTTTATACTGGCTTTCATTTCATCAGCTGGAGTGCCACGGGGTACTACAGGTAAAGTTTGTCTGAAATCGCCAGAAATAACCAGCGTAACTCCACCTATAGGCAGGTCTACACATCTTAAGTCTCGCATAGTTCTATCTAATACTTCGAATGCATCCGTAGGCGACATCGTACCTTTATCCCAAACTATGAGGTTGCAATTCTTCAGCACTTTTGCTGCTTCAGTTTGTTTGCCAATGCCACAAACCGGATATTCCATTGAAGCTAAGTCGAGAGGCAATTTGAAAGCAGAATGCGCTGTGCAGCCACCTGAAAGTAGTGTTGCGGCTATACCGGATGAAGCAACGGCTAATGTGATCTTTTTCTGGCTCCTCATCTTAGCAAGCAAAAGGTTGAGGACAAATGTTTTGCCAGTACCACCTGGGGCATCCAAGAAAAATATCACACCACTTCCCTCTTAAACCGCTTCAGAAATCAGTTGATATGCATTACTCTGATCCTGTACCAGAAGCGGCTCATTGTCAGAAACAAACTTTACGAGAGTATCTGTGTTGTAGTTTGTTTCACGGAACCATTCTCTACTGATGGTTGCGCTTTCAGACCTATTAGAAGAGGGAAGTCCAAACTTAGTTACATCTTTCCCGCTCATGTATAATACCAAATCTTCAATGTATATCAGAGCCTCATTGAACATATCTAGTGTGTACTGGATGTCCTCTTGGGGATGTTCTCTTTGGACTCTGTTTTTTACATCCTCAGACAGGGTTTCTTTGTGAATGTCCCATAGGCTCTTGGGATCTGACATCTCACACGCAGTTATCATAATAGCAAATAGATACCTCATGGTCGATGGGGATTGAGAAACAGTTGCCTCTTCAAGCATGGCGTTCCATTGAGCATCATCTTCTAGGAGTCTGAGGAGATTGCAAGCCTCATGGAATGTGCTGCAAATTTGCCCGTCCACTGTTCTCAGGTCTATGAAACTCACTGGACCTCGTTTCACATGCAGGAGGAGGCGGATGCAGAAACACTCAAAATTATTGGGATGTACTGTGTACACTCAACCCAATGTGTCAGATTTGTAATTACCGGGATATCCTGGAACTTCTGAACCTTGCTTCCTCCTGTTCCAACGTTTCTGACTCGAGTTCCAAGTGAAATACGTTGGCACCTGAGCATACAGTAGAGTTCGAGCAAAGTCATCAATTTCGCATCGTTTGAAAAATGCCAGTAAGTTAGAAATTGGAGGTTTTTCCGTCGTAAGTCGACGACTACCTGTATGTACAATAAAATATGACTTGTGTTAATCATGCATTAAAAGAGGCGTTTGTTGATGTGAATAGGGCCTATGATAAGTGTGTCGAATGCATAAGTCATAATTCGGAATTAACTGTAGCACTATTTTTTCATTCTATTGCAAATGGCATTGGCCCCATGTCAATCGGCTGAACTTGAAAAATTAATGTTACAAAAAGTGTCGAATGCATGTCATAATTCGGAAACCGGGAAGTCGGAAGTCATTGTCTTCAATTGACTGTAGTATTAATTTCTCATTCTCTAGCAAATTCCGTTGGTCCCATGTCAATCGGCTGAACTTGAAAAATTAACGTTACGCAATCAGGTGATGACGTCATAATTCGGAAACCGGGAAATCGGAAGTCATTGCCTTCAATTGACTTTAGCATTATTTTTTCATTCTATTGCAAATGGCGTTGGCCCCATGTCAATCGGCTGAACTTGAAAAAAAAACGTTACGAAATCAGGTGATGACATCATAATTCGGAAACCGCAAGTCGGAAGTACAATTCTTTTACATCGGGACACTCCCGGGTACATGTTCTGTCAGCATGTGAAGTTTGGTGAGGATCAGTCCAGTACTTTTCGCGTGTATAGGTCACAGAGAAACACACACACACACACACACACACACACACACACACACACACACACACACACACACACACACACACACACACACACAGACAGACACACTTTCAACTATATATATATATATATATATATATATATATATATATATATATATATATATATATATATATATATATACATATAGATGTACAATTAGAATGTGAGTACTGTACATGTATAAAGAATGTACAATTATAATGTGAGTACTGTACATGTATAAAGTATGTACAATTAGAATGTGAGTCCTGTACATGTATAAAGTATGTACAATTAGAATGTGAGTACTGTACATGTATAAAGTATGTAAAACTAGAATGTGAGTCCTGTACATGTATAAAGTATGTACAATTAGAATGTGAGTCCTGTACATGTATAAAGTATGTACAATTAGAATGTGAGTCCTGTACATGTATAAAGTATGTACAATTAGAATGTGAGTACTGTACATGTATAAAGTATGTACAATTAGAATGTGAGTACTGTACATGTATTAAGTATGTACAATTATAATGAGTACAGTACATTTATAAAGGATGTACAATTAGAATGTGAGTACTGTACATGTATAAAGTATGTACATTTAGAATGTGAGTACAGTACATTTATAAAGTATGTACAATTAGAATGTGAGTACTGTACATGTATAAATATGTACAATTAGAATCTGAGTACAGTACATGGTAAATATGTACAATTAGAATGTGAGTACAGTACATTTATAAAGTATGTACAATTAGAATGTGAGTACAGTACATTTATAAAGTATGTACAATTAGAATGTGAGTACAGTACATTTATAAAGTATGTACAATTAGAATGTGAGTACAGTACATTTATAAAGTATGTACAATTAGAATGTGAGTACAGTACATTTATAAAGTATGTACAATTAGAATGTGAGTACTGTACATGTGTAAAGTATGTACAATTAGAATGTGAGTACTGTACATGTATAAAGTATGTACAATTAGAATATGAGTATGTGTATAAAGTATGTACAATTAGAATGTGAGTACTGTACATTTATAAAGTATGTACAATTAGAATGTGAGTATGTCTATAAAGTATGTACAATTGGAATGTGATTACTGTATGTCTATAAAGTATGTACAATTTTAATGTGAGTACAGTGCATTTATAAAGTATGTACAATTTTAATGTGAGTACTGTATGTGTATAAAGTATGTGCAATAATAATTTGAGTTCCGTACGTGTATAAAGTCTCATGGGGTATGCTTACACATTGTAAGCAATAAGGGACCATGCTTCCCCATTGTCTCATGTCGCTAACCTGCATTTATTTTTTTTCATTTATTTATATTTTCATTTACGGATGCCTTCCGATGGTTCTGTGATTTTTTTTAAAGGTGTATCATCTTCGATGTCGGCACGCAAAATTTCAGCTTTCTCTGTCACCCATTACCTGGAAGGAACTGAAAATTAATGTTAGTGAGCCGTGAGAATGAGGATATTTATATATATATATATATATATATATATATACATATATACACAAGTCTGAAGACAACGATGGTTCACGAGCGGTATTTGATGATGTAGATTGTTTCAGAAGTCAAGGATGAGACAATGTGATAATGTTTGACCAAGTTATAAAAATGATCAACATGATGTGGTACGAGTTACATGTTTATTAGCTGCAAAATGTCGAAAACCCGGTTTCTTTCAACAACTTTAAAAATGTGACCTTCGCATAACCTTTAAAGGTCACAAAACAATGTTGTGGTCATTAAAATAAGGAAACAGGACACGTGCTATAGCTTATTGAAGTTAGTTCATCGAAGAAGGTCGAAAACCCGGTTCAATTCCCACAACTTTAAAAATTTGACCTTTGTGATCTTTAAAGGTCAAGGATTATGACTTTTGGTGCAAAACTTCCTCTGGAACATTCCAGGAACAATATAACGTCATATAGGCTATATGGCATTTCACACTCCTCGGATTATCCATACTTTGATGAAATCAGCGTAAAAACAAACTTGAAGGGGGCGCCACGGGCAAGGTGTTCGAGATAGAGCATAATGGTTTTGAGATTTTAGGTGGGGAATGACCTCAAGATTATGCATAAAAAATATTGTCATCCTAGCTCTCAAAGTTTGGGCTGTCGTATGATTTTTTATGTCAAAATTCGCAATTTTCGACGTTTTTGACCTTGTGACCTTGACCTTGGGACGAAGATGAAAAATCGAGCTCTGTGGGCCTATGCAGGTGCGATTGGGCTAACCAAATACCGAAACCACTGCCAGATTCGACAAACCGCTCGGAGAATAATTTTTTTAATGTCAAAATCGCAATTTTATAAGTTCATGACCTTGTGACCTTGACCTTGGGAAGAAAATGAAAAATCGAGCTCCATGGGGCTATGCAGGTGCCATTTGGCTAACCAAATACCGAAACCTCTGCCAGATTCGACAGACCCCCTAGGAGAAGATGCAAATTGAAATCGGCTACCCCCTAAAAACACAATTCGCAATTTTCTAAGTTCGTGACCTTGTGGCCTTGACCTTGGGAGGAAAATGAAAAATAGAGCTCTGTGGGGCTATGCAGGTGCCATTGGGCTAACCAAATACCGAAACCCCTGCCCGATTCGACAAACCCCTCTGAGAAGAAATTTTTTTATGTCAAAATTCGCAATTTTCTAAGTTTGTGACATTGTGACCTTGACCATGGGACGAAAATAAAAAATCGAGCTCCGTGGGGCTATGCAGATGCCATTTGGCTAACCAAATACCGAAACCGCTGTCAGATTCGACAAATCCCCGAGGAGAAGATGCAAATTGAAATCGGCTACTCCCTAAAAACACATGTTATTTGGGCGTGGCTCCGCCCATAATGGGCGCACCTCGCACATTTTCAGGAAAACACAACTCGATCATGATGTAAACCTCCAACCAAAATTTTGACAGGATCGGATCAAAATCCACGGAGCTATGCTCGGGACAGACATACAGACAGACAGACAGACAGACAGACAGACACACAACAATAACGAATATAGTGGTCACATTTTTTTTCGTGAAAATACTTTTCGTGAACATATGTATGTATGTATATATATATATATATATATATATATATATATATATATATATATATATATATATATATATATATATATATATGTATATGTATATATGTATATGTATATATATATATATATATATATATATATATATATATATATATATATATATATATATATATATATATTGTTGTAGGTTGGGGGTCGGTGGCGAGAACGACCACTAGGTGGGGGAGGTTTGCGTAGTCTCCCACCAAACTCCCCAGAATTGTAGGCCGTCGCTCGGATAACTCCGCGAGCCGGTGGGTCGTCTAACTGACCGTGGACGCCAATATCTCAACCGCGTAGCGTAGGATCTATTTGTCTATAACCAATTTACTTAATTAACTCCATGATTTCGACTACCGTGGAAACCATGCCCTCGGCACGTCTTGCTCGAACCGGGTCACCCTACCGACTGCGGTAGAGTTCCAACTACCGACTACCAACTCCGGTTCGGGTGCAGCCGAGCGGAAACTGCCAAAGCCATGCCGGCTGGAATGAAACGATTATCGGGGATAAAAACCCGGCTGAACTCAGAACCGAACCATGCTGGACCAATGCAAGAAGGGACGAAAACGAGCTGGGAACATTTCTAACATTTTATTTACAGTAAATGAAGACACAAAGCAAGACAACGCGAATATACAAGAAGTATTTACAATGATCCAAAAACACTTATTCAGTTCTACTTTAAGACGGGCCCACATGCAGACACACACACAAAATGAAAAGAAACCCAGTCTTTATTGGACCCTCACAGCCGTGGAGAGAGACAAGCTGGGGGCCAGTGTTTGGTGGTGTACCTGACCGTCGGAGGAAGGGTGTGCTCCATGATGCGGCACCTGCCAAAGGTCGCTGGTTTGGTATCCAGTCACACGTGTGGGACTCGAGGTTTGTGGTGGAGCTCGGGTGGTGAATGGCCGGGGTCCACAGAGGTGGGTCGGGGTCGCTCTTCCCTTCCTCGTAGAGGGCCAGCAGAGACACGTTCGCCGCCTCGATGCCCACCAAAAACTCTTCAAAGAACTTTAAAAAGACTCTCCAAGACCCCAACAAGACTCTCCCAAACCTCAAAAAGAGCACATAAGACCTCAAAAAGACCACCCAAGACCTCAAAAAGACCACCTGCCTCAGAGAGTGCTTGGGAATTTATGGACCTCCCTCAGCGGGGAGGGGCCTTGGTGAACACACCTCGCTCTCCGCCTCTGATTGGACAGGTCCTACGGCCCACCTTTCCGGGGTGGGGCCTTGGCCCCTGCCGGGAAACCCCAGCCACTCCTCCACACGGGCCCACACTCGACAAGTAACAGTATCAATGCAGCAGTGGCCCCTGCCTTGAAACCCCAGCCACTCTTCCACGTGGGTTTATACTTGACGAGTAACAGTATCAATGTTGCCCAGGCCATCGTGCAAGAGTTACAACATTTGTGGAAGGAACGTTGGTGGAAGCAGCAAGGAACGGCTGCAAGACCCTGCCTTGGCAAGTCAGAGTGTTTGTAGACAGTGGGTGGGTACCGGATCGTGATGGGAAATGGAATGGTTGTTCATTGTTCGTTGGATGTAAAGATTTAATAACCTAACTGAAAAGAAATCGCAACGCATGCCTTTGATTCTCCCACTAGACAAAAGGAAAGGGATCTGACTATACACATACTTAACGACATAACTGACTTTTGGGACATCTCTATGTTGAATGCAAATGGTTTCCAGATCCGTAAAAATATATATGGATTCCACCTGGCCACTCTCCCATAAAGCCTAGATTTGTGAAGTGCTGCAGAGATTGTTGTCCTGGCAGGTTCTCCCATCTCAGCCAAGTAACTCTGTAGTTCTATCACAGTGATCATTAGGTTCTTGTTCACGGGTCCTTCTTGCCCGGTTGCTCAGCTTGGTCAGACGGCCAACTCAGGGAAGAGTCTGGGTAGTTCCATATTCTTTCCATTTCGTAATGATGGAGCTCACTGTGCTCTTGGGAACTTTCAACACTCTAGAAATTGTTTTATACCCTTCCCCAGATCTATGCCTCCTCACAATTTTTTTTTTTTGTATACCTTGGTCGAGGCTCGTATGAGAGCTAACACACAACTCACAGCAAGGAGGCATGAGACAAGAGGGGCGGGAGTGGAAGGGACAAAACAGTGGGGAACAGACACATTAGGTGAACTGTGGAAGGGAGAGGGATGGGGATGGGACAGGGAATTCTATCTTCGAGTGATATGAACAGTTCCTTGAACTTGATGGTAGAGTTTTTTGTTGTCCCACCGGGAAGGGTCTCCACAACACAGGCTCTCCTCCCCTCCAGCACTCTTGGCCTCCTCCTCAGAGTTGCAGTATGTTGCATTGCAAAACCAGATCTCATTATGTTGCAGTTGCAGAACCACAATTTGATAATGTACCTTTCACTAACTGTGGATTAACTGAGACTCTACCACCTGCTTAGTCATTTCTGATAATAAAAGCAACTCATTCTACGGGAGGAGTAGATTGTAAGCCAACAGGAACAGGTCCTGACACAAACTCAGACCTTACGTGAACCACCTGAAGAAGTGCATTAACAAAGCCACCAACACCATGTAACAGTACACTGGCACCCATCGCCATCTTCTCGGATTGTGGCAAGGTGCCCTCTAACATCAAAGACAGATGTCTCAATATTTTAACAGGTTACTGATTGTCAGTGTCCCCTACAGCTGACACAAAACCTTCTGTCGTGAAAGGTTTATATCCGTCATTAAGAAAGTTTAGATCTGGAGTCGCCTCCTTTTTGGGTGACCCTTCAAAAGCTGTTGCCCGCAAAGGGTGGTTTTGAACATTCGCAAGAACTGTTGGCATAGCCTTTGGCTGATGATCACTTTAGTTTCTTTTCTCCAAGATGCAACACTGAGAGGTTAGGTGTCCTCTCCTCTTGCAATAAGTACACGTAAGCCTGGACAAAAATTCAGTGGTCTCTTTTTGACCACCAGGAAAATTTAACTTCTGGTTGGCAAGCTTAATAATAAAATAATCAAACTTGGCATGAGAGTTTTCCTGGAGAAACTTTAAAGGGGAACTCAAACGCAATTTTTTCTTTCTTTCTGAAAACCATTGAAAATAATCATGGCCTAATATGAAGGGAAAATTTTTTTGAATGTTTTTTTTTTGCCAATCACAAAGTGTTGAAATAAAATCCCTTGATTGTCGATTTTCGATTTCACCAGTGACATCAGACATTGAACCCACATTGATCTAAATGGTGGCTTCACATAGAGAACTAGAAGGGCACTCGGTGGAGTGCATACATCCATCATGTAACGCCTGATCCAGGAGAACATATCAGGCCCGATACATTTTTGAAATATCATGCTATACATCGTTTTTGGCCATATCTCTCAATGAAGAATCACTTTAAAAATTAAATAATTATCGTATCCAGATCCTGATCCGGATCTTCACCAAAATCTAATCAGTTCGTCCTTGTGACACACCGAATCCATCCACAAAATTTCATCCGAATCCGTTTCCAACTTTTTGATATATCCTGCACACAAACAGACAAACAAACAGACAAGCCGGTCGGCGGACATGGGTAGTCGGCCGTTGCTAGGCAATGGAGGGGTCCATAGCAACGGTTCCTTCTCACACATAACGAGAACATTCCATGAACCTACCATACCAGTTTCATGTATATCTGACTTATATTCTCTGAGATATAACGAACTTCGTTTTTTTATTGTTTTCGACCATGGTTCATTCAAAGTCTATCTTCTCCACCAGTTTTTATGGGATCCGGCTGGAAATTTTTGACAATATAGCTGAATGTACTGCCCACAGTCGCCCATGGCCCGATTTTTGATTTTCGAAAAATTTTTTTTTTTAATGATTTTTCAAAAATTTCAAAGTCCCGTTGCTAGGCAACGGTGGTGTCCACAGCAACGGTTCTCATTTGCACACAACTAGGTCATGGTATGAACCTACCAACCAAATTTCATCAAAATCGCCATTGTATTAACAGAGCACTGGACTGAACAGACAGACAGACAGACAAGCCGGTAGGTGGACATGGGTAGTCGCCTACCCAATAGAACCTGACGCGATGGGCCCGTTCGATGGGTGAATGACCTGAGGATTAAGCACAAGAAAATTCATGATTCTAGCTTCAAGGGTTACTGCTGCAGATTGATTTTTCGTTAAAATACCCCCACATTTAGAGGTTTTTCGGCCGTTGCTAGGCAACGGAGGGGTCCATAGCACGGTTCTTTCTCACACATGACTAGGACATACCATGAACCTACCATACCAGTTTCATGTATATCTGACTCATAGTCTCTGCGATAAAACGAACTTCGTTTTTTTATTGTTTTTGACCAGGGTTCATTCAAAGTCTATCTTCTCCGACAGTTTTCATAGGATCCGGATGGAAATTTTTGATAATATGGCTGAATGCACAGTCGCTCGTAGCCCGATTTTTGATTTTCGAAAAAAATTTTTTTTATGATTTTTCAAAAAATTCAAAGTCCCGTTGCTCGGCAACAGTGGTGTCCATAGCAACGGTTCTCATTTGCACACAACTAGGTCATGGTATGAACCTACCAGCCAAGTTTCATCGAAATCGCCATTGTATTAACTGAAATCGCCATTTTAAATACTGATAATAAGGGTAGAACAAATCTCAAAAAAAAATTTTAGAATTTTTTTTTCGACTGGATCGACTACCCAACAAACATATCGATGGAAAAACTGATAATAAGGGTAGAACAAATTTCAAATAAAAAAAAAAAAAATTCCACTGGATCGAACACCCAATAAATTTTTTTTTTTCCACTGGATCGACTACCCAACAAACAGAAACATATCGATGGAAAAAACTGATAATAAGGGTAGAACAAATTTCAAAAATTAAATTTTTTTTTTTTTTTCGAATGGATCGACTACCCAACAGAGAGGGGTAAAAACTTAACCTCTTTCACCTTTGGTGGCAGACGTAAAGAGTATATTTCGAACTCAGATTCTGATAATGATTCCACCGTCATTAGTAATGCTGAAGATTGTCAGTATGTTGAAACTGAGCAGTGGGATTTTGATGAAACTATTGGAGATAAAATTAGTAATGAAAACTCTTTCGATGGAAATGTGGAGCTGTATCATTTCGAGCCTTGTGTGCGAGCGATTCAAAGGAAGATGGCTGGAGTGAAGATGGAGGTGTTAAAAAGATCAAAACGCTGGTCCTATGTGAACTAAAACTTTGTAGGTTTTACTTTTCATTCAACTGACGGTTTATAAGGGAGGAATTTTGTATTCATTGATAAATTGGTTATATTACTCGAGCAGAAATATGCATCATCGCCCAGCACACTCGGACACCGTGGACAGAATGGGCGACTAATGCTTTGTCCCACCATCACAGGATGAACAGGTGTCTTGTATGTTACAGGATCGTCCCGTTTCATGCTTTCCCCGGACGCCATTTGTGTTCATGCCAAGTAATTGTGGTGATGGCATTCTCTCTCAATCATGTTGGATAACCACAAGATCTAGCCATCTCTGTTGTTTCATAACAATTATTTGTAACATGTTCCGAGCACAAAAGCGACACATTTTGTAGGTCTCATCCACACAGGGGTATTTCGAACAAACCTCGTCCAATTTCTGGCAAGCTTAAGGTCTTTCTCACCAAAGACTCATCGACTTGGCATATTTGTGTAAAATCGAAAATTATTCACCGTTTGAGTTAAATCATACTGCGATGTAACCTGGAGACCATACTAATCTAGCGGTCGACTTCCAGTTGTGATATCATAGCAAATCTGAAGAAGAAGCAGAAGAAGGTTTCGACCTTTAATCGCAAAATTACCGATTTTATAATTTGGAAATCGGTAAAAGATGTGTCGTATCTATTTTGTCGGGTCAAACATATATTCCCGTCGAGGTTGTCCGAGCATTTGGGTTCCCCTTTAAATAAGGGTCAACTTTCCTGACTCGGTTTACTGCAGCTCCCCCAGGTTACTTTTGGTTGGAAGCCCAAATTTGTGGACGTATGTTTTGTGAGTTAGAGCATAATTGTCAGCTATAGTTGGTGTGGTGTGCAATTCTCTACCTTTTGTTTGTCCGAATGCACACACTGCTTAAACTCCGATACTAACATCGGCTGCCTTAATCTGTCAGTCTTTCACAATTTCCTTGGACGTACACCACTTATCAAACAGTTTCCTTTTCCCGAGGAAATTTCACTTGGGTTTCACCGTCTTTCTTCCTGCACTGTCTGAACTTCTGCCTGCAAGCCTCTGGGACCAGTTATGCAATTGGTTCGTGTCGATCCATCCATCTGTCTTGTCAGTTTATGATCAAGGAACAACTAATTTAAATTGAACATTATATTTTGAATACTAATCAGAACATGAATCGGCAGACAAATGTGTCGGTTCACAGTACTTTGTCTCTGAATTTGTCCTATTCACACATGCGCAGAGGAGTAAGATATAATTTTTACTCTGGTTGCCTGGTGATCAAACAAAATTGAAAATCATTCCAAATAGGAAACTTCCTGTTTTTAAGGACATTATATAGGACATGAACAACAGGCACGTAGAACTAATGTAACTTGTTGGATAGGGTGTTGCTATTGACCTGGGGAAAATGGTGGTAAAATCCAGAATTTATTTATATTTATCATCGCGAAGTCATCTCAATATTTTTCCATGCATCCTAGGGTTAAGACCCTAAAGACCCTTTCGACTCCAAAGACCCATAAAACCCCTAAGATTCCAAAGATCCTTGGACACATAAGACCCTATCAACCATGTTAGACCTTCTGTCTGAGGACCTTCTGCAATAACACGAGGGACATCAGTCATCATCAAAAGGCACCCCCACTGGTAAACTTCGAGGGTGCAAAATATAATACAATTAACTAATTTATCTTTATTTTTTTTTTAGGTTCTGCTCATCTTGGTTAGCGGCCTCGGAAAAAGTCCCACGTGGAATAGAAAAAGTCCCACGTGAAATAGAAAAGTCCCACATGGCAAAGAGAAAACGGTTCATGCCAACAATTTCACCCTATTAAAATGAAATAGGATGTTTGTGATTTTATTATTGCCAAACCTCAGGAATTTTTCCAAAATATTAGATTGAAACTTCCACAGCTTCTTTGTTCAATATGTAATATGTGTGTATATAATCTGATCAAAGTCAAAGGTCAAGCAAGGTCAATGCCATCCAAAACATGTCAACACCTATGAGGCAGCAATTAGAAAATGCATCAAACTTGTTTTCCACAACATTCCATCATGTTAGAACACTTAATCTTACTTATTTTCCCAATTACCAAATTGACAAATTTTCCGAATTCCCAAATTGCTGTTCCCATGGCAACTATTGTTTATTTGGATTTGCAAGTATGGCAATGCATGACATCTTTCTTAGCCTGGTGTTGGCTCAGTGGTTGGGGTAGCGGCTTGGGATCCTTGGGTCCTGAGTTCAAGCCCCGTCGGCCGCTTAATTAATACACCAGTGGGTTGACTCAGCTTGTCATCCTTCCGAGGTCGGCGAAATGAATACCAGTTTCAGCGTATGTACTGGTAGAGGGGCACTGCATCAGCAACACAGTCGCGCTTTAAGAAATGATAGCTACCCCAGCAACTAAGTTGCCATACGACCACCACCACATCATTCTTGTTATTTGGCAAAAAAAAAAATTTTGACAATTATGTTGATCGCTTCCGTTTGTTTGTTTATCTGTCCGCTCACTTTTAATTGCCTACAGGTCGCAATTTTAAACCGATCTTCACGAAACTTCACCAAATGGTGGAGTTGGTGGTCCGACAGAATCCTATTTATTGAGGTCAAAAGGTCATCATTGGCCAAAGGTCAACAACGTTTATAAATCTCAAGTCCTCAATTTTCATCTGATTGACTTCAAATTTAAAGAGGATTTGCATATCAGGTCACTGAATTCAACCTTCAACTATATTTGAGGTCAACATAGGCCAAAATGTCAAAATAGGCCGAATTTCTAAAATCCCCAATTTTTATGCGATTGACTTGAAATTTGAAGAGGAATTACATATCAGGTCACTGAATTCAACCACCTATTACTTTTGAGGTGATTATAGGCCAAAAGGTCAACATCGACCAAAAGGTCAACATGGGCCAGATTCCTAAAATTGTTTCTAAAATTGTCAATTTTCATCCAATTGATTTAAAATTTGGAGACCATTTAGTTATCAGTTTACTGAACTCAAGCCCCAATTACTTTTGAGGTCAACATTTGTCAAAAGGTCAACATAGGCCAAATTTCTAAAATTGTTATTAAATTGCCAATTTTCATCTGAATGACTTGAAATTTGAAGAGCATTTGCATATCAGCTTAATGAATTCAACCACCTATTATGTTTGAGGTCAACATAGGTCAAAAGGTCAACATAGGCCAAAAGGTCAACATAGGCTAAATTTATAAAATTGTCAATTTTCATCCAATTGACTTGAAATTAGAAGAGCATTTCCATATCAGCTCATTCAATCACTACTTCATTCTGTTTTGCCAAGTGTCACTCGATGAGTGATTTTTCATTTGTTTGTTTGTCTGTGAGCAGGATCTCAAAAAGTTGTGGATGGATTTGGACAGAACTTGGTGGACAGTTTGAGTGTGTGACAAGGACAAAATGGTTCGATTTTGGTGAAGAGTCGGGTCCGGATAATGTAATTATTTAATTTTCTATGTGATTCTTCTCCATTGAGAGATGGGACCAAAAATGATACATTGCGCAATATTTTAAAACGTTGTGGACGAGTTAAACCACGACGAGGTGGCTGAGTTGGTTAGATGACAATAACAATAACAAGCCAATTCGATTTTGGTTCAGGTCCATATCCATGTCCGGCCTATCAGTGCGATATACAACGTAAAAACACATTCAAAAACAGTGGGATATTGATGGAGGTATGCGCCCTACTGAGTGCCGTTCTTGTTTTCCTCTTTGTTCATTCCCCCACTTGTTGTGTCCAACTGTGGCCCAAACATCAATTTGATGCCTTTTAACCTGTCACCTTGCTCTTCGACGAGCCTTGATCTTGTCTAAAAAAAATAATGATTGTTCATAGATGAAAAGGTAAAATTTGTTGAAAATGGATGATGAAAACTATAGAAGAAGCACATCAGTCTAAAAAACTATCAATGGTCTGTTACAAAAAGGACACATGTCTGTGTTTGTGTGTGTTGTTGTTGGCTGCTATTTCCACATGTGGGTGGGTTTCAGGAGATGGCTAATAATCTTGAAAGCTCATCATCTATTTAATTGGAACAAAAAATTGTGTCCATTTAATAAGAAAGATGCCCATTTTAAAAGCACCTATTTCCAGGATTGAAGAAGTAGATATGGAAATGCGACCTTAATGTGGTGGTTCCAACAGTAATATTTATTAATCTATGACAGCAGGAACCCCTTAGGGCTTAGAAGGGCACGGAAGGAGCACACAAAATTATATATAATAATACTGTTGTGTCCACACCAGTTAAGACCGACCTGGATGGATAACCGAACGATTTCCCTTGGAGGCGAACAGCCGAATTCCTCGAAGATTAATGGCACACGCGGGATGGAGGGCGGCAAGGAAGCATCACAGACGGGGGCACACATATGGAGGATGAGGGTTTATACTTGAACCCACGACAAATAGACAACACAAGCAAAGTTAAGAAATAGGTGTTTAATATGCAGAAATCAAATGTTTATGATTGAAATAAATCAAAACTGGATAAGAATTAAATATGAGGCAACCTAAATACCTATTTGAGGCACCCCCACACAGACTTTAATACAGACAAGGGGACAGAATAAATAAAAGAATAATCCTCCCTTTCTCCCAGCACTTAGCTGTGCACCCAGAGATAAGTTTCTGGAACTTGGGGTTCACAAACCTTGTCGTCACTGCGTGGGAAAGTGCGTCCAAAAACGGCGCCAAGTGGCTCTTTGGGTGGGATGCATGCGGGAGGTCGTTTGTGCGGATGGTCCCTTCGTTAAGAGCCCAGATTCTGTCAAGAAAGTTCCTCAACACAACTGAGATTTCCGAAGCCACTGCTCTCTGCAAAATGGTGCCACCTTCTTCCCTGACGGCACAATGTGAGGCTCTGTGGCCTCATACGACCCAGTCGAACAGTCAATGGCCACCGTCTTGCTCCATCATGCGAGCAAATCTGCCTCGGCACGAACATGAGACTCATGCAGCCTTCTTCACCATCTCGAAGGAAAGCCAACTGTAATACCATTCTCTTCTAACCACCATCTCCTCTCACTTCTGTCCTGCACCTTCTTCCCATCCTGACTCAATCCTCCTCCTCCTCCTCCTCCTCCTCCTTCTCCTTCTCCTCCTTCTCCTTCTCCTTCTTCTTCTTCTTCCTCTCTCTCTAACCTCTCTTTCTCATGTCTCCCACCCATCATCCAGCCCACGGATGTGGTCTCGCTCGTTGTCATTTCTGTAGGTGGGGTTTTCACCTGCCTGGAAATGTCTGGCTCAGTTGTTGTTCTAAGGACGTGATTCCTTTTTGTTGACGGTTTTGTAAATGCAAAAAACATAGGAAAAGGTCACAGTGGGCAATCACATGCTGTGAGAAATTAGCCTTAATCCCCTCCGAATTAACATGGCACCACCCCCCATGTGGTGAACCGTAACACTCAAGCTTACAGTTTCCCTACTTATGTTTCATAAAAATGTCTCCAACCCATCCACGGACCATGCTACTCTATACAATCCTACCTTTCCTCTGAAATTCCTCCATCTACCCTACAAAAACAACAATACTTTACTTATCGACAGAAGGATAGAAAAATCCTATTATATTAAATAAGGCAATTCAATATGTATGTATGTATGTATGTATGTATGTGATGTATGTATAGTACATCTGAAAATCACGGGAAAAAAACTGGCCTGATCTCCACCAAAATTTGCATATGTGTCGGTAGTACCCAGGGTCAGCTCATGGGCACAGACCTACACCCCTCGCAGTGGAAGTGGCGGGGGGGGGGGGCAATGGAGACAACTTGCCAATGCTCTCGAAGGTAGCAGGTGTTTCTAATGTATAAAAATACTCTACCAGTCAAAAGTTTCAGAACGCCCCCATTTTTCCAGTTTTTACTGAAATTTAAGCAGTTTAATGTTTCAATGTACTCTGAAATTAAAGCATAGAACAAATAAACAATTGCAGATAAGAATAGAAATCATAGAATCGTTTTGTTGAACAACATTGAATCGAAATTTTTGAATCATCAAAGTAGCCACCTTTTGCAGATATAACAGCCAAACCATACTCGTGGCATTCTTTCCACAATGGAAATCAAATATTGTTCAGAAAGTTCTTCCCAACACTGTTGCAGAAGTTCCCACAAATGTGTTGCACTTGTAGGTCAGGTCAGGTATGGGAGCATGTGCCAGAACAGCGCGTCGCTGCGTCCACTTTCCGCCGGTACTCCAGGGACCTCAGTCTGGCCATCCCCCAGGCAGATGCCAGGCCCATCCCCATCTCCTTGAGATGATGGTCAACCTGCTGCAACCATGAGGCACGTGGTCGACCCACTGGCCTCCTCCACTCATGAGACTCCCTCGCTGAGAGAATCTGGTGAGCAGGATCAGCGTCAGGAAAACGAGCCACATGTCCATACAGCCGCAGCTGACGCTCACGGACTATGCAGGTAACAAATCTCATCCGAGTCTCTCTCAGCAACCGCTCGTTGGACACAAAATCCGACCAGTGATAGCCAAGGATTCTCCGAAGAGACCTGGAACCAAAGGAATTAAGTCTCCGTCTCAGATCCTTGGTCAGAGTCCAAGTCTCGCACCCATAGAGCAAGACTGGAAGTACCAAGGACCTGAAGACTCGGACTTTCGTCCTCCTGCACAGGTACCGGCAGCGCCACACCCCATGATCCAGTGAATACATGACTCCCCAGGCCCGACCCAGACGTCTATTGACCTCCAGCTCACAACCTGCGGAGACATGAATATCACTGCCAAGGTAAGTGAATCTATCCACGACCTCAACATCCTCACCACAAACAGACACAGACAGGACAGCAGCATCCAAGATGTCACCGAAAGCCTGGATCTTAGTTTTGACCCAAGAAATCCGTAATCCCAATGGCTCCGACTCCTCATTCAGCACCTCGAGGGCCCCCAAGAGGATGTCTAAAGTCTCCACAAAGATGACTGCATCATCTGCAAAATCAAGGTCCGAGATCTTGACATTGCAAAACGATGCACCGCAACTTGATCTCTCCGACATCCTCCCAAAAATCCAGTCCATACAAGTGCTGAAAAGTGTGGGGGCAAGTACACATCCCTGACGAACTCCAGTAACAACTGGAAATAAGTCAGAGATGGTACCACCACACTTCACAGCACTCTCAGTACCAGAGTAGAGTTCAGACATCAGATCGATCAGTTTCGGTGGCACCCCACGAAGACCAAGAATCCTCCAGAGGAAATCCCGATTCACTGAATCGAACGCTTTACAGAGATCAACATAGGCTGCAAGCAGCCCCTGCCGAAACTCTCGTCTGCGTTCGGTGAGGACACGAAGTGCAAGGATACGGTCAATCGTTGACCTCTTTGGTGTAAAGCCTGACTGCTCTGGACGCTGGTGCTCAAGCAGATGGTGGCGAACCCTATCAAGAATTATCCGAGCAAAGACCTTGCCCGGTACTGAGAGCAGCGTCACCCCTCGGTAGTTGTTGCAGTCTTGGCGATCACCCTTCCCTTTCCAGAGAGGAACAACAAGGCCCCTCTTCCAGTCAGTTGGGATGATGCCTGTGTTCCAGGCAGAGCACAAAACTGCATGCAACGACATGAGTGCAGCATTTCCACCAGCCTTAAGAAGTTCGGCATGGATGCCACAGATCCCTGGAGCTTTACCCCATTTCAACTGGTTCACCGCAGCCCGTGCTTCCACAAACGAAGGTGGACCACAGTTGATTCGAGGGTCAGCAACAGGGATTGTAACACCCTTGACGTCCAACTCGACAGCTGGGGGATCAGCCTGGTACAACCGCTCAAAGTAACCGGCCCAGCGGGCCTTCACTTCAGACTCCTCTGTCAAGAGCCTACCACTCTCTGCTCGAACTGCAGTGCTCCGAGGGATGGGCTTGGATGAACATAATGCGCGAATTCCCCTGTAAGCGGGACGAGAATCACCTGCCCACAGGTGATGCTCTACCCCCTCACAGATTCCTCGCACATAGGCCTCCTTGTCCACTCTCAGTGCACGTACAGTTTTACGCCTCAGCTCCCTGAACAGCTCAGCTCTGCCATTCAGCCTGGCCCTGCGACTCTGGTCAATGGTATCCAGTGTCCCTTGAGAGACAAAATTCTTATTTGCCCTGCGGTGAGCTCCAAGACATCCACCGGCAACATCAAGGACGGTGGTCTTGAAGGCACTCCACAACTCTTCAGGACCCCCCAAAGTACCCAGACCCCCCAAGTGTCCACTCAGCCTGTTCGCAAACTCCTCAGCTACTCTGTCATCCCTGAGCTTGGCAACATCCAGCCTAGGCTGGGATGGTACCATTCTCCAGGATTTAAGGTGCAGCTTTAGAGTTGCTACAACAAGCCTGTGGTCAGTATTGAGGAACTGAGCACTCCGGTAGACCCTGCAGTTCTGGATCATCCTCCAATGACCGTCAATGAGGACATGGTCAATCTCCTTTGCCACACCGTCAGCGTTGGAATACCAAGTCCAGCGATGAGCTTGTGGGCGCTGAAACCATGAACCAGCCACCCCAAGTCCATGACTTCTTGCAAAGTCAAGGAACTTAGTGCTATTCTGGTTCATAGTTCCTGACCCATGGGGACCAACACACACCTCATGACCATCCCTATCAGTTCCAGTCGATGCATTGAAATCCCCCAAGACTAGAAGTGTATCTCGTCTGGGGCACTGATCAACCACAGACTCGAGTGTGGCGTAGAATGCGTCCTTCACGGTGCATCCTTCACTTGTAGGTTGCTTTGCTTTCACCCTTCTGCCCAGTTCATCCCAAACCAGCCCAATGGGGTTTAAGTCTGGAGACTGTGCTGGCCATTCAATGATTTGAAGCCTACCATCTTGTTCTTTTTTTTTCTGAAGTTGTGCTGACATAGCCTGGAGGTATGTTTTGGGTTGTTATCTTGCTGTAGGATGAACCCCTGACTAACTAGGTGTAGACCAGAGGGTATTGCATGGCGCTGCAAAATGTTGTGGTAGCCCTTTTGGTTCAGGGTGCCAGTCACTCTGTGCAAGTCGCCGACTCTGGATCCAGCAAAAGAGCCCCAGATCATCACGCTTCCTCCTCCATGTTTGACAGTTGGTGTCACACACTGAGGAACCATCCTTTCACATACTCAACGGCATACAAAAACCCTGAGTGATGATCCGAAGATTTCAAATTTTGATTCATCGGTCCATAAGACCTTCTTCCAGTTTTCAGGAGTTCAATGGCAGTGCTCCATGGCCCAGGCAAGCCTCTTTTCTTATTTTGCCATGTTAGCAATGGCTTTCTTACTTCCACTCGACCTGTCAAAACTGCAGCTCGAAGTCTTCTCTTCACAGTTGAAACTGAGACTTCCTTACTTCGACCAGTGTTAAGCTTTGCTTGAAGCTGCTGTCCTGTGAGCCACCGATCACGCAAGCTGTTGACTCTCAGAGAAATGTCTTCTGATTGTGTTGTGGCTTTGAGTCTGCCAGACCTCTTCCTGTCAGAGTTTCCTCCAATTTCCAAGTGCCTTTTGATGGTGTCGGAAACTGTACTCACTGACACCTTGGCTTCTTTACAATTTCTCTAAAGGAAAGACTTCCACTTTTCAGGGTTATAAAGGTCTGTCTGTCTTCCTTTGTTAATTGTCTTTTTCTCGCCATTATAGCAATATACTACTTCCTGCAGTGCAAAATTGTCCAAATAATGATTCAGAGGGTGTTGCAAAACAATCTGTTCCAACACTGCTTTTATACAGACAGAAGGTTTATAACTAATCAACAAAAGTTGGGACACCTGTAGGAATTGTTTTCTTCAACTTTCAAGTCTTAATTTATTTCCATTGCTGCAGAACAGCTGCAGCTGCTAACCCATTACTTGTTCCCTGAAAAGGGCCTTTTTTAACAACTCTGAAATTTACATTATTTTTCAGTTTTTGGTTACCTAAACTTTTTTTAACCTCTGGCAGTTTACCGCTTAGCTTTGTACCATTTCAGGTTATTCGCTGGACTTGAACTGCTTAAATTTCAGTAAAAACTGAAAAATGATGTGTTCTAAAACTTTTGCCCAGTGGAGTATACGGAAGGAGCACACAAACAACAAGAATCACAGCTACAACAACAACAATCACGTGTTATAAAAGTTCCTTTTTCGTGAATTTTACTGAATTTTAAATTATTTTTGACACTTACAGATGGGCACGTAATATGTTTGTGAAGTACAACCTGCTGTCTTTTAAATAAACCCACCAGCCATGCGATGGGTAGGCATGGTGAGTATCTTGTAAGAGGGGCAATCAAAATTTTCTACGAATGACATATTCGCATTCGTCAAACTTTTTTTGTAGTCTCTCTCTATCAAAATATACACATCAAAATAAAAGTACACTGAGGTGTATACATAAATAAGAAATACATTGATTTTTTTTGTTACTAATAATATGTATTAAAGGTTGGCAGAATAACCTACAGTATGTGCACTTGCCTCTGAACTGTCTAGCCTGGGTTCAAATCTTGGCCCAGCTATAAACTGTCTTCGAGGTGTTTTGCAGGCAGGGAAATGCATCAATGTGTGTGCCATCTCGTGGATGGACGACACTTCTCCGAGCATTAGTAGTTGGCCGTTAAAGATCCCACGGTATTCTTCGCGAAGAGTAGGCGAGCCATCACTGGCACTCTGAACAAATTCCAAATCCCTGCCCTGATTACCACTGGGAAGACAAAGGCAAACCACCTGGTGAATCCTTGCCATATAATGGCTTTGACTTATATTTTCTGGACGAAACACTAGAAAGAAGATATATATTTAAAGATTTGGGTCGTATAACAAATTAATGTTCCTTCAAACATTGTGAGTACCTCATTCGAAGAACATTTTGAATGTCCCCCATATTATTATTGGGTTCCTAAAGGTTATTTGGTACATCCAGTGTTCTATTTTGTACTTTTTAGCAAATTTTACGGAAATTAGAAGGAAGAAAAGTAAAACTTCAAACTTTTTGGAAGCTTCTTTTTGAAGTTGACCATTTTTTCTTATGTTTTCAAGGAATAAGTGCATTTCATGGCCATTTGAGTCAGTCTGGCTACGTTTAACTCTAAGTTAAGGAGTATTTGCCTGAAACCCAAACCAAAGTGGCCCTTTTCAATCCGGCCATTTCTGACTTACCGGGGAAATCGTCCGATTAAAAATGCGGTTTTCTGCAACTACATGCCAGTGGTCTTATCCAGGGAAAACCGTTATCATGTCAGAACCTTATACCATGGGGTTTTCATGCACGTTATTGCTTGGCATGCGCAATATGCTGCAGAATTTGATGGACAAGTACAAAGCAAATGTAATCATGTTGAATGAAGTCGATTTTCTGAGGGTATTTCTCTAATCCTTGTAAAATGCTATATTGCCTCTTGCTCACAAAATACTAGGATGCAGAACAAAGGCAAAATCTTTCGAGTTCATGTTTTACGTTGATGTGGGGCCAGAGGAAATTGAAAATCTCTGCTTATAACAGCCTGCTTTCCTGGCAGCCATTCAACTCATAAATTATATTTGTTCCATATCACAAGCTGCTTGCTCTCTGAGCCGAATTGTTGTTAAATGTCAGGCACACACGGTCGCAACATAATCCTGAAAACGATTGTGGGAATGATAGCAAATCGATCTCCTGCTCAACATCAAAAGTCTCTCCTCTCAAATGTCGAACTTTGTGCCAATCAAAATAAACAATGTGAATCTTTTTTGTTTGTGTCATATTTTATCTGCTTTGACATTGCATAGTATGAAGCTGTATTTATCTCGACAAGTTGGTATGAGGGCTATCCACCTCCTCCCCACCCTCCTCAAACTCCGATTGTTTTTACCAATATTTTCACTTCCTGGCATATGCAGCACAAGAAAGGACATTAATCACATAGATAGACCTTGAGGTTGTCATGGCATAAGATGAAGTGAACCAAGCATAGTACCATGGGGTGAACAGATTAAATAAATGATTATATAGTAGGGAGGAGTGGGAGTGGGAAATAAAAGGGAAAGAGGGTTACAGAGGTCAGGGAAGGGAAGGGAAGAGGGGATCATCAGTCAAAATCCCACCAGTATTGCACACACAACATGGAGATGGGCCTTTATAGTTCTGTGCAATCTCAAAACAAGAGAGCAACCCTGCTCTCCTTTGTAGAAAGGCGTATAAAAAGTATTAAGATGAATGTGTCCATTGTTTAACTATTTGTGAATATGCTAGTGAAGCTCGGACATTTCACTTCAGGAGTTTGACCAAAACTTATCTTATGCTACGACTACTACGACTACTATTACTTTAACGGCTGCAATTGTTCTGACCTTCTTGTGGAGTCGGCCAAGGAGAGTTTTTTTTTTTTTTGGCACAGGCCATTCACGAACTGGCTGGCTCGGGCCGACGTTTGACTGAAGGTGGCAGTAATTTGTAATTTGTTCAGAGTGCAGGCAATAACTCATCTACTCTTTGTGAAAGACACCATAAGATCCTCAACGTTTTAAAATTAATGCTGGCATACAGAACACCCAGCTTAATGTCCATCTGAGGGACAGAGTACTTTGTGATGCACCATCCCACATAGGAAGCACCAATGGGACAGTTTATAGTCGGGTCTGGAATCACACCCAGACTAGACAGCCTAAAGGTAGACACACCACCCATGCACCATCCTGTCGCATGTTACTCCTAAACAGAGCTTTACTGGCATTAATTATTTTTCTTCGTGTGCAAGCTCATTTTATATCTGAAAAGGGAGCCAAAGTGTAAATCATTTTTTTTTGTCCTGAACAAAAGTTCATGTTGAAAATGATATTAAACAATTGCATGGATGGTTGGCCAACGCTGGTGTTTTAATGACTACAGTGACAGGATGAGATTGACTGTATTTTGTTTGGATGGGTTGAAAATATTTTAAGTGTTACACCATGTTTTCATTATAAACATACATTACGCAGTGGAGAAGGCCAATGGAAAGTACGATAAAGGTGTTGCAGAGTTACATTAAAGTTATCCCAAAAGTAAGGTTGCCTATATTTTATTTGTTTCAATTTTTTTTTCTTTTGTAAAAGAACTTTATTAAACATTGGTCTCGTTATAAAAGAAAATTCAGTTTTTCCTCATCAGGAGTTTGACCAAAGCTGATCTTATTATACTACTACTACTACAACTAGGCCTGGTGTTGGCTTAGTGGTTCGGGTGGTGGCTTGGGATCCTTGGGTCCTGAGTTCAAGCCCCATTGGCCGCTGAATTAAGCCACTGAATTAAAATACACCAGGAGGTTGACTCAGCTTGTTATCCTTCTGAGGTTGGCAAAATGAGTACCTGTGTAAGGGGGACACTGCATCAGCGGCATAGCCACGTCCCAACCATTAGCCACAGGCTGCACTCGATAGAGAGAGACTACAACAACAACTACTACTAGCCGCAATTATGCCCACATTATTGTGGGTTTGGCCAGCAATTGTTTTTGGCACAGGCCATTCACGAACCGGCTGGCCAGGGCTGATAAAAAGCCACGATAAAAACTTTCCTTTTCTATATACAATGTTGCACAAACTAGAAGCAAGTGCAGAGACAATGGAGTAATATGGATCCTTGTGCATGATGAACTCCAGGTGGTCGTCGTTTGCAAATTCATATTTGGGATTCAATCACACCGATGGCTGGCTGTTGTTTGCATCATTATGCAGGCATAGTTGTTTTTCTGATGCAGTGCCCCTGAACGTTAGAGCAGGAATTTAGCCAAGGTACTGGTGATAGCTCAATTACTCTTTAGTGAAAGACACTGTGATAACTTTAATGTCAATTAACAATCCATGCTATTGGTGCAATGGCTTGTCAGTGAAGAACAAGGATGACAGTTAATAGTCAGGGGGGAAATCAAATTTGCACTAGACAGCTCAGAGGCAAGTAAGTGCACTAACATTAATTAATTATTGGCCATGTAAAAGTTACTTTAAAGCATGTTTTGGGGAACTTCATGCTAACTAATTTGGAGGTTATTGAATCCTGGTTATGATTCATGTTGATGGACCATTTCACTTAGGTGGGATTTAGGAGTCTTTTTTTTACATTTTTTTTCACATTCTGTAGATTTCTCCTAGATGTTTTTTTACATTCTTTATATTGCTCCTATATGTTTTTGTTTTTGTACATTCCCTAGATTTCTGCTACTTTTTTTTTTTTACATTCTCTAGATTTCTCGAATATGTTTTTTCACATTATCTCGATTTCTCCTGTATGTTTTTCTTATTTTTCGCATTTTCTAGATTTCTCCTGTTTTTTTTTTGTTTTTTTTTACATTTCCGAGATTTCACGAATATGTTTTTTACATTCTCTAGATTTCTCCGATATGTTTTTCTTTTTTTACATTCTCTAGATTTCTCCGAAATTTTTTTTTTACATTCTCTATATTTCTCGAATGTTTTTTTTTTTACATTCTCTATATTTCTCCTGTATGTTTTTTTTCACATTCTCTAGATTTCTCGAATATGTTTTTTTTTTTTTACATTCTCAATATTTCTCCTGTATGTTTTTTTTTACATTCTCTCAAGTTCTCCTGTATTTTTTTCACATTCTCTAGATTTCCCCTATATGTTTTTTTTTTCCATTATCTCGATTTCTCCTGTATGTGTTTTTATCACATTCTCTAGATCTCTCCTGTATGTTTGTTCACATTCTCTAGATTTCTCATATATTTGTTTTTCACATTCTCGAGATTTCTCCTGTATGTGTTTTTATCACATTCTCTCGATTTCTCCTGTATGTTTTTTTCACATTCTCTAGATTTCTCCTGTATGTTTTTTTTTCACATTCTCTAGATTTCTCCTGTATGTTTTTTCACATTCTTTAGATTTCTCCTGTATGTTTTTTCACATTCTCTCGATTTCTCCTGTATGTGTTTTTATCACATTCTCTAGATTTCTCCTGTATGTTTTTATCACATTCTCTCGATCTCTCCTGTATTTTTTTTTCACATTCTCTCGATTTCTCCACTTTGATTTTTTCACATTCTCTCGATTTCTCCTGTATGTGTTTTTATCACATTCTCTAGATCTCTCCTGTATGTTTTTTTCAAATTCTCTCGATTTCTCCTGTATGTTTTTTTCACATTCTCTAGATTTCTCCTGTATATATTTTTTCACATTCTCCAAATGTCTCCTGTATGTTTCTTTTTTTTTAATTCTCTATATTCCTCGAATATGTTTTTTTCACATTCTCTAGATTACTCCTATATGTTTTTGTTTTTTTTTACATTCTCCAGATGTCTCCTGTATGTTTCTTTTTTTAAATTCTCTATATTTCTCGAATATGTTTTTTTCACATTCTCTAGATTACTCTGATGTTTTTTTTTTTTTTACATTCTCTAGATTTCTCCTATACGTTTTTTTCACATTCTCTCGATTTCTCCTGGTTGTTTTTTTTTTCATTCTCTAGATTTCTCCTGTAGGTGCTTTTTCACATTCTCTCGATTTCTCTGATTTTTTTTTTTTTACATTCTCTGGAGTTCTCCTGCATGTTGTTTTTTTTTTTTACATTCTCTCGATTTCTCCGTTTTTTTTTTTGTTTATTTTTACATTCTCTGGATCTCTCCTGTATGTTTTTTCACATTCTCTAGATTTCTCATATGTGTTTTCCACATTCTCCAGATCTCTCCTGTATGTTTTTTTTTTACATTATCTGGAGTTTTCCTGTATGTTGTTTTTTTCACATTCTCCAGATCTCTCCTATATGTTGTTTTTTTAACATTCTCAATATTTCTCCTTTATGTTTTTTTCACATTCTCTAGATTTCTCCTTTATGTTTTTTTCACATTCTCAAGATTTCTCCTATATGTTTTTTTAACATTCTCTAGATTTCTCCTGTATGTGTTTTTTCACATTCTCTAGATTTCTCTGATTTTTTTTTTTTTACTTTCTCTGGAGTTCTCCTGCATGTTGTTTTTTTTTTTACATTCTCTCGATTTCTCTGGTTTTTTTTTTTTTTTTTACATTCTCTGGATCTCTCCTGTATGTGTTTTTTCACATTCTCCTGATTTCTCATATGTGTTTTCCACATTCTCCAGATCTCTCCTGTATGTTTTTTTTACATTATCTGGAGTTTTCCTGTATGTTGTTTTTTCACATTCTCTAGATCTCTCCTGTATGTTGTTTTTTTTTTTACATTCTCTATATTTCTCCTGTATTTTTTCACATTCTCTAGATTTCTCCTATATGTTTTTTTCACATTCTCTAGATTTCTCCTATATGTTTTTTTTCACATTCTCTAGATCTCTAGGCGAACCCCCACTTTAGCAGGGAAAATTGCCTTAAAATGCTTGTTGTTGTGTTCTTCTCTCGATCCCTCCTGTATGTTTTTGTTACATTCTCTTGAGTTCTCCTGTATGTTTTTTTTAACATTCTCAAGATCTCTCCTTTACGTTTTTTTTACATTCTCTCGATTTCTCCTGTATGTTTTCTTTTTTGCATTCTCTAGATTTCTCATATATGTGTTTTTCACATTCTCTGGATTTCTCCTGTATGTTTTTTTTTACATTATCTGGAGTTCTCCTGGATGTTGTTTTTTTACATTCTCTCGATTTTTCATATATGTGTTTTCCACATTCTCTAGATGTCTCCTGTATGTTTTTTTTTCACATTCTCTATATTTCTCCTATGTATTTTTCACATTCTCTATATTTCTCCTGTATGTGTTTTTCACATTCTCTAGTTTTCTCCTGTATATTTTTTGTTTTTTTTACATTCTCTAGATTTCTCCTGTATGTTTTGTTTTTTTACATTCTCTAGATTTGTCCAACATGTTTTATTATTTTAATATTCTCTATATATCTCCCTGATTGTTTTTTTTTTACATTCTATATATTTCTCCTGTGTATTTTTTCACATTCTCTATATTTCTCCTGTATGTGTTTTTCACATTCTCTAGTTTTCTCCTGTATGTTTTTTTGTTTTTTTACATTCTCTCTATTTCTCCTGTATGTTTTGTTTTTTTACATTCTTTAGATTTGTCCTACATGTTTTGTTTTTTTAACATTATCTATATATCTCCAATTGTTTTTTTTTTTAACATTCTCTAGATTTCTCCTGCATGTTGCTTTTTTACATTCTCTAGGTCACTATACAAGGAAACACAAGGAAATCAGACACAGGTGGAGGCCATTAAGCTCATCATGCCTGTGTGAACACCATACTAATTTGTCAACACTAGATCCAAAGAAGAAAATGCAAAAAATATATATTTTTTATTTTTCGTAGATATTGCAGTTTTTTTTCTTCTTCCTCTCAGGGAAGGGGGCATGGGCTTGGTTAAAAACACACAACATCAACCACACAACACCCCATGATGATACCCCACCAACAGCACTCTGTACACATGCACACAATCACCCATCAATGCTCAAACTACCTAAAAGTCCTGTCAACATCCAACCCCTCTATCGACATAACTTCCAGGTACCTATCTAATTCTCATTTAAACTTATCTACTCTTTCTGCTGTCACTATCTTTCCAGGGAGGCCATTCCATGCATTAACTACTCTCTGAGTGAAAGTCCCCTACCTTACTACTATCTTAACTCTCCTCTTCTTTATTCTCAGGCTATGGCCCCTGGTTCTGTCACTGTCTACTCTGTTGAATAATTCGTCTTCACTTATTTTATCTATACCTTTCATTATCTTAAACATCTCCATCATATCTCCTCATAACCGCCTCCTTTTTCATATATAAAGCCTGTCTCCTTCAGCCACTCCTCATAGCTGAGTTGAGCTAGGCCAGGAATCAATCGAATAGCCCGATGCTGAACCCTCTCTCTGGCATATATGTCCTTCTTGAATTGTGGTGACCAAAACAACACAAAATATTCTAGATGTGGCCTCACTAAATTCCTGCACAATGTTAACACCACCTCTTTATATTTATAAATGATCCTCCTCTGAATACAACATAAAACCCAATTTCCTTTATTATAGCTGCCTGGCACTTACATCCCATATCTATTGCCACCCCCAAATCCTTCTCCTGTGTGACATGCTCCAAAATTTCCCCTTGCATCTTTTAATCCCTATTTTCATTGTTCTTTCCCATCCCCAACACCTTACACTTGCTCAGGTTAAATTCCATCTGCCAATCTTTTGCCCAATCTGTGCAAGTGTCAATACTTTCCTGAATCTGATCACCACCCCCTATGCTATCCACCTTACCTCCAAGCTTTGTGTCATCTGCAAATTTGGAAAGATTACTCTTTACCCCATTATCCAAATCGTTGATGTAAATAATGAATAGTAATGGTCTGAATACTGATCCCTGAGGTACCCCACTACTTACATCTTCCCAGCAAGATATCCTCCCACCCACAGCCACTCTTTGCTTCCTACCACCAAGCCAGTTCGCAATCCAATTACCCACCTGACCAGCCACTCCACAAGCCCTCACTTTGGCAAATGACCTCCGATGTGGTACCTTATCAAATGCCTTCTTAAAGTCTAAATATACTATGTCCACTGCCTTTCCCTCATCCACCCAATCAGAAACTGCTTCATAGAACTCTAAATGATTTGTTAAACAGGAACTAACTTTGGTAAACTCATGCTGACTACGTTTAATTAGTTTGTATTTATTTAAATGGTTTCTCATCTGGTCATTATTAAATGTCTCCTACACCTTCCCCACAACTGAAGTCAAACTAGCAGGTCTATAGTTTCCCAATTCTTCTCTGGATCCTTTCTTAAATAATGGTGTTACATTTGCGACTCTCCAATCCTCTGGTACCTGTCTTAACTCCAGTGAATGATTGAACATATCCATTGACATCTCGCTTTCCTGCTCAGCCACCCCCATCAATACTCTCGGGTGCACATTATCTGACCCCGGAGCCTTATCTTCTCTTCGATTATCCCACTGTTCCTTTACTTCCTCCACTCCAACCTGGATCTTCTGTAAAAGCCCTTCCTCACCTTCTTGATAGATACTCTCAGCTATTGGCAATTCTCCTGTATGTTCTTGTGTAAATGTTGAAGAAAAATACCTCTTTAATCAGTCTGTCATTTCTCTTTCATCACTAACCACTCTCCCGGTGCTATTCCTCAATGGGCCCACACTGGTCCAAACCTGTTCTTTTCCCCTGATATCAGGCTTGGATGATTTATGCAAGCTACATAACCATTAAAAAAGAATGTTCCACAGGGTGAGTCATAAGTCCCAGGACATGGTTTTAGCTGATTATATATATGATTTGTTTATACCATCTCTCAGGGTGAGCCATAACCCTCAGGAGTAATAACATATTACAGTTAAAACAGGAGTAATAATAAAATATTATAGTAACACAACAATTACAATACCTCCTTCGATATTGAGTGCATCCATGTGCCGTCCGTTGCTGTCATGCACAAGATAATTTGTCTCCACGTACAGGGTGAAAACCGACACAAAATTCCATGCGTTATGGTGCCAAATATATCCTGAATTTGTTGTTTCAGTTCATCACCAGATGCCATGTGATGTTCTCCAACCTTAGCTATGTGTACTCACACAGAGCATTCTCATAAGTGGTCAGGTCAGGACTGTATGGTGGCTACAGAGGTATTGGTGAAGACATTGCAAACCAAGCGTTGGAAAAAAAATTGATGGAGGTTATTTCATACCACAAATGCACGATGTGCAGGTGCCCATCCTGCTGGAAATAAATATCATGGGTTAGTCCATGTCGTTCAATTTCAGGTGAAGCCTGGTGTTGAATTAGTCACTTGGGGTCCTGAGTTAAAGCCCCATTGTCTGCTGAATTAACACCAGATGGGGTTGAATCGGCCTGTCATCGTTCTGGGGTCAGCAAAATGAGTACCATTGTACTGGTCGAGGGGCACAACATCAGCGGCAAAGCCGTGCTTCACTAAATTATAGCTACTTGGCAGCCAACCTGCCAGACTCTTTGCTCTGCTGATGACTCCACCCTCTGCTGTACCATCTGTCATCTCTCAGATCGGCAAGCAGCAGCCTCTTCGCTCTGCAGATCTGAATAAAATCACAAGCCGGTCAAACAAGTGAAACATGCAGGCCCGTCGCTAGGGGGGACATTTGGGTGCAATGCTCCCCATGGCGCATCTGCTGCCCCCCACTTGTACGCCACCCATTTATGCCCTGTTGCACCCTGTGAACAACTTAGTGTTTTAGGACGAGCGCCCACTGTGAACTCCTTGCTGTTTTAAAAGTTCACCTGTGTGAACTAAAACCCTTATTCCAGATGTTCAACGTGGTGAATAATAAGGCCTTCTTGGATAAACTGTTCTTTAATAATATCCTTATTTGAATAACAGTCAAGAGATAAGTGTGCGCTTGCCAGCGCATCTCCAAGAGCAATTGGCAAGACAATACAGTCCAAGCCCACAAGATAAAAGATAATAACGCAAGCACCAACGCCAGCAGCCAAGACGACAGACAGCCGCAAGACCTCGTGTCGAATGTCGATGTTGTGGGTGGATATATATATATATATATATATATATATATATATATATATATATATATATATATATATATATATATATATATATATATATATATATATATATATATATATATATCGTGGATCATTTCGTTTTAAGGAATAGCCAATCAGCGTCTTCGATATGGAGGCCCTATTAAGCAGGTTACATGATTGGTTGTAAGTTAGGTATAAATGTAATATAGTCATAATATGATGAAGGAAAAGACATAAATTTACATAATTAAAGATGAAGTGCACCGCGTGACCTTCACAACCCTCCATCTTACAAAAGTAATTTTCTCATAAAAATTAAAAATATGTGTGTTTGCAATCGTGCTTACATTTGAAATTATGCAGATAAAACCTGTTTTTGGTGCATGCATCATTTAATAAATAAAACCGTCAAATGTCGCGAGTCGTGAGATTAGTGACACGAGTCAGAGCGCGAGCTAGCAGCAGTAGAAAAAGATATGGATATACGAAAATGGCTAAGAAAAGGAAAAAGGTTGCGGTTGCGGTTGTGGTCAGCACTCGCCATGGTCGGCTGCTTTGTACTTCTAATGTTTAAGTTAAATGTTGTGTTTGGTGCTTTGCATATCCCATATCTAGTGCTTTGTGCATAACCTTACCTCTGTGTAATTGACCGCTTTAAATGCGGACTTTGTGGTATCTTCAGGCTGGTCGTATTTGCTGTTGATAGTTTAACGTGATGATCGCAGGTCATAGCCTACTGTATCTTATTTGAAAGTGCACTGATTCCGGTGCCAACCTCCCCCGTTTAGTCATTGTATCTCTGGTATATTAATTTTCTGATGCCAATTCTTGACAACACCTTGTGTATAAGTGCACCTGAATTGTTGCCAGTTGTCTAATCATTGAATATTTGCATTGTGAATGTGCCAGTTTGTTGCGGCTCTCCTGCATTCGAATAATTTTAGGCCAAAAACATCGGAACATATTAAATCTAACTGAGATCAATTTGGTTAGTATGCGACGGCAACCTCAGTATAGATGCGTCAATGCTGCATGAATACAACAGCATACCGGATTATCAAAAAGATTAAATATTATAATTGCGCCCCCCCCCCATCCAGTTCATATGCCCCCCTTAATATTGAGCCCTGGCGACGGGCCTGGGAACATGTCTTTCAATCCTGACAAATCTCACACTCTCACTGTGTCTCTCCGAAAGGACCATCTGGAACCCCGTCATCGACTTTCTCAACAATCCTCTTGAAGAAATCCTTTCATTCAAGCTTCTGGGTCTCTATCTGCCATGATCTTTCCTGAGAAAGCCACATTTCCAAGCTGGCCTCCAAAGCCAGTCGCTGACTAGGGCATCCTTCATTGTGAAAAGTCTTTTCTTGACACACCGGATCTCCTAACAAATACAAAGCTTTTGTCTGCAGGCTGATGGAGAATTGCTCTTCCCTCTGGGCTGGTGCTCCTGCCTCCCACCTTTCTCGGCTTCACGCTGTGGAAACCAAGGCATTTAGGATCATAGGTGTCTCCCACGATGAGTCTGAGTCTTTGGGTCTCTCACTCTCTCACCGCAGGCATGTCGGTGGTCTTTCTGTCTTCTACCGTCTCCTCTCTGGCCGGGACCCATGGCCCTGCTCGGTCTGAGATATGTCCCCCTCCCCCACCCCCATATTTCCGCAGGGTGCTCAAGATCCACCAGCAACTCCCTTCTGGTGACACTCCAAAATCACAAATCACTGTTCACCTTCACTCTTTCATTCCTCTTTTTCCCCGCCTTTGGAACAAACTCCCACACTCTCTTCAATCTCACTCTTCCCTACAGGTCTTCAAAACAGCTGTTCACCTCCCTCTCTTATCTTCCCCCATCCAAAACCATGATCTTTTCTACCCCCGCAAATCCACCCCAAACCCACCTCCTTCAAATTCCCTGCTTTTCTTCCTGAAAGTCCCTTTCATGTAAAGACCCGAAAGTCCCTGTAGTCTCCATCTTGTTTACCCCGTGTACCCCGCCCCATTCCTCTCCCTTCCACAGATCTCCTCATGTGTCTGTTCCACACTTTTTTTCCTTCCCTCTCACCCCCTCCCCCTTTTTGTCTTCTGCACCCCTTGTTATACATTCTGTGTGTTAGCACTTATATGAGCCTCGACATGGCATACAAAAAAAAATAGAACAGAATTTCAAGTATGAGGTAATTCTCCAACTTATGCAGATATGACTGCGGTTGACTGACACATCGAAAAAGCAAGCTCCATTGAGGTGGTTGGCAGATAACGCCACCCAAACCATAACATGGTGGATGGGATGATCATGTACTTCTTCAACATAATGTGGATGAGCATCACTCCAATAGTAAGCATTACATGGAGATGAACTATGGTCAACAGCACACTCATCACCAAACATAATCTTTGATCTTTTTGGAATTGTATCGAAGTGCTGCAGCAGTCTATCACAAGCTGTTGACCTGTTTTTGTGATCTGCATCTGGCAATTCACAAACGACAGTCGGTTTATGGGGTTTCATGTGAAGGTCTTCTTTCAATGTGTGACACAACGATGAATACGAAACACCCATTTCTGCAGAACGTTTTCATTGTGATTTTTTTCGAAGATCTGAGAACGGATGTTTGAACGTTTTGAATTCCCAAATCACGAATTATTGGTTGTCCGCCATGCATACTGTCGAGTACAATTCCAGTTTGAAATTCCTTTTTCCCCAAAGTTAAAAATTCGATTTTGACGGTGCTGGCTTTCCAAAACACGACTCAAAGTCTTCTTGCACATGTATCATCGTCTTGTTTGTATTCCTCCCCTCGTGTTACCACACCACTGCTACGAGCCTCTCCTCCAGGTTTAATGTGTTCTTTGTATGATTTGAAAAACAAAACAGTATAAATACATGGTATAAACAAAATCTTGTGCAAGCAGCTAAAACCGTGTCCTGGGACTTATGACTCACCCTGTAGATTACAGGCTTATTCGAAATGTTCAGGAAGGACCTTTAGAAAGAATGAAAATGTCGATGTTTCCCAATGCCATGTCCTGTCTGTCACTGTTCAACACCATGTGGGACAGGTAGACTTAATAAGGTCGGGCAGGTGGTTTAACTCCTTTCTGAACCTGATTAATGAGCGACCTTGGTTTTTTTTGTTTTTTGTTGTGATTGTGATATAGTAACTTTCTCTGGACATATCTCGAACATTTGTTCCAGTATGGCACCCCGCCTTAACATCCCAAAATCTCTGCTTATGGCATTCAAGGCTACCTACTCTCAAGGATCACTTCCTCCACTAACGTATTCAGAGTGTAGCACTTAATGGGATTCTCTCATCTCCTCTCCCTGTCAAGGCTGAAGTGCTCAAAAGCAGTCTTTGGGCCCAGTCTTGTTCCTCATCTTTATCAATGATCTTTCTCATTACCTGCAAAATCCTGCTTATCGATTTACTGATGATTCCACCCTCTGCTGTATCATCTCTCATCCTTCAGACAGGCAGGCAACAGCCTCTTCCCTCTGTGCAGATCTTGATATAATCAGGAGCTGGTCTTACACTTGGTATATATCTTTCAACCCCGACAAATCCCACACACTCACCTTCATCAATGATATTTCTTATTCCCTGGAAAATCCTGCTTATCACCGTCTCTCTGAAAGGACCATCTGGCAAACGCTCATATCTACTTCCTAAACAAACCACTTGAGGAGGTTAATTCACTCAAACTTTTGGACCTCATCATCAACCATGATGTTCACTTGGCAGACCATATTTTCAAGGTGGCCTGCAAAGCCAGCCGCCGGCTTGGCATCCTCATCCTCTGTCATTCAAGGTATTTATTTATCCAATCTGAACATTTGACAACTTACAAAGCCTTCATTTGCAGCTTGATGGAATACTGCTCTCCCCTTTGGGTTGGAGCCCCTGCCTCATGCATTTTCCTTCTTGTTGTCTTGGAAAGCAAGGCCTTCAAAATCATAGGGATCTCCTGCAACAAAGCGGAGTGTCTAGGCCTGTTACTGAAATCCCCTTTTATAGTTGTAATTGCAGGCAGGCTCGTGGCTTCTCTGTATTCTACCGCCTCCTTTTTGGTCTTGCACCCTCTTCCGTATCCCTCTCAGGTTTCTGCATGGTGCACACGGTCTGTCAGTAACCTTATTCTTGTTAAACTCGCAAAATCCAGGCTTACTGCTCACCTCTACTCATTTGGTCCTCTTTCCTCTCATCTGTGGAACCAACTTCCCCAGTCTGTTCAGTCCAATTCTTCCCTCCATGGCTTCAACACAGCTCTTCACCATGACCTCAGGTCATCCACCATCCATACTCATGATCTCTTTTCTCCCAAATGGCCCTATTCCCAAGCACTCCCTTTTTTCCAGGTTATTGTGATTGTCTTGATTGGTTCCTTTCAGCGTTCTGGTTATGATGATGGTGTTTAAATCAGAACAAAATAAATCTCACTCACATTTAAAACACAGTGACGTGTTGTTAATGAGGTCCGGTTGATGATTACTCCTTCCATCGTCTCTCCAGCGGTTGGTGAAGAAGGAAATATTTGTTGCTGTGGAGCTGCCGTGACTTTAAGATGCCGTCGGATGCAAACAGAAGAGAAGGCTCGTTCATTGTCGTCATGGTTGTTCAGCCAAACAAAGAAAAAACCACTTCACTTGATGGTCGTCACTCAGTGGTAGTGAAGAACAAATGTTTTTGAAAATCTGCATAAAATGCAAATCCACATTGCACAAACTTCAGGGATAATGGGGAGAATAGGGTTAAGGACTTCAACTTTAAAATTTGGCAAAACCTTACCCTTAATTAACATGTTTGTGCAATGTTTTTGTGCTATTTCTCTTTGTGAATAAGACTTATTAAGAACATAAAATTAAATGTTATTTTCCTTCATTAAGAACATTTTTAAAAAGGTTTATTTTCTTGAGTTATTAAGATCATGAAACTTACCTTTAGTAATAATGATGATGATAAACTTGATCCAATAATGCGATGGCAATGTTGATGGCGACGATAAAGACGAGTTGATGGCGATGGTGATGTTGGAGGGTTGGAGGGGATAATTGTGTTGATGGCCCATGTTAATTCGGTGAATAAATGTGGAAAATAGTTCGCCGACCCGCGATTATTCGAGTGCATTGACCGCGATTTGCAAACCTTGCCTCAATATATTCATCTCGACAGAGCGAATCCACGAAGGGAAACTCACAAACGGCAAGGCCCTGACTGTACTTTAATTTTAATAGAATAACTAGCATAACCCGCGCTCTGCGCGACATGTTCGGGTGGTTGTGTTTGCGAAAGGAACTGATGCAGAGTATCAGTAGTAATTTTACTTTAATGCAGTAAGTGGAATACGATTTCACTGTTTCAGAACCATTTTATTTACTTTTTTTTGTACCATGCACCTCATATGGTCTTTGAGATAATGTAAGCCGAATATCACATTACTCGAGCGCAGAACAAAGTCGAAGATAGCGGGACACGAAACCACAAACTCTGAAATAATATATAAGATGATTTCAAAGATCGTTAAAAAGAATTCGTAAGTTTAGCGCGACAGTCTTATACATTGTAGACCTAGAAGACCCAAAAGTCACTGAAGACCAAAAAGACCCTGAAGACCCAATGGAACCTGAATATCCAAAAGTCACAAAAGACCCTGAAGACCCAAAAGTCATTGAAGACCCCAAAAGACCCTGAAGGCCATTAAGTCCAAAAAGACCCTGAAGACCCAAAAATCCCCAAAGACCCAAAAGTCCCCAAAGACCCAAAAGTCCCTGAAGACCCAAAAGTCACCGAAGAGCCAAAACACCCTGAAGACCCGAAGACTCAGAACACACCCAGGACCCAAAAGACCCACAATATCCTTCAGACCCCTTCGACCTTAACACCATTTAGACCTATTATACCCTTCATACAGATTATACAGCTTCGACCTTTGACCATTTAGACCACTTTGACCTTCTTACATTGCAAATAAATATAATATCACCAATATTACTTACAAATTTGAAGAAAATAAATGGTTGTATGATGATTGGTGTAAATCATGCCAACACAGCAAATATATGACATCAATCTCTGCAACAAAGTGTGGAGAGGTGAGCGTAGCGAGCCAATTCATGCTTGTAATCGATAAAGAGAACCTGATTAAACAAATAGCATAAAATTATCTACTTTTTCATTTATTTATTGAGCAAAATGATCCAATGTTATATTTCTTTATTGGAGAAAGTATGTGAACCTCTCGGTTAATCAGCTCAATTAAGGGGGCAATTACAGTCAGTTGTTTCAATCAATTGTATGATAATCAGGAGTGAGTTTGGGTGGCCCTACCATATATGAAAAACATAAACTTTGTTCATCACCATCAGTCTGGTCTTCACCACACAGGTTTGTTGAAACGTGTCATGCCCCGATCAAGAGATTTCTGAGGACCTCAGAAAAAGAGTTGTTGATGCTCATCAGACTGGAAAGGGTTACAAAACCATTTCATAAGATGTTGGGCTCCACCAATCCACTCTCAGGCAGATAGTGTACAAATGGAGAAAATTCAACACCATTGTTACTCTTTCCAGGAGTGGTCATCCATAAAAAAATCACTCCAAGAGCAAGGCATACAATAATCCACGAAGTCACAAAGAACCCCAGGCTAATGTATAAAGATCTACAGGCCTCTCTTGCATTGGCTAATGTAATCAGGAAAACACTGAAGAAGAATGATGTGCATGAGGACAGCAAGGAGGAAACCACTGCTCTCCAAGAAGAACATCGATACCTGTCTCAAGTTTGCCAAGGACCACCTGGATGATCCAGAAGGCTATTAGAAGAATGTTCTGTGGACAGATGAGTCGAAAGTGGAACTTTTTGGCTTAAATGCGAAACCTTATGTTTGGCAAAAACCAAACACTTCATTCCAACATAGGAACCTCATCCCAACCGTGAAGCATGGTGGTGGGAGTATCATGGTTTGGTGCTGCTCTGCTTCCTCATGACCTGAACGGCTTGCCGTCATTGATGGAACCATGAATTCTGGATTGCACCAGCAAATTCTGGAGGAGAATGTCAAGGCATCCATCTGTGAGCTGAAACGAAGACATCAATGCAAGACATCACAGAAAGCCTCACAGAAAGACATCATCGATCACAGAAAGCAAGACATCGATGCTAAACACATAAGTAAATCTACAACAGAATGGCGAGAGCTGAAGAGACTTTGCATTTTGGAATGGCCAAGTCAAAGCCCTGACCGTAACCCAACTTAAATGTTGTGGCAGAACCTGAAGCGAGCAGTTCATGCAAGAAATCCCATGAATATCTTTGAGTTGAAGCAGTTGTGTAAGGAGGAATGGGTCAAAGTTCCTTAAAGCGGATGTGCAGGACTGATCAAGAGTTACAGAAAATGTTTGGTTGAAGTTATTGCTGCTCAAGAGGGTGCCACAAGTTACTGAATGTAAAGGTTCATATACTTGATCTGACAAAGAAATTGAATGTTTGATCATTTTGCTCAATAAATAAATGAAAAAGTAGATTTGTTTGTGCTATTTGTTTAATCAGGTTCTCTTTATCTATTATTCGGACTAAGATAATGATCTGATCACATTTTAGGTCAGATTTATGCAGAAATACAGAACATTCTAAAGGGTTCACAAACTTATTCTCACCACTATATATGCATAGATATCATGTGACTCGGTTGAAACTTGACTATTTATGTGGCCTTGGCCTTTGACCTATTGACCTCAAAAACAATAGGCTTCCAGCTTTAAGTGTCTATTACTAAAAGGAGAAACATCCGTGTGTGTGTGCGTGTGCGTGTGTGTGTGTGTGTGTGTGTGTGTGTGTGTGTGTGTGTGTGTGTGTGTGTGTGTGTGTGTGTGTGTGTGTGTGTGTGTGTGTGTGTGTGTGTGTGTGTCATGCATTATTCAAAAAAGTTAGTACTGCTGTCATAGAATTCACAAAAATTGCAAAGCAAATAATCGATTTATTTGGTTGGAAGACTGATAATCGATTTACTTGGAACATAAATTAGTGGCAGTTTAATTATAAAAATGCCTGTTTCGAAAGTCTGCCTTTTTGGAATGGAAGAATATGAATAAGAAGAAAAAGCAATGCCCGTAGCTTTTATGCAGCGGTTCTAATGGAAAGACAACAGGATACCATTCGAATAAAGCATGACGGACATGGAAGGAGCACTCAAAATCAAAAATAGTAATACTTTTTGAAACAAAATACAAATATATCATCGTACACAGAAGGGGCACACAACCAACACCATCAACCACAGCCACAACAATGACAGCAAAGACTACTATCTATTTCTATAATACAAGAGAGATGTTTGTCTGTCTGTCTGTGTGACCATTTTTCTCCAAGATGGCCAAACTGATGTTTGCCAAACTTTCAAAGGTTTATCAGTGAATGTCTGGGACTTTTTAAAGGCAGAAAATATTTTGAAAAACAAAGTTGGATTTTCTCTTATCGCTCTTGAGTTCCTCAGTCTTTGTAGCGATGTGAAAGGTAATATTGAATGATCCCTGACCCTATTCCTAAGTGGGTTTAGGGAAGTGTTTTAGATCCCACAATAAAAAAGGAAAAAAAACAAAATTTGAATTCTTCAAAATACCAACAGGATTAAAACAGCACTGAACGCCGAGTACCCCAGCTAGAGTGCAATGAAACCTCCTTTTTTCGCATGTTTCACTTAATTTTATATCCTCATTTATACTTACAGATAGATATGAAATGTTTGTGAAGTGCAACATGCTGTCTTTCAATTAAATCTGTCAGCGAACTAATGGGTATGCAAGGCTTGTTCCTCTAATTTGAATTGGACATTGAGAGTGAAATGACTAAAATTTGGGAATTAGGACCTCGTATGTAATTGCCAAAACTAGTGAGACTCGGCCTAGGCCTTGAGACTCGGCTTCATCAGATAATTAATATCGCCAGAAACTCAGTTTGACAATCCTTCTGGAGGGCTGGAGGGACAGGGTGAGACAGTAGGATTTTCCAGGATTGAAGGACGTGTTACATTCATTAGACTAACATCTAATCAATTCCAAAAAGGCAGTGATGCAGCTGCTTTCTGCTTGTCAATGGATTGGTGATTTCAAAACACATTGTGGAGGCTGGAAAAAAAAATGCTCTACCTTATCAGGTGAGAAGAAGACAAGGTCCAGTAGATGTTGGGTATGAGGGGGTAAGGTTGGGACAGAGCAGGATTGGTTGAGTGGATATGATTTTTTCTTTTTTTTTTTTCTTTACAGGAGTAAGGCTCATGGAAGAGTCATCATTTGGAGGCAAGAAACGAGTTCTGCCTTATCTTGAGCAGAGTCTGTGGTTTCTTTGCAGGAGTAAGGCTCATGGAAGAGTCATCATTTGGAGGCAAGAAACGAGTTCTGCCTTATCTTGAGCAGAGTCTGTGGTGATCCCTTTTGAAGTGAGGGAGGTGTAGCAGGGACACACACACACTTGAGATGGACATGACAAAGTGCCACCCTGACTTTGAGAAGAAGATAATTTAGAAAGCTTGGCCTTGAAATTACCAAGATGATATTTTCTGGCTTGCCTAATGATCGACATACATGAGACTTATGGAGTGACCTAAAGTTGCTCTCAGTCGGGTTAAGCTTCCATGTTGAGAAAGTAGGTTTTTTTGACGAGAGCCTCACAGGTGGGGCAGGCAGATTTCACCTTCTTTGATATTCATTAGTAAGTAAGGGCAGTTTTTAATTGGCAACAGGATTTGATGTACCAGGGTCAAGAGAAACTTACAGCTCGATCAGATAGCTGCAGATGGGATGGGATAAACCTGTGCATGAGAGAAAGTAAGCTTTTTTGAAAGCATTCCAGGTGGAATCAACATCAGATGTTGTGGAGATGGCAGTTCAATCCTTTTCTAAGAGGGTATATTGCAGTCCATGCCGGTTTGCCTGTGCAAACAGCCATATTCATTGCCTTATGGCATTAATGTTGCTCCCTCACAATCGTCAAAGCTGAGATATGGGCTTTGATAAGAACATGGTCAGAGGAGCCAATGGGCAGGAGATGATAGAAAGGAGTCATTACTAGGTACAGGAGGAAGGATGTAAGAGTTGAAAAATTCTAGGTTGGGAAGTTGGCAAATTTTGTCAAACCCACAATGGCACAGAAGGGCATTGTGGCAATGCCATGGCTCATTGTTGTGGAGCTGACACCCAGGCAGCTGGTTGAACCATTCATCTTCAATTTCTCTCCCCAGGCAAAAATAACATTCCTTTCCTGTAGTAATTCTCTGCAGACTACTGTCGTAGGACCTGTTACCAACGATAGTATATGAGAGTACAACTCTCATATACTACAGTTCTAACTGGCATTTTTGATCGGGCTCCTTGCATTTAAGACCACAGAATTATTTATCATTCCTCACATTATGATTGCCCTGCTTGCAAAACCCTCGTAAAAATGCGGCTGGATCTGGACAGTGCTTCCATTTCCTATGTAGTATTATATATTTGTGCACTTACAGTTGCTCTGATCGTCCTGCAGCGAAGTCCGATATTTCAGATCAATTGTTCAAATTTGCATAAAAGCACAAAAATTGGTACACATGTAGAATAATGTATTCCAAACAATTCTAGATATGGAGCCACCTGAGATTGTGCCTTGGTCAGCTTTGGCAACCATTTTCCAAAATGGCTACCATTCTACTTTAGCAAAATTGGCTATATGGTCTTATTTTCTTATTGTATTGGTGGTACATATAAGGAAAGTGTAAAATTCAGTAAATTGACCATGAAAAGGCGTATTCAAATATTATGAGCCAGTATTTTCGGTAAAAAAGCCATTATTTGATTTGTAAATTGCTGCTCTCCTGAAACTTTTCGCTGAAAAGTACCCATTAATGCCTGGAGAACAAGAGTTAAATGATATTCATCACATTCAATGGGTTTGGAATCAACAAAAATTGCATTATAGATTACACACTTTACTTTATTTTGAATAGGAAACTGATAATCGTGATAATGACAAACTCAGAAAATGTAGTCAAGTTATTGCACACTTCACTTTGAAGCGGCTACGGTTTACTGTCTACTACCATTCTACCAGGACACATGGCACACGCATACATCAGTTTAGTACATTATGAGTTTCTGAGCTCAAGTGTACTGGCTCTGGATCAAGACGTCAACACTTTTACAAGCAATGTGACTTTGCATTTGCACATTCTAAGCTAGGCCGATATCTCAGTCTGTGTCTACTGCATCTGTCTACTGGCATTCTCCTTCACAAGCACACAGTCCAGTGCATTGCAGATCAGCCTTCTTGCATTTGCAGCGGTTTCTACAGCCTTTTTTGCAGCCGCACGACACCAGCTCGAAGCAGCTTTTTTGAGGTCTCAGGAAGTGTGGTCCAGAGCAGTTCGTAGGACCCATCCTCTGTTTGCCGCCAGCCCCAGCTTGTTGGTGATGGAAGCACGGGTTGAGGGACCAAGACCTGCCCCCAGACATAGCCACCCTGGAAGACTGATCTCTTCACATGCTGTTCCAAAGCATCGTAGGTAGGTGGGATGCGCTGGACGGAGTTCCTCTTGGCGAAGAGTTTCTTTCTGGCCTCATTGACGTCCGTATATGGACTGGTGCCGTCATAGAGGAGCACCACAAACCTTTCAATGCAGTGCATTGTGTCATCCTGGATGTTGACTGGCGTGGTGGTCAGGGTCACAAGAGAATCTGTCAGTTCTGGAAATGAGTTCCATGTGGCCAGGGCAGATTTCTTCCGATGCCCCACGAATGCTGATACGGTGTCACATCCGGTCATGGCATGGAAGACAGGGAGGGCACGTGCCTTCTGTGGACCGAGGGAGGCAGCTATTTCATGGGCAGGGATGTAGCTGTAGTTCTTGCCCGTCCCAAAGGCAATCCAGAGTTCATCCATGCATGGTAGTGCCTGGGCTACCATCACCGCCAAGACGAAGACGTCGGTGTCTATGGTTCGAACTTGAATCCGACGGTGGTCATGTTCTGCAGCATGGGCCACATGTAGCATGATGCGAGTGTCCGCCTCTTCTTGACCACATGGAGCCAGAGAGCTTTCATCTTCCTGCCTTGGAAGGCAGATGACTGCTTCACCATCAGTGACTACCAGATCCTTTGCCTTGTAATGGAAGGACTGCACAAGCACATCGGACAGGAAGGTGAAGAGCTCCACCTTGTTTGCGTCGACACGTAGGAAACTCTGCCAGTTTCCTGGTATGGCTGCGGTGCTCACCACGCGCCATCGCACCCCTTTTCTTCGTTTCTCCCTTGTCGCCGTCTTCAAGGAGCCATCTTTGAAGCTATCCCAAACGAGGTCGAGACGTGAAGCACGACGCAGCTGCCCCTCGACGTATGGGATGAAGACTTGGTGGGCATATTCTTCAAATGTCTTGGCGGTGCCAGGCTTCAACATCTGCACGATGATGGCGCCGTCAAGGGCAACAGAAGTGACAGCAGGTGCATCAGACTGAGCTTCAGCAACGCCTTCAAGGCACACCAGCAAGTCGCTTTTGTTACCCAGGTGTAGCTTACCTACATCAGATAACGCGGGAGGGCATGCTTGATTTTCATGACGGAAGAACTCGTCAAGGTTCCCATCGCAGTTCTGGCAGCCTATGTATAGCCTTGCAAAGGCCGCCAAAGCTGACCAAGGCAAAATCTCGAATGGTTCCATATCCAGAATTGTTCAGAATACCTTAGTCAACATATGTACCAATTTTGGTGCTTTTATGAAAAGTCGAACAATTGGTTTGCAATGCTGCAGTACTATGAGCGGATGACAAACTGACAAGATGTCAACTGGCACATTTAATGAGCTGAGGTGGAACAGGTAGAATGGATCCTCTTTTATTTTCATAAGTGGGTAGGCATGGTTTTTAATTGACATTTTCATTGTGATGATGGGATTTTCTTGAGACAATTTTCAGTTATAGAATCTTATCTTGTTGCTTTCATGTAAGATTCAAATAATAAATACTGCTGCCTTCGACTGGATTTTAACCCTTTATTTTGCTGCAGTAATATATATATATATGTATATATATATATATATATATATATATATATATATATATATATATATATATATGTATATATATATATATGTATATATATATATATATATATGTATATATATATATATATATGTATATATAGATATATATATATATATATATATATATATATATATATATATATATATATATTTGTTTTTAGTTTGTTTGCATGTAATCTACTTGCCCTGTCTTGAAGCCTTGGAGTAATGACGATGGACATGGCAAAGTGCATTTATGTTGCAAGAGACATTACATCAACCTGAGGATAAAAAACATCTCCCTGGGAAAATGGCAGTTCCCACTTGATGGTGTGGGGTGGGGAGGAAGGGTGGAGGCAGATGTAAGGGACATGGTGAAAGAAGTGGAGGGGTGTGGCAGTTATGGAAGGCAGAATAATACCAATTAAGCTTAAAGTTAAGATGTACAAAATGGTGATAAGACCGGTGATGTTATGTAGTGCTGAGAATTGGGCATTGCATAAAAGGGAAGAGCAGTCGCTTCACAGGGCAGAGGTGAGGAAGCCTCAATGCATTCAATGGATGTAATTAGCAGATAGGATAAGGAGCAAAGACGTAAGAAGAAAGTTTTAAGTAAGAAGTATTGTGGAGAAGGTTTGTGAGGCAATGCTAAGGATATATGGACATGTTATGCAGAGTAATGAGGGAAGTCCATTGAAAATGGCATTAAATAGAAATGTTGAATGAAACATTGGAAAGGGCAGACTGAGACTGAGATGGCTCGATGCAGTGAAAAGTGACATGGACAAGAAAGGATTAAGATCAGGGAATACAGAGAACAGAGCATTTTGGAGAAGGAATATCCAAGCAGCTGAGCTCACAATAGTTTTGGATTAAACAGCCAAAAAGTTCGGTGGTGATGATGTGTGAGAAATCAACTCCTCCTACTACCCCTCCCTCTTCCCACCATCCCCCTCTCCCCACCCCTTTCAAAACCTCATTATATTTCTCAACCATTTTGTCTTCTCCAGAAACATTTTATATACAAACTTTGGAATAAGTTATTATTAACTTTCAGTTGCCTTCACACCAACCATGTCCAAATTATAGACTAACACAAACAACTCATTGCTCATATACCAATTTGGCTCAGGTTAATGCCATTATTGTCTTAGATAATAATTAATGAGTGCACCATTGTGAAAATATATTGAAGCATCAATGATTGTGCTGATGATGAAGTCGTTCTCGATATAAATGTTTCTCATGATAAATTCCTTCTCAATATAAATACAGCAACTAAGATAATTCTCATAAAAAAATCGTTTAAAATAATCTTTCTCCATATAAAGTGAGAAAAACTCATCTCTGAGAAATATATTTTCCGACATAAATATGGTGAATATAACTCGTGATGTCTGTAATAAGGACTACGAATACGGCAACACACACCTTTCTTCTCGCAAACACAAAATCAACATTGTAGAAAATTCAACCCCAAACAACCTGATACACTGTGATATTTGCAATTTAGATATCTCTTCTATAATGGAGCTAAGTGTTTGTTATCTCCTCCGAGACAAAGCATCAATGGTCCACAAAACTCAGCTATATTATACTTAGTATACATGACTCTGGATCGCCATACTTTTTAGCTCGCTATCATGAGCGAATGAGCAAAAATTACGGGGGTTGAAAAATGAAGATGAGGCTGCCGAGTATTAGCTATGCAACCCGAGGCACATCACCGAACATGATTGGTCCAGTACAATCACATGCTTACCACAGAACAGACCAGTGACAGTAGGTTTAGCTACACTAAAATGGAGCAAATTCTTTGGTATCTCCTCCGAGACAAGGCGTCAACGGTCCACGAAACTCAGCTACATTGTACTTAGCATACATGATTCTGGATCGTTATACTTTTTGGCTCACGAGTGAAAATATACATATTCGCTCATTATCACCTGTTACTGTACTACATGTTTTTTAAACGCCGTGACAGCATATTCGGTGTCTCCTGTGACTATCTTCAATCACAACCCCAAAAAATCCACTTAGGAATCAATGCCTCATTTGGAAAAAATGGCATGCGAAAAAGGAACGAGCTGCAGATCTCCGAACCATGAAGGACAACAAAATCACGTGACCACCACCACCTCTGCCACCCGCCCATTGGACAGGTAATCTACTAGATTTTTTTTAAATCGAGCTTCAACAAACACCTGATAAATCATAAACATAAAATCAACATTGGAGAAATCCAATGTACCCCCAAAATAATATACTGCAACATCTATAATAAGTATATTTGGAAATTAAATTTAAGAGGCACCACAAATCCTTGAAGTAGAAGTAATGTATAACAATTGTGCCACTAAAGGGGATGTCAAAAAGTAGTGCTTTTTATCCAAAAGAAACTCACAATACAACTTTCACATGCTATCCCCAAAGCTATCCCATTTGTGGAAAAATAAATTTCAAAGAATCGAGACAAATTTGTGAATATCAAGACCATTGGATTTGAGGCAACAATAGTAAAAACATCAGATGAACAGGAAGAAACTGATTATGTCCATATACAACCATATATGGAGCAACATTTTCTGCTTTTTTATTTTCGATTATTATATTTATGAATGGTTATTCTATTAAAAGAGAGAAATTAGACAAACAAACAGAAGGCTCAGGATTTGTGATTAAAAACATAAACTATTTAGTTTTATACATCATAACATCAGACCCATTAATTTATCAGCATCATTTTACATGTGAAAACATATTACACATGGAAAAAATATAATATCCAGTTAAATTGAGACATGTTCAAGTTTGAAAATCAGAAAGCTTTATCCGTAAATGTCTTTGAATTAGATAAGAAAAATAAGGTTTATGTGTGAAGAAGTTGTCTCGACTATATATAGATGATAAAACCCATATTGACCTTTATTTTAAACAAGGAACTAATTACCATTATGGTTGTTTTAAAAACTTTTCAAGATTAACACCATCTCAAAAACAAATGTGAAACATCCATCTGCAAAAGATGCCCCATCTTCTTTCACAGGAAATAAAAATCAACATTCAATATATTGCTCAAACCTTAAATCAACACAAATCAATATGTGAAAAGCAGACTCAAAAGTAAAATTCAAAGATATAAATAAAACCATAAAACATCACTTCATGATATACACTGACTTTGAAAGTGTTATTGAAAAGCAAGAGACTGTTTCTCAAAATCCAAATAAATCAGACACAAAATCTTACCAAAACCATATTCCATATTCCTCTTTTTAAAAGAAATAAAATAATGGTTACCTGTCTGGGAAAGTAAGGAAAAATTGAACAACCATAAAAACATACCGAATTCACTTAGGTGTCAAGTTGATTCATGCAGATGTGGGGATGTGGTTTTCTGTTGGGCCAAAGACATCAGACCTGTAGGCCTCTGCTGATTGTACCCTGTGCAAGTACATGATGTAATTTTCCATTTTTCCCCCCATTTTTCCATTTTTCCCCATTTTCCACGAAATTTTCCATTGACTTTGTTTGGGTTGAACGTTACTCACAATGAGGGACCCTGAAAAATTTAATCATATGTCGAATAAAAATTATTGGTAAGGTTTAATCAAGCCCGTCAGCACACACAGTATGCACCTCCCTAAAAAAATAGCATTACGTAATTTTTAAACAGCCCCATATTGTGGTTAAACAATCCGTGGCCGTGTGATGAATCAGCTGGTTCTGATATAACCATGGCGGAGGCTGACATGGATGAGAGGTGTTGAGTTAATCTTTTAATTGCGCATTAAATGTGTTTCCCAACCATGCTGTTCATCATTTTAAGAGTTCTTTAAATCCATGTCTCCCAATTGGCCTGTTACTGGATTTTGTCGCAGGTTGTGACCACAGTGCAGTCATTCATGTTTAACTTTAACATTAAAAAAAATTATTTGAATTAAAAAACACATTTGGTTTTTTGTTTATTACTCATAAATCAATATCATCGCATCAAAAAAAGTTCATTTCTGATTCTGTGGACCTTTAAGAACTTTGGTGGACAAAATGAGGAAATGGTTAACATCTTCACACACTTGTCAGAGGGTAGGGGGGTGGGTTAGATGAAGAAAGTCGATTGTATTTGTTTGAGGGGTTTGATAGATTCCGGCACACATGTTGGTGGGAGTGTGGGTGGCATGGGGGTGCGGTGGGTGGAGGTGGCATAATTGTTGTGGAAGGCGCAGGTGATGATAGGAATATTGGGTAAACTACTGGTATTGGGTGTGCAGAGGGGGTGGGTGACAGTCTGGGTGTGATGGGTACAGGTGAGAGTGTGGGTTAAGATGGGATGACTGTGCATGTGGGGATGCTATGGTTTGGGAAGATTTCAAACGGGGATGATGGCATTGTGGTTGCAGTTGGTGTGGTCGGTATTGCGAGTGCTGTGGATGCATGAAGTGATGGGAGTGCTGCGAGTGTGCCCGGGGATTATAGTATGAATGATGAGGGCGGTGGTACACGTGTGCATGATTGTACGAGTCGGATGGGGAAGGGGGTGACTCGGGAAATATTATGTGTGAGGTATGGGGTATTGAATATGTGGACTCACCATTTTGTCACAAGGATATGAAAAATCGTTTTGTGTTGTTTTATGGGAGCAGGTTGGGGGATATTGATGGAATTTTGGATGACGTTTTGTTCGGTTGTGGACTGAGAACATTGGTGGTGGTGCATGTGGGGGGTAACAATGTGGGGAGTATTGACTTTGAACCTTTAAAGAGCAGATATACATTTTTGGGGGAGAATTTGCATGATTTGGGGTGTGGGGTGATTGTTTTTTTTAAGTATTCTGCCAAAGGTGAGAGTCAGTGTGGATTTCTACAATGGAGCGACAGATGTGAACCAGTGGTTAGGATGGAGGGGGTTGGGTTTGTTTTAATGGTGTAGGATGGAGGGTTTGGGTTTGTGAAAATATGTGGGGATCCTTCAATGTCATTGTGAGTTTATGTGGCCAGGTGGCAGGGTGCTTAATAAGAAGGGGCTGGCGACATTCGTGGCGGCTCATGAAAAAGAAATTGGGACTTTTTTAGACTATAAACTGTAGATGAGGTTGGAGGATTGGGGCAGCAGGGGGTGTTTAATGGAAGGAAACAGTTGAAGGTGTTGTATACGAATACCAGGAGCTTGAATGGAAGAGGTGGAAGTTTAGATGGATGGCGAGAGATTACAAGGAAATTATGTGTAGGAGGAGGCCATTCGGCCCATCATGCCTGTGCCACACTAATACCAGGTTTAATAAATCCGTCAATACTCCTTCCCTTCATGTGCAGCCTTTTGGCTGCAACACTGGTACTCATTTTACCGACATAGGAAGGATGATGGGCTGTCAACCCCCTGGTGTTAATTCCAGTTCTAACGGGGCTTGAACTCAGGACCCGAGGATCCCAATCCACCACCCTAACTGCTAAGCCAACACCAGGTTAAATATAGAGATACAACATCGTTGCTGTAAGCGAGACATGGTTTATTGAGAAATCTACCTGAAGGACAGGAATTCAAAGCTACATGGCTTATAGTTGTGATAGGAAAGAGAAAAAGGGTGGAGGTGTGGAAATCTGGGTGAAAGACTATTGTATCATTAAAAGGCATGTCATTAATGAGGAATTGATGGAGAGGACTTTGTGTGGATTTATTGAGTACAAAATATCAGGACTCGACTCTGACTCTCATCAGTATTGGAAGAAATAGAGACTCGTTTAGAAAATAACTCAGCAACCAAAAGGGAATATGAAAAGGACGTGGCCAAAATATTAAACATAACAGCTAGACATTATTTTAAGTATATAAGGGGTAAGGAAAGGGTTAAGAGAATAGACCGATTGAGGAATAATGCAGAATAATTGGTGAACGATGAGGGTGATGAGGCAGGCTTATTCGTTTTTTGCTTCCACATTTACCTGGGAAGAGATTGGGGAACTTCCAATACCAGAGAGTATCTATTTCAGGGGTGAGCAAAGTCTTTTAGAAGAGATCCTTGTTGGAGTAGATGAAGTGAAGAAGCAGCTAGGAAAATTGAGGGATTACAAAGCTCCAGTCCTGGATAATATGCATCCTTGAGTATTGCGAGAGGTGACAAAGCAGGAGTTGCAAATGTAACACCATTATTTAATAAAGGTTACAGAGAAGAATTGGGGCACCATAGACCTATCAGCTTGACTTCGGTTGTGGGAAAGGTGTTGGAGACATTAATTAAGGAACTTATAGGGAAACATTTGAAACTTATAGGGAATAAACTATTTTAAGATGGTCAGTGTGGATTTCCCAAAGGGAGATCATATTAAACAAATTTATTGAAGTTCTACAAAGTCGTTTCTGATTGGGTGGTATATCTTGACTTTACAAAGGCATGTGATAAGGTACCCCAGAGGAGATTGGTAGCCAAGGTGAGGGCTTGTCGAGTGGCTGGTCAGATAGCTCAGTGATAGGACGATTCAAAACTGGTTTAGTGATAGGACGCAAAGAGTGGTTCCGCATGAGAAGATGTCTGGCTGGGAAAACATTAGTCATGAAATACATCAAGGATCAGTACTGCAACCATTATTATTCATATTTTACATCAATGATTTTGATTGTAGAGTTGTGAGTCAGTTTTAGAAATCTGGAGATGACACGAAGCTTGGAGATGAGGTAGATAGAGAGGGTTGTAATCAGATTCAGGAAAGTCTAGATACTTTAATAGATTGGTCAAAAGATTGGCAGATGCAGTTTCACATAACGATATGTAAGAGTTGCTGGGGATGGGTTAAAACAATGAAAATAGGGATTACATAATGCAAAGGACAGTCTTAGAACATGTCACACAGGAGAAGGATTTTGGTGGTGGTAATTGATACAGGGGGTAAGCAGATAGCACAGTGCCAGGCAGCTATAGGTAAAGCTAACAGGGTTTTAGGTTGTATTTCTATTTGTAGTGGGATGAATTATAAATCAAACGAGGTAGTGTATCGGAATTTAGTGAGGCCTCATCTAGAATACTGTATACAGTTTTTGTCACCACATTTGAGGACGGATGCAGCTGTCATCGAGAGGGTATAGCATCAAAGGGCCAGCTAAACTAAGCTATTAAGAACATTTGAAGGAGACAGGACTTTATACATTGGAAAGGAGGTGATTGCATGAGGATTTGATGGAGATGTTTAAGACAATGAAGGATGTGGACAAGATAGGTGCAGTGCCGTTTTTCAGCACAGTGGACAATGTTACAACCAGGGCCATAGCTTGAGGTTGAAAAAGTTCAGAAAATTTTAAGGCAGGTGTCTTTCAGTCGAAGAGTGGTTAATGCAGAGAATGGTCTCCCCAAAAAGGCAGTGGCAGCATCGGGGTGGATAAGTTTAAATGGGATTTAGATTATAGGTACCTGCGTGCATTGCAGATAGAGGGTATTGGGGGTAGTGGCTTGTGTTGGTGGTGGGTAGCTTGTATGTAGATGAGTGACGATACTGGGGTTGGCACAGCGCAGGCATGATGGACTGAATGGCCTCCTCGTGCACCAAAGTTTCTTGTATATCCTGTTGTAAAAGTTATAAAATAACAAGAGGACATAAAAATATATGGAGATGAAAACTAACAGGTGAAAAAGCGTATGAACGAAAACAAGATAAATATTTTGAACCACTTTTATAAGGCACACCTCAACAGTCTGCTTAAGAGATGCCTGTTCAGTTTCCTGCCATCGAACCTCCTCAATAATATTCCCGTTCAAAAGTACATTAACACCTTAATAAAATTTAACTACAAAATGACTTCAGTCAAATGATGGAATTCGGAGGATTAGGAGAAATATGAGAATTAGGATGTGATAATGAAGAATATTTCAACAACTGGAGAAGATAAAACAAAATAACTCCAGATCATATTGTTGATCGAGGCTGTTATGAATAATGAATATTCAACAAATTCAAAAAGTGTAGCGGGTTTCGTATCAACAGAACAATCTGTGCAGTTCCGTCTGGTTAATGAAAAGGTATTGATATTGAATGATGAATTGACATTAAATTGTTCTGTTGGACCAAATGTTAAATTAACTCTCAGTTTAATGTTTCTTCTAACAAAAGATGGAGATCAAAGTTCAAGTTATTTCAATGAACCATTGAATATGAAAAAGGAGGATGATAAAATATAATGTACATTGAATTGCTGAGCTCGCTAAATTATAAGGTTTATATATGAGGGTAAACAAAGAAGAATGAGAAGGAAAAACATTATATCAATGCTTTGAGTAAGAAGCTTGGTTTGAGTGTCAGTATTCTTCCAAATTATCTATCACAATTACTTAATTGTCTGTTATTACTATTGGGCAGTAAGAAGGCTGGAAATAACAATTGTTTTAATGAAGCTTTTGACATTTTAGAGTTGTAAATGAATATTAAAATGATTAATAAATGGCAACACAAAGATATATTATCCCATATTAAATAAGATGAGAAGCACAATCCCGAGCTTTCATTAAATTCATAACGAGTGATTACACAGCTTCATTCCCATATCAACTACAACTTGACCCCAGAAAAGAATATGATGGTGCATTATTGTCTGTCAGCTGACAATACCTTATTTAATATTTCAGAGAAAAACAAATTTAGCTCTAATCCTGAGAATATGGATGTAAAAACGTGATCAGTCTCACCTAGAGCATATGAAATTGCCCAGATATCTTCTGGAAATTCTCGCTTTTTGAAATAACAAAGTGATGAGCCAGATAATATCATTATAGGTTTTCAAAAACATACTTCAAAATCAATTACTCAGCTTAAAAATAATTACTAAGTTGATTTCACAATTAACAAATCATTTTTACAGTTATTGGGTTTCACTTCAAAAACGATTGAAACTAACGGAGTGTTATACAGCGATAATGTTATTGATAAATCTTCAGGTATAAATTCAGTATTGATTAACTGTGACCTCATTGATGGAGTCTATAATGATGGAGTAAGAACAAAAACCATCTTTACATTCAGTGCATACTCAACCCCAATTGGGTATAATGAAATAAATGACCAAATACAGCAAATGGGTATAATAATAAATTCAACATGCAACCGAAAAATCTTGTTTATCTTCCTGTGTCAGCAGAAACCATATGTGGAGTGAATTTTAGACTTACTGACCAAGGAAATTGTATGGTCTCCTTTAATGGGAAAATTATATCCATCAGAATTAATCTGAGAGATTTTTTGAAAATAAATACAGAAACGGTTATTGTAAGGAAGCATGAGTTATCCAAATACAAAATGATTACTAAAGAAGGCAATGGAATGTTCCTTTCACCATCGTTGCAACAAGGTGATGGTGTTCATCTTGGTAGGTGTCTTAAACTTAAGAAACATCCAAGTGAGGGTCATTATTTTTGAAATAAGGGAGATGTGTTGCTTGACGTTTTATTGGGTGGAGGTTCAACAATTGCAAAAAAATAAAATATATATTTGATAATTTCAACCACATCTGCCATGGGAAATGCAGCAAGTGCAATCAAGAGTGTCAAAGTTGCTCAAAAGGAATCTTTAAAATTACAGATGATCAAAAAATAAAATGGTAAATTATCTCCACAACAAGGGCAGAAAGTAATCCAAATGTTAGGGTCAGGGTTTTGTAGGTTATAACTTTTTTTGATGAAATAAAATGATTGATGCTATGGTATCTATGATTTGGATGACACCATTATCATCTCAAACTCCAATGATGAATTGACATTCTATAGTTTTAATCACAAGGTTTATATAAGTGGGAAAAATCAAACTGCGATTTCTCCACCTAAAAGGGAGGATTCCTTAAAGGTAAATACAAAACTGGAACAGACTGGAACACAAACGGGCCAAAAATCTTTGAAACAAATAATATGTAAACTTACTTAAATCTTGTTAATAGATTATTGCTGTGTAAATTTACATTCAACAGCACTGCACAAAATACAAATCCCACACTCATAAATGATTTCTTCCAGAAAAAGTGTGAGAGTGCTCCCTTATATATTGTAACACAATAATTTGAAGCTTGTTTATCTATAAATTAGTTTATCTATAAATTAGTTTATCTTGCATATTCTTGTATTCTGATTGTTGTTCCTTGTAAATATTTGTCTAATTTCATTAAATCCGTTTATTTTAAGTTTCTGTGTCCATGTATTTGTCGTGGGGTTCGAGTATAAACCCCCCATGTGCATCCTTCTGTGCCTGCGTCACTCCACCATTGTGCCCCACCCCTCCCACGCACATTATAATCTCCGAGGATCAATGTGTCCAACTCATAAAAAAAAACTGCTTGGCTATCCGGGCTGGCGGTGCTAACCGCCCGTCACCACAATTTGGGTTGGGGGGGATTAATCTGGACTGCCAGCTCTGCGACAATATATTCTGAAAAGAAATGGCTGTTTATTCAAAAATACAGAAATGTTAGCTGCAAAATCAGTACTATTTTAGAATGACCTTGGGCAAATGTTATGTATGAATTGGTGTACAATTGGTCATTTTGAACAAACTATAATGACCTACAACAATTAAATCATTCTTTTAATGAAGAATATTATCCACTTTGTGGGGAAAAGGAGATATGTCAAAGCACCATTTTCAAAGTAAATATAAAAGTGCTGTATTATCACTCTCACTCACCCAGCCTTGCCCAGTTCGACAGGGGAAACATGTATATAAGACCTCTCAACCTGTCCAGTCAAACATAGAAAAAGCTTCTCTCCCAAGCAAGCTACACAAAGGACAACTTAACTCTGCCACATGTCCTTAATACATGCATCAAAAAGTCCTCAGATAACGTGAACACCAACAGTGGTAAAGGCCTTATCAGTGGCTACTGCATTCCCCCCCCCCACCCCTCCTTTCCCACCCCTACAAACATAACAATATTTAGGGTCCCATTTGCAAAAACAGTTGTGGTTAGGTAATTGACCACAGCTGCCTTCACAGAGGAGAGACATGATGGGCACTCGATTTTGAAGGTCAAACTTTGAAGTCGACTCAAATTTTTGCGCAATATCCCCAGCATTTTAATGCAAAATCTATCAACTCTACAACTTTTAAGTTCCACGAACATAGTGGAAAACAAACTCGAAAATAATGTCCGCAAAAAAAATCAAATATATTTCCAAATGTTTCCCCCAATCTGATAAAGGTACTCTATCCTATACAGTACATAGTACATTTGCTCCAGCTATTTCCTTTGGCTCCCTTTACATATCCATGATCTTTTCCACTCTTGTTAACATTGTTCATGATCTGTGTGTACCTGTTCTCCTCCATCACACTGTCAGTGTGCGATTTCATTTTTAAAAAGTGGTTGCAAAAGCTCTCTCCTCTAAGAAACGCCAGTCCATATTTTATTTTTTTGAAGTCAACATTATGAAATGAGTTGAGATGATTAACCCATATATTTTCTTGTTTAAATTTCCTACCAACATTTATACCATGTTGTGTGGACGTATTTTTGCATACGACCTAAAGCTGGCGTGCGATTCAAAATTATGATGCATTTTAAAAATCCTCCGGTGACCAATGCAACAAGTCTCTCAAACAACTTATTTTGATGAATCCTTCACTATTTAACAGGAGGACATTGACAGCTCAAAGAGCTTTATAGACTTTACTAAGGATCTGAAAAGCTCAGCTTAAATGATCGCGAGATTCCCCTCTCGGAGGAAAGCTAGGCAAATCCATCCCACCCAAGCGGCCGGTCAGAGGTCGCTTTGTGAATTCTAAGGTCATCATCCGGGTCAGCCTCTCTGGCTACTACCATCATCATTTTTAGTCCTAGTGAAGCAATGGCCTGTATCTACAGGTGAGGGCCAGCGCCGCAGGTCATGACCTACGCTTTCTGTAGGGGATTAGTGCGGCGTGAAGGAAACTTCCTCTGTGTGACCCTTTCTTTTTACTGCTCTCATGTCTTTTGACATGTTTGTGTTCTTATAGGATTGCAATTGGTCTGTTATGGTTTGGTCTATTTGGTTTATTTGATGTCTTTAGCACCACAATGCACACATAATAGCACTTTGGAGCTAAAGTGTTGCCAACATTGCTTAATGGCACTATTTAGTATTTACTTTGCTCCAATAGTGTTGAAGAATATCAAAATTTGGCTCCAGGGGTTGAGATAAGAAAATACACTATGGAACTATTTTGGCATAAAAACAGTATCTCAGGTGGAACATTATTTTGTAGCAGCATCTCAGCCAAAGTATGGCTCCCCAATGAATATTCTAAACCTTCCAAATTGTATTTATTTGGTGAGCTGTACATAGTGAATAAGCCATAATCAAATTTTGGTTTGGGCTATTTCCTGTTACCACCTGAGCACTTTCTTTTATTGCTGGCATCTCACATTCAAATCCCATTTAGGGTTGATTTATCCATATAATATCCATTTTCTACTAATGTCCTTGGAATTTATATAAAAGTAGATGGATATCCCTTGATGCCCTGGTTATACGTGTAATTTATGTACAAGCAGCTCCATGAGCCTTCGATCAATGTTTTACTAGAATGGCACTTGGTAGAGCACATGCCTTTGCCAAGCTGATCAGTTTACGTTTTGTATCCCACCGATAGGCCAGATCTGGATTCGGACCTGAACTAGAATTTAATCAGCTTGTTCTTGTCACCGAACCAACTCACCCACCAAGTTTCGTCTGAATCCGTTCATAACTTTTTCCGATATCATGCTATATATGAGTTTAGCCCCATCACTGAATGGTGAAGAATCACTTTAAAAATTTTCGGATCCGGATCCGGATTTGGATCTTCACCAAAATCATATCAATTCTTCCTTGTTACATACCCAACCTGCCCACCAAGTTTCGTTCAAATCTATCTTCAACTTTTTGATACAATTTGATCACAAACAGACAGAGGGGTGAAAACATAACCTTCATCCACCTTAGGTGGCGGTGGTAAAAAGACATCCAAAAGAGACAGATGCACAAAGATGGAGCAAATTATGTGTTTGGGCTAGTCTGTCTGATGACCGAGTACAATACCTAATGGTTTGATTTGACCAGCCAATTGATGTGGGTCCACTGGAGGATGAAGGCTTCCCTCAATGTGAGAATGTTGTTCATGCAAGTACAGTTTGTGAAAATAACACTCAATTGTTCACATGAAAATAATTTCATTTCAGGTCGATTATCTTGTGATGGAAATGTGGAGCTGAGTTTCCGAATGCATTCCTTTATGATTGATGTCGAACCGAGGTAGGGAAGACAAAGTTGCCACTTATCTGGAATTTATTGATTTGATCAAAATGTCTGTTGATTTAATTATTTATTCGTTCTTGATGTAAACTGAAGTACTAATGGTCGGCTTATTGTGCTCCACTTTCAGTCATTGGCTTGTGCCAAGCCCCCTCAGTTTACTTAAGTAATGAACAGATGATGATAACACATGATCTGTATTTCACCCCTACCCCACTCCACGCATTCCCCACCTAACCCCGACGCCATCCCCCTCCTCCCAAACTTATAAATCACGTTTGAGGATGAATCAACCTTAAAACTAGAAACATTCATTGGAATGGCTCCACACCACAGGGTGAGTTTGCACTCCAGAATGTATTTGAGCAACGATCATTTTACTTGCACAATATGGGAAAGGTATTCTGCTCACACATGCATTGGTGATTTTTCATACCGACTCAGGGGAAAACATACAAACTACCATATGAGAGCGAATTATTCATAGTGTCGGAAGCTTTGCTGCAAAGAGTCAAATGAAATCCACTCTCAGCCTTTCCACAAGCTTTGGTGTGTGTGTGTGTGTGTGCGTGTGTGTGTGTGTGTGTGTGTGTGTGTGTGTGTGTGTGTGTGTGTGTGTGTGTGTGTGTGTGTGTGTGTGTGTGTGTGTGTGTGTGTGTGTGTGTGTGTGTAAAGTGTTGAGGATCTGATCTTGAGGGTAAAATGGGGGATAGATTAGAATCGTTATTTCATAGTAGATGTCAGTGTAAGTGTGGTGTAGTTCCTATAAATCAGGGGTCTCCAACCTGCGGCCCGCGGGCCACATGCGGCCCCTTAGATGGATTTATGCGGCCTGTGGTGCCATATTAAGTTTACATTACAATGCGGCCCGCGATACTGCCAATTTGTTAGGGTCAATGATCAAAGCGTTCTGTAATTTTTATGATGATTTTGATTCATATTAGACACATGCGTTTTTAACACGATTATTCATTTATCATATTCGTTGGCAAGAAAATATATTCAGCACTAATTTTTGTTTAAATTTCCGCATATTAATTTTTTTTCCTCGGAATTTAGCGTCCTTTTTTGGGTGCGGCCCTCCGCCCCTCACCACTTTGGTTTTGTGGCCCTCCGCCAAAAAAGGTTGGAGACCCCTGCTATATATGATAAAGTGTGTCAAGCACGTGTTTAGAAAGATGTCTCTGTCGTCGTCGTCCCCACCTCAGTATCTGTAACTCTGTAATTCTGCCTCGCATTTTCCTCCTCCCTGCATTTAATTATTTAGCCTTCCTGTCATTTGTTTGTACTCCTTTGGAATTTCTTCTTTAAGTAACAGCCAATAGGCAGGACTGACGAGTGTAATCTTCGGGTCATCGCAAAGGCATGACACATGCCATAACATACCCTTATATGGACATCTTATGGGCTCAAAGCCATTGGGCGGACTGGTAAAGAAGCCCATAAATCATCATCTGTCCATTTTGTGGAATTTTCACAACTTTCCAGCCAATGGGTACGTGCCATAAATCATGATCTGTCAGGTTGTGTGTGCTAATGGGCATATGCCACTGGTGCTTTGATCGGCCCCATGGGACGTAATAAAAGTGCGCACACCACAGGTGTGTTGGTGCTTCTTTGGTTCTTCTCTTGTGGGAGTGGTGCACGGTTGTTTTTCCATTCATCGTGGTTTTTCGACCCAAATCAATCAAAGGTGTAGCATTGGGATTCTCATGTACAAGCTACTTGTGAATGTCTCCAGCTATAGAGGAACCTGAGTCGGGTTTGAAACGGCAAAGAGCTTACTCTGTGTAGCTTTTCTTGGTTGTTTTATGCAGCTTTCTTTGGCTTCAAGAGCATGGAGGTAAATTAATGGAAATCCTAGCCATCTGAGATAATTGATTTGATGAGAGATGATTCTAGTATGAGAGACCAGACATTTTTATTCCCACGTCGGAAGTCAGGTTTGCAGGTGTTTTCAAAATCAGAATTTCATGCCGGTTCCAAAAATACATTTCTTGCTTACCGGAAATGTTGCGTTCAGGGTGAAAATTTACATTTTAGGGTGAATATAAATTTGGGGGACAAAAACAAACAAGGCCTGTTATTAATTTAATTAATGTTTAATTTTATGTACTGACTTTAACATTAATTATTTAATTTATTTTATTTCATTTTATTCTTTCTTCTCAGATTGTTGACAATATCGCAGCCACCAGCAGTCACATCAACGCCACTACCACCAGTCACGTCAGCGGTGCTGCCACCACCGGTCACATCGCTCGCCACCAGATCACCAGATGAGACACTACACCCAATGCCTCGCACATGCATTATACATACTGGCTGACCCAGAAACGATGACATCAAACTATTTGTGAAGAAAACATGGGAGAAAGTGTTTGCGAAAAAAGCCCGAATGTCCATGACAGCTGAGAATCCAACATATTCAACAATTTGTTCGGAACTACCAATATACTATGGATACTAAAAAATATTGGTCATCACAGTTCATCACAGCATCACAGCATTTTTGATTTATTGATTAATCGATTAATTATTCATTTTTCGATGAGTTTCTTAATTTTCAAAAACGGACATATTTGGATGAAACAATGGTGGTTCAGGTGTGCTATAAGCCAATTGATAAAGAAATTAATTATTTTACGATTATTTATTAATTTTAATTGTGCAGTTAATCAATTAATCAATCAATTATTGTACACCGCTCCCTTCCAATTATGTCTCCATGTGCTGCATAGCGAGTAAGTAGCATTTGTCCACATTCATCTCAGAAGTGCATTCGTACACATCAATTAAGTGTTATTTGTACACATGCCTGGTGGTTAGGGATCCGAGGGTCCTGAGTTCAAAACCCGATCGGCTGTTTAATTAATACCAGGTGGGGTTGATTCAGCCTGTCATCTGTTTGTTAGACTTGATCAGAGAAACATATTTCATTGCAAAAGAAGTTGAATATCACCATTCATGTCGCAAGGCATGTATCAACAGAGCAAGTAGGTTGTTGGAAACGAGTGAACAGACTGTTTATGGTAAGTTGAGGGCTATTCATGCGAGGATATTTGAAATGTTCACTGTTTATGTTTAACAAAATATCATTGATGACAACCATGCTAAATTCATGATATCAGTCCATGACAAATACAAATGTGTCGATGACACCTTTGGCGGTGACAGTATAAATTATAGAGTTAAATACATTGTGGACAAGTTAATGAACCATTTTAAAACTTAGTTGTCATGATTCTAATTCAAGTAATAAACAAGGGAATGTTCTGCACAGTAATTAATAAGATGGACCCAGGTGATGCCGTATTGTCTGCCTTTCATTGCAATAACGCCGCCGATTATAAAGTTACAGAGGTTGCACTCCATATGAGAGCCTCTATTCTACAGCTTCAAGCAACATGCAAACAACTGCCAACTTTATTGACAACAGAATCCATCAGTCATGGACAAGTACATTCACCTGAAGTGTTGAGACAGTTCTTTTGAGTTCTACACAAAGGCTGCTAAGGGGTTTGTTGCAACCCTCTTGTATCTGTCCTTTTTGGAGAGAGTAAAACGTGCAAATTTGGTAACATCAATGTGTAAGAATGCAAGTTCCCTTGGCATCATACAACTGGGCTGCAGAGGATAGTGGGTGGTTGATGGAGAATGGCAAATATGTCATGATGTGGTTCGAAGGGCCACAGGTCCCTGATGAAGTCAGCAAACTCATCGATCACACCATGTCATACGAAGAGGTTAACGGGGAAGTGCAGTATTCTTCATCCTCTGATGAGGCAGATACGGACTTTGAGTTGAACTAGATGTGCACTATAAAATCTTGACACTCCTACACACACACACACACACACACACACACACACACACACACACACACACACACACACACACACACACACACACCTTACAATTATAATCACAGAGCAGTAATGGCTAAAGTAATTGTATGCCTAAAGTGGGCACTTTAGTAACTTGTAAGCAAATGATGCATTTTCTAAGCGAGAGTTATCTTTGACGAGGATGAATGCCCAAAATGTCGGTTTGTCCTTGCTATCCACTGCAATTAGCATATGTCGATGAACATTCCATTGATCTACCTGTTTACCGACAGAGAACAACATCGGCCTTCACAATTAAGACGAGTCCTCCATTCGATTTTCTGGCTGCCTGGATCATCATCCGGGCTCCGTTCTTCATAGCGAGCTCAAATATCTCCCGACCTTGTGGACCCACCGGCGACGTTGTAGACCCACCAATAGATCCACAACCTCAGCAATGTCAATAGTCAGTCAATCTGCTAATGCAATGTCACTTTCAAACTTTAGCATATAGCTTTATGTACACGTCACCATAAAATTATCTTCCTGATTACGTTACCTGATCATCGCCCAAAAAGTTTTGGTAAAATTTTCATTTAGTGATTTTCTGTTGAATAATGTTTTTTTTTTTAAAGGTGTTTCTGTTATATTAATTAGTCAATGTACTTATGTAGATACTATATAAATGTATGTATCACTAAGATAAATAAGAATGCAAAAATCCAAGGAAATGTTGAATACGTTGTGTGACTTAATTCTTCCCCCAAACATTTTAATACTTTTATTTGTTGCCCAACTCCCCCCCCCCCCAAAAAAAGTTTTTTTTCTGAATCGGCATAAAATTCTGATTGAGAAAACACCTTCAAACCTTTTGGCCTCCGAAGTGGGAATCGGTGTCTGGGCTCTTGGACTAATGGTTGTTCCCTCCAATTACAGATGAGAGACGTGATTGGGTCTTCTTATTTGCATGTTAACTGCTATTGGCATTGCATGTGGTGCATGCTTGGGAGTAGCAGTGGTGCGCTCTTCTGTCTGTGCTGTCGATGACTCGTAAACCCGTTTTAGACTTTTTTTAGACACCTTGAAACCCTTCAGACCTTTATACCCCTTAGACCACTTTTAGACCCTTTAAAGCATTTTCCGACCTTTAGACCTTTATCACGCAAACTTAAGGGTGGGGATGAAGGGGGCTGAAGCCCCTTTCAAGTCGAAGCCTTGGTCCACCCAAATTAATGGGTTAATTCCATCTATTAATTACATACCATTCTATTGGAACATACTTTTTTGACCTAGAGATCCTTTTTAGACCACATAGACTCCATACACCCTTTTTAAACCCCATAGACCCTTTAGACCCCTTTGACCTTTAAACCCGTTAGACCGAGCTTAAATACGCAAACTCCACCCACCCTCAGGATGTGGACAGGGGTGATGTGGAGGCGAAGGTGAAGCCTCGATGGACCCATGTGAGTATGTCTTTCAATTATGTACTGTTTGAATGTGACTTGGACTGTGACAATGTCGAGCGGCCCATGGCCCAAAATCGATGAGACCTTAATGGCCGAAAGCACAAATGATGGCAAGTCGCATGCAGCATCCTTGGCCCTCAACCAGGGCTTGCAGTCCTTGTGGATGTATGACAAAGGTGGCAGGCTAAGGCATACAAGGCATAGGCAAAGGCAATCCAAGCTGGCAGGTGTCGCTGGCCAGCCTTTCAGTGTACACATATGTACAATCTGAGGACAGGCTCAGTCATAACCTACCCATCCCTCCTAATCCCATGGGCCTATCCTCATCATGGTCCATGCCCATCCATTCCTTGTATGTTCCTGCTTTGTCCCAAGCCCCCTTCTAAATCGTCTGTATGTCTCTAACGATTGTGTCTCCTGGGTCACACAATGTCAATGCCAATTTCGAAACAATCTCTTAATCCCCTAAGAATCCCTTAGAAGGAGAAGGCAGATCAGTGGGAACCTCAGCGTAAGTTCAGCATGCATTTGCAGTTCCCAAAGCATCCCAAGCGGGAAAATCCAGCGTCTGGCAATCATCTGAGTGGTGGATGGTGCAAAGAGGAACACAAAACATTTCTAACTACCCTAGCCATTATTATATTAATTATTAAACTTCCCCAAAACTCACCAACATGTCTCTCTTCAAACTATAATGTTCTAATAACCCAAATCATCCATTGCCCCGCACATTGGTGCTTACACTGGTTTGGGCCTTGCCCACTGTTTTTCCTCTGTGCCTCCGCACAATCTCCTCGCTGTGCAGTGCAGCTCCATCTGCAGGTCCCCCCCACCTGCGTACTCACACACACGGCACCCCGGGATGCTGAGCCCACCTCTGAGCTTACCTGTCCCATTCCAATTTGTGGGGAGACCTCTCTCAGGCTTCCCCCCCCCCCCACCATCCTCTGGTGCCCTCACTGGCAATTTGCATTCCAGGTCCCTTCTCTGGGTACCCAGGCCCATAATTTGGCATGCCCCTCTGGGTTCACGGCCTACCATGGCGGGTGGCTTCTCAGCGCCTGTGGTGCTCCTCACCAAGATACTCACCTCTCGCAAGCCCGTCGATCCTCGTAGCACCCTACAAAATACACTTTCCACACACAGCACAAACTGCAGAACGACATCCATTGTGAATTTGACTGGATCCCACGAGCTAACTTCGAACAAGCCCCGAGTTTCCTTGGGCGGGACTCATTCCCTATCAGTTACTCCTTTGCATCATCAGTCACTCTTTACACAATCACTCCCAGGCCGCTGTCCCACATTCATTCTATTTTCCACTTATCCACTTTACACTTATTCTGGCACCAATCTAACTAACTACTTTCCCTTTATCTCACTCGTGCCAAACCTGTCATCCCTTAAAACGGCTACCATGCACGTTTCCTTGTAATATGATGTTGCTAACCAAGCTACGTACCCACTACAAATCCAACCGTCCCTCACCCATTATAGTTAATACTTCCATTTAATGCTAATCTGATCTCCCAATTACTGCAACTCCCCCATTCTGAATGAATGCAATCCTCCTAAGGCTAATGTTGTCCCCGATTCTCCTGGCACACTTGCTCTCGGCACACACAAGGGATTGAAATTGGTTCCATGAAAAAGTGTGGTTTACAGGTTGTGAGAGGTCTGAGAGGGGGAGGGTGAGGCATTGGGATGCAGGGGTGTAGTCCAGCTGGAGTGCACCGGAGCGCCACTCCAACACCTCAAATCCATCCGAGGCGGAGTTTAGCTCCCCCAACAGTTTAAAAAGAACACTCCCACGTTCACAATTGTTTGAGATATTGTGCTTTTGTGGCCTTTCATAATTTTAATGGCCAAATAATCGGGATCAAAGCTTCTCCTGAAGCTTGGCTATGTCAATGCGTTGGCCACTGTCTAGCCCTTGGGAGTGACATTACAACCATACAGATTATAGGCACACACAGACCAGTATGGATTTCCGAATACAGCATGGTCCAGAAGCGAGACAAACTTTCAACCATTTGATATCCAGATTTAGTGAAGTATCTCATCTTTACAAAAAGTATTTACACTCTGGAAGACGTGAAGACATGGAAAATTTTGGTTGCTTCCAACCAGTTGTAGTCTGGGTGGATCAGTGATGTGGCTGTTCTTTTGAATAATCTGAATGGCTATCAGGTTGTATGAGCAAAGGAAGGCCGATAATACATCAATGACAAAGACTCATGTTGTCAGAGCAGCCAAGCAAAACATTATACATGTTAACATCATGATTATCCTGCTCTGCCATCTCCTTCAACACTCTCGGATGATTGTCCGGCCCTAAAGCTTTATCTTCTTTTGTCAACTCCAAGAAAGACACCAACTAATGTCAAAAACAACGAAATAACTAATGCTGGCAGACAGGATGTCCAGCAAAGCATCCGTCAGAGGGCTAACACACACAATGATGAATCACCCTGCCTACGAAACACCGGGATGACAGTTTATAGCTGGTTCGGGGTTCCAACCCAGGCGAGACAACTTAGAGTGAGCATGCGTACCTCTCAGTTATTCTGCCATGATGTGGCGATTCATTGCTTTATAAAAATTGAATTGATCCGAGCAGCAGTTCCGACATCGAAACAAACAAACAAAACAAGCTTTCATTTCTCCAATTTGTGCATTTTTTGAGAGTTCTTCCTCTCCTCGACCTCCGGGGAGTTGTATGGTGGTAGAGGGGGTTTGGAAGGGGGAAAGTGTGAGGGAAGGGAAGGGATGGCAGTGTGATGGGAGGGAGAGGCAGTGTCAGGGGAGGGAAGGCAATGTGAGGAAGGGAGGCAGCGTGAGGAAAAGGGGAGGGAATGCAGTGTAAGGGGAGGGTAGGTAGCATACCAGGGTATTACCGGGGTGATAAAACGTGCCCAAACAGCAATGTTTTTTTTTGACCATAGTGTCCTATTTAAAACTGGGTGGGAGCATTTAAAAATTTAAACCCATGTTATCTACCTGGCAAAGTCCTGCCTGCATGCATGCCCCAACCCATAAGCATTCCACCCACCTGTTCGCATGCAGGCATGCACAAACCCCACCACGTCTGACCTCCGTTTGTGCTGTCTACGTACCTCTTCATTTTCAGCCACTGCCGAATATTAATACATTGCAGAAACTATTCGTGTATTTACATTAATATTTTGTCATGAAAGCAGATCACACAAAACAGGAAAAAGAAAACTGCTGACTTAATTGCCGAAAAAAAAAGGACCACTGTCGACTCTATCGTCATAGATGGTAAAAGCAGGTTATAGAGCACGGTGTTGTGCAAAATGAAGTTCTACTTTCTGCACATTCCTTCATCTTTTCTTCACTCAATATAATTGTCTGAACAGGAGAATCAGTTTAGCTTAATGCTTTGTTTAAATAGATACACTTAGTTATAAAAATCACGGATTTGTTAAAATTTTCAGATTTCACTTAAGATTTCAACATTTATGAAGTTAATCAGATATAATTTTTGGATTATATACTTTAATTAGTCTGTGAGAGTACATCGTGTTTCAAAAGCAAGACATGTTTGAATCAGCTGAACAAAATGGCGATTTAAGATCCCAACAGCCAGCTGACAGAGGGATGTCCAAGGATGGCACCTTGAAAAAGGATAAATAAATATGGCTTCTATTTATCTTCAAAAGTGTTTTGTTGCAAAGTGCAAAAAAAAAAAAAAATCTTCAAAAGGTGTTTTGGTTAACCTAAACATCCAATTTTCATTCTTGCACTTCCTTGGGGTTTTCTTGGTATGCATGCAAAGTTTCAGGCTGCATGGTTTCATGGCTTTGTAGTTATGAAGGAGGCACACACACTGAGTGACTGACACACATACACACATTGACATTTATTGGTTTAGATATGGACTCGCAACTCCCACCATCGCTTCGCTGATGGGGATACTAGAGGGGGGAGAAAAAGAGGAGGGAGTGAACGAGAGGGTGTGGAAGCGAGGATGGAGGGAGAGTGAGCGGTACCTTCTGGATGACATAGAAAGCTGAAATTTTACGTGCCGATGGACATCAAAGCCGATAGACCGAGAAAAATCACAGAACCATCGGAAGACATCCAGAAATGGATGTCGATCAATAAATTAAATTAAATTAATGAAAAAAAAATACAGGTGAGAGAGCCGAGTTAATTGGGAAGCACGGTCATTTTGTGTGCCGATGGACATTGAAGCCGATACACGGGGAAACATCAAAGAACTGTTGGAAAGCATCCATAAATGAAAATATAAATAACGAAATAAAAATAAAAAAATCCTGCAGGTGAGTGACCTGAGAGAATGGGGAGGCACTATAATTTTGCATGCTGATGGACATTGAAGCCAATACATCATGAAAAAATCACAGAACTGTCAGAAAGCATCCATAAATGAAAATACAAATAAATGAAATGAAAAATCACCTTCATAATCAAAATGAAAATATATGAAGATATATAAATATACATCTAAATAAATATATATATATATATATACATATGTATATATATATATATATATATATATATATATATATATATATATATATATATGTATATATATATATATATGTATATATATATATATATATATGTATATATATATATATATATATATATATATATATATATATATATATATATATGTATATATATATATATATATATATATATATATATATATATATATATATATATATATATGTATATATATATATATATATGTATATATATATATATATATATATATATATATATATATATATGTATATATATATGTATATATATATATATATGTATATATATATATATATATATATATATATATATATATATATATATATATATATATATATGTATATATATATATATATATATATATATATATATATATATATATATATATATATATATATATATATATATATATATATATATATATATGTATATATATATATATATATATGTATATATATATATATATATATATATATATATATATATATGTATATATATATATATATATATATATATATATATATATATATATATATATATATATATATATATATATATATATATATATATATGTATATATATATATATATATGTATATATATATATATATGTATATATATATATATATATATGTATATATATATATGTATATATATATATATATATATGTATATGTATATATATATATATATATATATATGTATATGTATATATATATATATATATATATATGTATATATATATATATATATATATATATATATATATATATATATATATATATATATATATATATATATATATATATACTGTCGGACGCCTCTATTCACAGATTCGACATCCGCAGTTTATAAAATGTGGCCTGCTTCGACATTCGCGGCCCTGTGCTTTGCACAATCATGGTTTTTCATGGACGAAAAAAAAATCCACGAGCATCACACATAACACAGTTCTAAAACATATCTTCCACCAGCCATGCTATAAGCAAGCTGCACGGCATGTCCCACCATTCACATGATAATGACGCTCCACCATATCAACTAGCTGCTGGATAAGACGTCAACCCCACAAGTCACCCAATTAAAATTTTTCATCGCATATACATTATTACCAGCTGCCGAAGATGTCAACCCCTCGCAAGTTACACAATTAAAACGTTTCACCGCATCTACCACCAGCTGCGTAAAAAGTTATCACCCATGAGATACACAATTAAATCTATTTAGCAGCTGCTGAAGACATCATCACCCATGAGTTAAACAATTAAAACGTTTCACCACATCTTCCACCAGCTGCGTAAAACGTTACACTGCTTCAAGAAGTGCTACGGTCTCTGCAATGTCAAACTGTCAGGAGAGCGTGCCTCTGCCGACCACGAGGCGGCCAAAACATTCCCTACTCAACTCGCGTAGCTCATCCAGGAGAAGCAGTACCTGCCGGAGCCGATGTTCGGTGCTGATGAGACTGGCCTGTATTGGAAAAAGATGCCTATGCAAACTTTCATCTCAAAGCACGAGGGGACAGCATCAGGATCCAAGGCCGCAAAGAACCAGATATCTCTTCGCCTCAGCACAAATGCAAAAGGGGACTGCATGCTGAAGCCTGAAATGCTGTACCATTCCCTGAACCTGCATGCTCTCAAGGGCAAGAACAAGCACATGCTGCCTGTGTTTTGAAGGAAGGCATGGGTGACAGCAACAATTTTCATGGACTGGTTCCACAGCTGTTTTGTCCCTCAGATGGAGAGGTACCTGCCAGAACAAAACCTTGTGTTCAAGGTTCTGCTGCTCACCATCAATGCTCCTAGCCATCCTGAGTAACTGAATGTGGCTCACCCGAACGTCAGGGTGATCTTCCGACCACAAAACACCACCTCCCTGATCCAGCCACTCAACCAAGGGGTTATCTTGCCTTTCAAAGCCTATTATACCCGCCACACCTTTCGCCACATTTTGGATGTGATGGATTCCGACACAGAGCTGACCATTGGAAGGAGATCAATGTCACCCACTGCATGAGCGCAATCAAAGAGTTGCTGGATGAGGTGAGAGCCTCCACCATCAATGCCTGCTGTCACAACCTGTGGCCACAAGCAGTGAGGAACTTTACATGTTTTCCCTCCAACACGGAGGAGAGGGATGAAATTGTCGAGTCGGCACAGCTGGTGGGAGAAGAAGGCTTTGATGACATTGAACCTGAGGAGTTGGATGATCCTTTCACCTTGCTTGCCAAGGAGTTGGACACCATCACCAAGGTTTATGAAGAGGAGGAAGCAGGCAGTGATGAGGAAGAGGTGTCAAGGACCAACCGCATGGTCAAGTTCTTGGGTGAGATGCTGCACCAACCTCATGGTCAAGAAATCATCAATTTAGATTTGGAACACGTCACTCTACCCTGGATATGCTGCTTCCACTCTCCCAACAATGGATGGAGATCCTCAATGCCAGACATGAAATCAGAGCCATCTCCCTCGATATATCACGTGCTTTCAATATGGTCTGGCACACTGCCCTGCTCACCAAACTCTCTTCCTGTGGTATCCACGGCCACCCCCACTCATGGCTCTCAGACTTCCTCTCCTGTCACATTTAGCGTGTGGCCCTAAATGGAGTTCTCTCATCCCCTCTTCCTGTCCAGGCTGGAGTTCCTCAAGGCAGTGCTCTGGGCTCTGTTCTTTTTCTGGTTTTCATTAATGATCTCTCCGACTCTCTGGAAAATCCTTTTTATCTCTTTGCTGATGGCTCCACCCTCTGCCGCACCATCTGTCATCCCTCAGACCTGCAAGCAGCAACTTCTTCACTCTCTGCAGATCTGGGTAAAATCACAAGCTGGTCCAATACGTGGAACATGTCTTTCAACTCTGCCAAATCTCACACATTCACTGTGTCTCTCCAAAAGGACCATCTGGAAGCCCCCCCCCACCCCCTCCATCCACTTTCTCAACAATCCTTTTGAAGAAGTCCTTTCATTCAAGCTTCTGGGTCTCACTATCTGCCAAGATCTTTACTGGGAAAGCCACATTTCCAAGCTTGGCCCCAAAGCCAAACTGGCCTTATGCCTGGTGTTTTCTTAATGGTTAGGGTGGTAGGCTTTGGATCCTCGTGTCCTGAGTTAAAATCCCGCTCAGCTGTTGAATTAATACCAGGCGGGGTTAACTAAACCTGTCATCCTTCCGAGGTCAGCAAAATGAGTGCCAGCTTGCTGGTATACTGTGTCGGAGTGGCGACCAGTCCAGGATTGTGCCCAATAGCCAAGAAAACTGCTTAGGCAGCACCAATGCTCTGCACAGAGTATGGCCCCAATCTCCTCTCCTCCTCCAAAGTGAGTCACCGACTGGGCATCCTCCATCATGTAAAGTCCTTTATTGGCACACCTGAGCTGCTGAAGATGTACAAAGCTTTCGTCTGAAGCCTGATGGAGTACTGCTCTCCCATCTGGGCTGGTGCTCCCGCCTCTCACCTCTCTCGGTTTCATGCTGTGGAAACCAAGGCATTTCGGATCATTGGCATCTCCCACGATGAGGCTAAGACTTTGGGCCTCTCACTCTCTCACCACAGGCAGGTTGGTGTTCTTTCTGTCTTCTAACATCTCCTCTCCGGCCTGCCCCCCCCCCACCTGCTCTGTCTGAGATATGTCCCCTCCATATTTCCGCAGGTCATGCATGATCCGTCAGGAACCCCCTTATGGTAAAACTCCCAAAATCAAGAATCACGACTCACTTTCACTCTTTCTTTCCTCTTTTTTTTACCCACCTTTGGAAAAAAACTCCCACACTCTCTTCAATCCCACTCTTCCCTCCATGTCTTCAAAACAGCTGTTCACCACCATCTCTTATCTTCCCCCATCCAAAACTATAATCTTTTCTACCCCCACTAATCCACCCCAAAGCAACCCCCTTCAACTTCCATGCTTTCCTTCCTGAAAGTCCCTGTCGTGTAAGGACCTGAAAGTCCCTGGCATGTAAGGACCTGAAAATCCCTGCAGTGTCCATCTTGTTTACCCTGTGTACCCCACCCCATCCCTCTCCCTTCCACAGATCTCCTGATGCCTCTGTTCCACACTTTTTTCCTTCTCTCTCCCACCCCTCTTGTCTTCTTCTCTCCTTGTTGTATGTCCTGTGTGTTAGCTCTCATATGAGCCTCGACAGTGTATACAAATTATTTTTTTTTTTAAGGTCATGCGGTCAAGGACCGAGAGGCTGCAATACAACGATCTGGTCATGGAGCATCAGCTCAAGTTCAATCGGGGGTTGGATGACATGATGCTCCCAAGCAAGGAGCTATATCGAAACCTGGGGCAATCTGCCAGACGGCTCTCGATCACAGATTTTTTTTTCTGCCCTAGTCCCTCCACCTCAGGAGCATCAGCACCCTCTCCTGTCTCTCCTGCCTCTCCTGCCTCTCCTACCCCTCCCGCCTCTCCTGCACCCCCTTAGTCGCATGACTCTCATCAGCACCCTCACCTTAGTTGTCTTCAGAGGACTCCACTGAGTTCACTGGATTTTAAATCATCATCATTTAATAATTTGCGTGTGTCTAGGCAAATAAACATTAGAAACGGAACCTCCGAAGAACATTAGTGTTGTCTCTTTTTTTTGGGGGGGGGGTGTTTGCAGGTAAAGGTACCTCATTAAACTTTGATTGCCTTGCAGGTAACAAAGAGAAATAACCTCTAAGTGGAAGTGCGTAAGCCAGCATTGTTGTCTTGAGGCCTGAGATTGACGACGGGTGTTGCGGGAGAGAGAAGAAAGACGAAATACAAAGAGAAAAAAGAAACAGCCGCTTTTCACTTCCAACATGCTCCTCAATGATTGAGTATCTAGCTACCAGAATGGCATGAGGGAGGTCTCAGCAATTCTCATAATTATAAGTGTGGCTGATCATGAATGAACAACAAAAAAATAAATGCACTTTTTTTTTTTTGCTCTTTGGTGTCGCAAGAACCACACTCACTGTACGTTTTATAACATTTATGCAAAATGTATTGAAGGTCTACCGCAATTTCTTTAACGGCACGAAATATTCCCACCTTACGGGGCCAACTGGGGAACGTTTTTCTCCAAAGTCTCTCTCTGTACGGCTGGCAGACCTGACATTGTGAAGGTGTATGAATTGGAACTTGTGCAGGGTAGTGTTGATCGCTCAGCTACTTTTTGTGAAAAACACCGAAGGGTCTTTAAAGTCCGCAAACGAGCGGTGCTGGCAGACGCTTCCTCCGATTTGACATCCTTCGGATTGGCGACGCAAAGATCATTCCACGCCATGAATGCAAAAATCATGTTTATAGCTGAGTTGAGATTCAAACCCAGGCTAGATGGCTCAAAGGTGAGTATGCACACCTGTAAGCCATCCTTGTGCTCCTATGCGATGCATCGGAGGTCTTCTAATGCATGTTTTTATCAAACATTTTGCGTTGAGATAACTTTCACTTTGATTACATTTTTCCCCGTTCCCTTTTTGAATGAACAACTTTGCCGCTACCTAAAATTGTGCTTGCTTGAAAATCATCGAGCCACATTTGTGCATCCACTCATCGAAAGTCTTCTCTTTTTTGGATCATATCTGATGTCCTCCTAATGAGGTGTTATTTTTGAGGATTTACAATGAATGATAGTCTCAGTGCAAAAGCTTTACTAATGTTTTGTTGTTTTTTTTTTCCTCTACTCAACTGGCATTCCTGGATGAGCCAAGTAATTGAAAACGGTTCAACAGATCAAGCTCGACAATGAACAGAACAACTAAAAGGTGATGGGAATGTGATTACTGTCTGGGGGAATTGAGGTGCGGCTGATATTTAATAGAGCAACGAGTTCTTCATCCAACGCGTTGTTTTTTTTTTCCTGTGAGTAAGGGCTAATGCATGAAACATCAGTCACATCTCACTTCCCATGGTGGCAATCATTCTCAAATCCATTATTTCTCTTGTCTGCTGATGCATATCAACACTGGAGCCTTCACAAAGACTTGCATGCCATAATTTTGAGGTGGACAACCCTCTAAATTGTAGGGTATCACTCAGTATTTGATAACTATCTTTGGGTTTGCTGGTTTGGCATTCCCATCTAAGCACTTGTCTTATAAGGCCATGACATCATCTCTTCCAGGTTAAAATCTCTGATTTATACGATGTTCATTTGTGCATTTTATACCAATGGCTTAGTAATCCGTGTAAAACTATGCTGATGCCTCCTTATGTCTTTCTCCTGGATGCTATGTTCGAGTATGTGTAAGATACAACATGAACCTTTGATCATAAAAATCTCCACTTGTCTTTATTGGTAACATTTTCAGTGTCAGTTCCTTCTTTCCACATATCAACCTGCTTGGGGATAAAATGTGTAGGGAGAAGGCGTTGAGAGAGGAGGAGAAGAGGGCAGCATGAGAGGAGGGCAAGAAGGCAGCATGAGGGAAAGGGGAGGAAGAATGAGGGTAGGGGAAGAAGTGTGTGAGAGGAGGGGAAGAAGGCAGCATGAGAGTAGGGGAGAAGGCAGTGTGAGGGAAAGGGGAGGCAGCATGAGGGGAAGGGAAGGCAACATAAAGGCAAGGGAAGGAAGTGTGAGGGGAGGGGAGGGGGAGGGAAGGCAGGGCAAGGGGAATGAAGGCAGTCTACCAGGGTATTACCGGAGCGATAAAAAGCCCCAAAACAGCAACGTTTTCTTTTTAACCACCATATTCTACATAAAACTGGGCAGAAAAATCTCTTCCTCCTTTATTTTCTTCTTCACTTATAATGAGGTGAGTCTCATTCAATCTCGTTTCTCATATCAATTAGATTCAGAAAAGGCTGATTATACACCGCCTTTTAAAGCATCATAAAGCAGGTCACTCTACCTGCAACACAGGTGAAAAAGGATATGAAAAAGCAGCTGATATTTCAATAATTTATTCACACGATTTTTTTAAAGGGTCAACTTAATTTTAATTCGGTTTTTTTTTCTCACAATTACGCAATGATTGTAATTTCTATCAGCGAAATGACGGGTCTTACTTCTGGTGGCTTTGAAATGAAAAATCAAGCAGCTTGGTGAGTGCTTGCCAAGTGGCTAAAGCACTCAAGCAAGCACTCCAATAGAACACCTGGCTTGGCAAGAGATTACCGATCGATGATCAGTCATATAAACCTGTGCACCTGGAAACGCCGGAGCAATGTCCGAATTGGACAAATGAACACTTTTTTTAGCAGTCGAAACTACGGCTACATTCAAATCTGGAGCTTAAATTTTGTAATTTGGCTTAGTTTAAAAGATTCTTGAGGTTATGGCATGTGTGGAAATGAAATAAAGCCACAAATGCTGATGTCTCTGGGCGTTCAAAAAGCATTGCAATACATCCAGAAAATTGTAGGAATGATGAACAGGCATTCGATGATATAAGTAAGGAAAGTGACAAAAGAAAATTTTGTCGTTAACAAATCATTGCGGCCTGTTCCAAGTCTAGGTGTGGTTGAGCAGGCCGAAAAAATAATGGTGCCTTAAGACTTTTGTGAGCTGACAGAGGGATGACCAAGATGGTGCATTGCCATCTTTGTCAGATTTATTTTGGTTTTTCGTGATGAGCACCCCCTAAATTATCTTCAAAAGGGGTGTTTAAATTTAACCCAAACACCAAATGTTCATTCATGCACTACCTTGGAGTTAGGTAGTTTGTGTAGGTAATGTGCGTATCTTGTGCCCGACTGTGTCTGTCGGGCTGGTCTCTGTATGTCCTCCTGCAGTTGCGTTACTTTTTATTAGGAGGTTGGTGGCAAGATTTGCACTCTGGCCACCCGAAAACCCTTCATTCCGTAAAACATTCGAAAAGCATGAAAAAAAAATCTGAAAACCCACTCAGTGGGAGTACCTTATGTGCAGCTGCCGTTCGCACGGCAGCTCACTGGATGACGGGATTGCGGTAAAGCCTTCAGGACCCCCAATCTTTGATGATAGGAGGGAAACCATGGGGTAATCTTCCGGGGTCAGATTGAGGGAGTGTGTGGCGGAGTGGTGCTGAGTTGTCATCCACCAGATGGCGGTCTCCTTGGGTTAACCTGAGGCAGTCCCTTTAGCTGGGTACATGGAATGTCCTATCCATAAAAGAGGATGATCACCCATCTCTTATCATCCGAGCTCAAGAGTTTGGACATTGGTATTGCAGCACTCTCTGAGGTTCAGAGACAGGTTTGTGGCGAGATCATGGCGGTTGGTTACACCTATATATAATTGGTCTGGTCACTCTGATGGTTACCATGCCCAGGGAGTGGCTGGAGCTGTGTCCAATAAGCTGACTGCAATGATAATTGAGGTAAGACCGGTCAACAAGTATATTATGAGACTAAGGATTCGTCACTCCTTAGGTGTCATTTCCCTGGTCTCTGTATATGCTCCAACTGAGGCGAGTGATCTCACCGTGAAGGACGCATTCTATGCCACGTTTGAGTCTGTGATTGATCAGTGCCCCAGGCGAGATACTCTTCCAATCTTGGGGGATTTCAACGCATCGATTGGAACTGATAGGGATGGTTATGAGACATGTGATGGTCCCTATGGGTCTGGAACTGTGAAACAGAATGGCACCAAGTTCCTTGACTTTGCAAGAAGACATTGACTTAAGGTGGCTGGTTCATGGTTTCAGCACCCACAGGCTCATCACTGAACTTGGTATTCCAACGCTGATGGTGTGGCAAAGGGGATTGAACAAGTGCTTGTTGATGGTCGCTGGAGGATTATCCAGAACTGCAAGGTCTACCGGAGTGCTCAGTTCCTCAATACTGACCACAGGCTTGTTGTAGCAACTCTGAAGTTGCAGCTTACTTCCAAGAGAATGGTACCATCCCAGCCTCGGCTGGATGTTGGCAAGTTCAAGGATGAGAGGGTAACTGAGGAGTTTGTGAACACTCTGAGTGGAGATTTGGGGGGTCTGGGTGCTTTGGGGGATCCTGAAGAGTTGTGGAATGCCTTCAAGACAACGTCCTTGATAGTCCATGGGCCCAGGCCAGAAATTCCACTTGTCGGTACCATATAAGGAAACCAATCCTAGTTATGATTTTTGAATTGGTGTATATATATATATATATACATATATATATATATATATATATATATATATATATATATGTATATATATATATATGTATATATATATATATATGTATATATATATATATATATATATATATATATATATATATATATATATATATATGTATATATATATATATATATATATATATATGTATATATATATATATGTGTATATATATATATATATATATATATATATATATATATATATATATATATATATATATATATGTATATATATATATATATATATATATATATATATATATATATATATATATGTACATGATATTTTGATGTGATAACCATTGCAGACTGGCAGCTTATTGGTAGTTATCATCTCTGGAATGTACCCACCCTCCGCATAATGAAAGCGAAAAGGCAAACTCAGAAACATTCACTAATGATGCAATTGCTGTTTCCACATGGGGCTAGAATGAACTGCAAACAACAAATACATGTCTGAAATGCTTTATTTATACCATCCGGATAATCCTGTCATTCCTGAAGGCAGAATTTGTTTTATGGCAGAAAGGGGCGAACAATAGGGCCTATCAAAATGTTGCTGATAAGTGATTTTCAGTACATTTTAATTTATAATATTGTCATGCAAGTTCCCTGGGTAGTGCTACTGAACCGCAGGAGCCTACAACATGCACATGTTGTATGAGGAAAACATTTATGAACATTTTACAAGTTTTTACCACAGTTAAAGGAATTGCCCTTCCCCTACCCTAGTTCCAACAAGCGTCCAAAATGTGAAATTTACGGATAACCCAAATTTCACCACGCTACTGTGACATGTTTATGTACTATGTTTTACTCATGCATACTTGTAGCCATGAATGTCCTTGTGATTGTGCCAAAACATTCACACCATGGATCAGTAGTCTAGTCTTCATCACTGTTATCACCATCAGAGTCCTCGAGGTCTACAACCTCTTCCTCGACATCAGCGGGCTGGTTGCTGCAGGTTTTCAACTTGCACATGTCAGTGCACTTCAGGCTATTGGCAAGGCACGTGCAGTCTGGGAGTTTGCACTACCGTCCACACTTGCAGGAAAGCAGTTGCAACACTGCATCCGGTGCTGGAGAACCCTGCGTCCACTCGATGGCCAGCTTCCCGTCATCATCAGTGGTCCATCCACAACCCTTGGGACTTGGAACATAGGGTTGGCATTGCAGACAGCGCCTCCAAATAGCAGCCTGGTAGTTTGCATGGAGGACATGCATGAAGAGGCAGTCTTCACATGGTGGAAGCTGACTGGACTCTATCTCTCCCCGTCTGGCACAGAAGAGTTGATGTCGGAGTTCATTGACTTTCGTGGTGTTGGTAGACGGCACGTACATGTGGCAGGTGACCTCTTGCAGCTTCTGAAAGAGCTCGGTGGATACTTCCCATGAATGACCGAGCTGACTGAAGGCTTCTTGGTAGATGTTATCCAACTTCATTTGCTTCAAGGCGCCCATCTTTCCCCGGCCTGCAAAGGCACTGACTGTATCACAACCGGATAGCACATGCAGTCCAACCAGGGCATCACAGACACTGTGTCCCATCGATCTAGCAAGCTTGTCAATGTCTAGGAACCGTGTGCGGGTTTACGTACCACACTTCTGATACACGGGGCATGGGATGTCCTTATTGAAGGCAAGACACAGCACGTGGACATCTGTATCTTCGGCAGTGATCACCACAGCCTTGTACCCAGCCTCTGCTGCATGCAGAAGCATTCGGGTGTCTGCTTCCTCCTGCGTGGACTTCAGCTCTGCCACTTCCTCCCAGTGGTCCTTGGTTTTTGTTTTTCTTTATTTTCCCCCAAAATCTCAATATCTCAGAATGGTAAAAATGCAAAATGCATACACAAAGCTGCTCTTCTGGAACGGTTATCACATATTGAAATAATCATATAGTCCCTACCAATAACTTAGTAGCCCTAAAGTTTGGTTTCCTCAGATGGTACCGATATATGCCTGGGCCCATGGACTATGATGTTGCCAGAAGATGTCTTGGAACTCATCGTAGGGTGAAGAAGAATTTTGTCTCCCAAGGGACACTGGATACCATTGACCAGAGTCACAGGGCCAGGCTGAATAGCAGAGCTGAGCTGTTCAAGGAGCTGAGGCATAAAACTGTACGTGCACTAAGGGTGGAAAAGGAGGCCTATATACGAGGAATCTGTGAGGGGGTGGAGCATCACCTGTGGTCAAGTGATTCTCTTCTTGCTTACAGTGGAATTTGTGCATTGTGTTACTCCAAGCCCATCCCTCGGTGTACTGCAGTTTGAGCAGAGGGTGATGGGATCTTGACAGAGGAGTCCAAAGTGAAGGCCCGCTGGGCCGGTTACTTTGAGCGGCTGTTCCAGGCTGATCCACCAGCTGTTGAGTTAGATGTCAGGGGTGTTACAATTATTATTGCTGACCCTCCAATCAACTGTGATCCACCTTCGTTTGTGGAAACACAAGCTGCAGTGATCCGGTTGAAATGGGGTAAAGTTCCTGGGATCTGTGGCATCCATGCTGAACTTCTCAAGGCTGGTTGAAATGCTGCACTCGTGTCATTGCATGCAGTTCTGTACTCTGCCTGGAACACCGGCATCATCCCAACTGACTGGAAGAGGGGCCTTGTTGTCCCTCTCTGGAAAGGGAAGGGTGATCGCCTGGACTACATCAACGACCAAGAGGTGACACGACTCTCAGTGCTGGGCAAGGTCTTTGCTTGGATAATTATTGATAGGGTTCACTACCATCTGCTTGAGCACCAGCATCCAGAGCAGTCAGGCTTTACACCAAAGAGGTCAATGTTTGACTGTATCCTTGCTCTTCGGGTCCTCACCAAATGCAGATGAGAGTTTCGGCAGGGACTGCTTGCAGCCTATGTTGATCTCTGTAAAGCGTTTGATTCAGTAAATCTGGATAACCTCTTGAGGATTCTTGGTCTTCATGGGGTGCCACCAAAACTGATCGATCTGATGTCTGAACTATACTCTGGTACTGAGAGTGCTGTGAGATGTGGTGGTACCATCTCTGACTTATTTCCAGTTGTTACTGGAGTTCGTCAGGGGTGTGTCCTATCCCCCAGACTTTTCAGCACTTGTATTGACTGGATTATGGGGAGGATGTTGGAGAGATCCAGCTGTGGTGCATCGTTTGGGAACGTCAAGATCTCTGACCTTGATTTTGCAAATGATGCAGTCATCTTTGCCAAGACTAGATATTGTTTTGGGGGCCCTCCAGGTGCTGAATGAGGAGTCTGAGCCACTGGGATTACGGGTTTTCTGTGTCATAACTAAGATCCAGGCTTACAATGATGTCTTGGATACTGCTATCCCATCTGCACCTGTTTGTGGCGAGGATGTTGAGGTCACAGAGATTGACTTACCTTGGCAGTGATATTCATGTCTCCGCTGGCTGTGAGCCAGAGGTCAACAGATGTCTGAGTCGGGCCTGGGGAGTCATGGATTCACTGGATCATGGGATGTGGTGTTGCCGGTACCTGTGCGGGAGGAGAAAAGTCTGAGTCTTCAGGTCCTTGGTGCTTCCAATCTTGCTCTCTGGATGCGAGACTTGGACTCTGACTGGGGATCTGAGACAGAGACTTAATTCATTTGGTACCTGGTCTCTTCGGAGAATCCTTGGCGATCGCTGGTCGGACTTTTTGTCCAACGAGAGGTTGCTGAGAGAGACTCAAATGAGATTTGTTACCTGCATAGTCCGTGAGCGTCAGCTGTGGCTGTATGGACATGTGGCTCGTTTTCCTGATGCTGATCCTTTTCACCAGATTCTCTCAGCGAGGGAGCCTTGTGAGTGGAGGAGCCAATGGGCCAACCACGTGCCACATGGTTGCAGCAGGTTGATCAGCATCTCAAGGAGATGGGAATGGGCCAGGCATCTGCCTGGGGGATGGCCAGACGGAGGCCCCTGGAGTACCGGCGGAAAGTGGACGCAGCGACCCGCTGCTCTGGCGCATGCTCCCATAATGACCTGACCTGAGTATGTTTGTAAAGTTTGGGGCTACTAGGTTTCATGGTTTTGAGTTATGGAGGAGACGGAGAGATGGACTGATGGACACACACTGACATTTATTGTTATAGATGTGAGCTATTATAAGACATAATTATTGACCTACCCTTGTCTATATATGAATGTTAATAAATTGTCACATATCTGGTGAAATTAATATGTGGTTATGGCAGGCAAAACATGCACAGGGTAAGTTGGAAGTTGGAAGCAGCAAGTTGGAAATCCCCAAGCTTACTTTTGCAGAGGAGGAGGCTGGAAAGTCCCTGGAGAACCCCACCCTTTCTTTCATGGGTGGAGGGATGGAAATCCCCTTTGTGATCTTGTATGTTTAAGTGAGGCTCGGAGAGACAGAAGGGAATGGAGGGAGAAAATATATATATATATATATATATATATATATATATATATATATATATATATAATTCCTTCAATATAATGACGATTTGATTCAGTGGCCATCCTGATCATCAGCTGAGAGCTTTCCATTATCAAGGTTTCCACCCTTCTATCCCAGCACCTAATGAAGCAGCAGGTCCACAACATTAGTCATATCCAAAGAGAGAGAAAGACAGAAGGGTCAGGTCAGAGAGGGTGAGAGATCTGAAGGATTCCTTCAACTTCATGACAGCCGAATTCACCCCACACTTCACTTCCAGTCTGTGCGTTGGCGTAAATTTCCCTCATTTAGCTAAAATTCTGTGCCTCATCAAAAAGAGGTCAAAATATCTTTCATTTCCTCAGAATTATCAATCCATTTCTCTGTTCCTCACCCATCTTTTGCTTTGAAAATGATTCTGCCACACTTTCCATCATCAAGCCTTTAAGGAATCATGCAAATATCCACCAGCTTTAAGGTTGCAGCCGATGCATCATTCACGGGCTGTGCCCAAGAACCCCCTGTTGCTGGACTACTTGAGAGAGCCTGTTGTATCCTACATGTAGCTATTGTTGAGGATAAGGGATAAAGTTTGTCTTCAGTGTAGTTCCAGCTCTGCACATTTTATAGATAAACATATGTTTTGTAGTAATCAGCATTGTGGCATGAGTCTTGCATTCCAAGTGAAAAACTATTTTGCTGCTTTGATCACTCAGTAATCTGGGCTGTTAACGGTCCCGTGATTGGGTGTGGTTTAGGCTATGGGCGCCGTTTCTTTAAGCCACTCTCCTCGAGGCATGATTTCGCCTGCGCACTCCACATGGGCTGTGTCGACCCTTCCACCCCCCCCCCCCCCCAGTCACGTAGCAGTATTTTACAATGCCCATAAATTCCTTGAGGTTCATGTTATCCCATCCTGTCCCACAAGTCAAAAACATACTTCCATAATGTTTAAAAAATCCAATGTCAAAAACATACTTCTCCCAATATCTTAGCCCATCCACAGATGGCCAATCTTGCGTATTTTACCCCCTTGTGTTATCTCCATGGTAAAACAACATTGTAAAAAAAAAAAAGTTTCTTTATTAATGAGAGCAAGCACAATGAATTACAAAAAGAGTGTATCATAAGAGAAAAGAGAGAGAGAGAGAGAGAGAGAGAGAGAGAGAGAGAGAGAGAGAGAGAGAGAGAGAGAGAGAGAGAGAGAGAGAGAGAGAGAGAGAGAGAGAGAGAGAGAGAGAGAGAGAGAGAGAGAGAGAGAGAGAGAGAGAGAGAGAGAGAGAGAGAGAGAGAGAGAGAGAGAGAGAGAGAGAGAGAGAGAGAGAGAGAGAGAGAGAGAGAGAGAGAGAGAGAGAGAGAGAGAGAGAGAGAGAGAGAGAGAGAGAGAGAGAGAGAGAGAGAGAGAGAGAGAGAGAGAGAGAGAGAGAGAGAGAGAGAGAGAGAGAGAGAGAGAGAGAGAGAGAGAGAGAGAGAGAGAGAGAGAGAGAGAGAGAGAGAGAGAGAGAGAGAGAGAGAGAGAGAGAGAGAGAGAGAGAGAGAGAGAGAGAGAGAGAGAGAGAGAGAGAGAGAGAGAGAGAGAGAGAGAGAGAGAGAGAGAGAGAGAGAGAGAGAGAGAGAGAGAGAGAGAGAGAGAGAGAGAGAGAGAGAGAGAGAGAGAGAGAGAGAGAGAGAGAGAGAGAGAGAGAGAGAGAGAGAGAGAGAGAGAGAGAGAGAGAGAGAGAGAGAGAGAGAGAGAGAGAGAGAGAGAGAGAGAGAGAGAGAGAGAGAGAGAGAGAGAGAGAGAGAGAGAGAGAGAGAGAGAGAGAGAGAGAGAGAGAGAGAGAGAGAGAGAGAGAGAGAGAGAGAGAGAGAGAGAGAGAGAGAGAGAGAGAGAGAGAGAGAGAGAGAGAGAGAGAGAGAGAGAGAGAGAGAGAGAGAGAGAGAGAGAGAGAGAGAGAGAGAGAGAGAGAGAGAGAGAGAGAGAGAGAGAGAGAGAGAGAGAGAGAGAGAGAGAGAGAGAGAGAGAGAGAGAGAGAGAGAGAGAGAGAGAGATATAGAGATATAGAGATATAGAGATATAGAGATATAGAGATATATTGAGAGATTACATCCTCCACAGTTTGCTCCAACTCTGCTCCACAAAACAGGATTCACAGTGCTTTCATAAACTTAGCACGTGGTCCAAGTTTTCCACTTGCATTTGTGGAATTTTTGACTACAAAAACGAATATGACATGCAAGGATGATTCAAATGAATACGAGAAAGAAGCGAAGAGAAGAGAAGAGAAACCATTTTATTCAGAGGAAGCGAACTTTTGAAACCAGCAAGAGTTTCTACGTAAATAATCATACAACAAACATTGCAGCATGCATGAATCGAGAAATCTCGATAATATTGTGAAGCATTTCAGAAAAAGACAAATATTATGTACTGTTGAGTGCAACTGTACGCAGTACTTAATTATACACCTTGTACTATTCATTCTCAGTTCCTGTAATGTTTTAACATCATCGGCGGTATAATGTAATGCTTTTTTTTTGAAGATTGGGGGTGATGAAGTAGTGAAATGAAACACACACACTTCAGAGAATGAGCGACAATATACCCAGGGAAGAGGGAAGGGCCATCCATGTGATACAAGTGTAATACTGAAATATTTGTTGAATCAAAAATCTTTCTTTTTTTTTACTACTTGGAGGCTGAAGTTGGGCAGGGGGCATTACGAACTGTAGTTGAAAGTTATTTTTGAAATGATCCGTCGTGATCCACCCCGACCACCCAACGCCCCCCACTCCCGAACTCTCCCCTGGCCCCACACCTTCCCCCTCTTCATCCTCCTAGCTCTCACCCCCAAATCCCAACCCTTGCTCTCCCATTCCTGGCCATGGCTCCGGGCCTCCGGTAAATCTGCCTGTCTGTGCCGCCGTGCCATATCGCGTGTCCAGGGGCGACCCAAAATACCCAACAGGAATGTGGCCCTTGAGGCCACGGGGCCGGTGTGGGCCGCGTGCGGGCGCCAGGCCAGCCGGGGAGCTTCATCACTTGGGCCGTCATCGCTCGGCGCAGCTGTCTTGGCTTTTTACATTTCACTGTGCGCCATGGAAAAATTGGCTGTCAGGAGCAGAGTGATGCTGCTGAGATGCGGTGGCAGGCATCTGCGCCCCGTCATGGCCTAACATTCTCAGCGTCATGACTCTTTCGTCACGAGCGGACTCCTCTCAGCACAGGGATCGAGATGGCCACCTGCCAATCCCTGGAGGACCTTCCTTGGATCTGCATTGTGGTTCATCTACAACCTAAATGGCAGAGTATTTCGATAGCATCAGAGTTTTTCTCTTCCTCTTGGCTCCAGTCCCTAAACATAGACAAATAGGTATTTCATTGTAAAGTAAAATTATTTGCTTATTTTCTTCGGAGTTTTTTTTTTACTTTATCTTTCAAACAAATTAATGCCATTAACTCTTCTTTGGTTATGGTGTTTGCATGGCAATACACTTACATCACTCTTTTTTATGATCAAATAACATTATGCTCACTCGGTAAAACACTGAGCATTAAGCAAGGATGCAGCACAGACCACTTCTCAAGTCTTTGGTAAGACTCAGGAAGGGTTTAAACTCAGAGCAGACACTCTACCATTACACCAACTAGTCTGGTTAAAGATTTCCTAAATCTATTAGTTCAAAGATTTCTTAGTTGCGCACCCTCCAAACATAAATTTCACAGATTTTGTCAGACACTAAGACAAAAAAGGTATTTGTTATGAAAAAAATTTAACTTTGCAAAAGCTCTTGCAAAGTTCAAAACTGTTTGCCAAATTCGTTTTGTGGTGCGAGTATGCAGCCCAATGTGGATTGATGGATATTTCTCAATTCGACTATAGCAATGAGAAATTGCCAGGGATCTGGCCTTTGAGCCACATGATTGAAGCATAAACTTATTGTTTGACAATGTACGAAAATTCATGATGGAAGTGCAGTAAAATCTTGGGTTAGCAAGACCGAATGGAGGATAGCACCGATCTGATGAAGTGTTTTTTGGGGGGGTCGAAATGATTTATTACTCACTGTTATATAATAAACATATGAGTTCACAAAAACTAAAAATGATACACAAGGATGCTTCTAATGAGGCCTCATCATCTGTTTATAATAGTAATGTGTGCAAATTAATAATTTTTGTATACAGAGTGTTCGTAATCATTGCCCATTAGCTTGTGTTTCCCGCCCTAATTCATGTGCTCAAGTCATCATGACAGGACGGCTAAGCCGAAATGTCTGCACATTCACCTCTAAGTCATCTCGCGTGGGTTTGAATCTTGACCCAACTATAAACTGCCATATCCTGGTGTTTCACAGGCAGGGTGATTCATCAATTTGTGTGTCATTCCTTGGATGGATGTGAAACGGGTGTTCGTCTACCACCTTTAGTTGGTGTCCTTCTCATGGCATCCTTCGCAAATTGTCGCCAGCACCATGGCCAAATTCCATATTCCTCCTCTAACTAATCGAATGTCAGGCCTGGCCAGCCAGTTCATGAAGACTCGGGCCAAGCGAATGGCCATTAAAGAAAAATAAGAAAATATACATGACATAAAATAAGACAAGTTGCGGTACATTTAAAGTACACCGCCCCATACCAAATTATCAAACAACAAATCCTCCAGCACGCAACATCACTGGGACGCCTTTGGAGCCCGACTATGCCACCGTGTAGCATATGAAGTCAGAATTTGGAGGGAGCGATGTACAATAATTGATTGATGAATTGCATAATTAGCATACCCAAACCACCACTGTTTCACCTGAATCCTTAAGTTTTTGAAATTAAGTAATTAATCAAAATTTTTTAAAAAATGAATTGAGTCATCAATAAATCTAGAATACCCTTTATAGCCAAATCACTTGTTCACTGTTGTGTCCAAATATCAGCTTCCTAGCTCAAAAGGTGCCTGATATTGCCAGGATGAGAAATAAAATAAATAAGCAATTAATAAATCGCCAATAATTAGGTAATTAATCAATTAATTGATTAATCAAAAAATAAAAATATATTGTTTTTGCACGAGCACATCTTCACTTTTGTCCCCAAATTTCAGCTTCCTAGCTCAAAGGATGGCTGAGATATTGCCCAGACAAACAAACAAGGAGACGACGTCGTGCAGAGCACGTCAATTGCAAAATCCATGAAACAAATTTGACCTCAAAATAAATTGATAGTTGAACACAATGCCCAAATATGCAACTCCTCTTCAAATTTCAAGTCAATTGGACGAAAATTAACAATTTTAGGAATTCGGCCGATCTTGACCTTTTGGCCTATGTTGACCTGAAAAAATAATCGCTAGTTGAATTAATTGACCTGATTGGAAAATCCTCTTCAAATTTCAAGTCGTTGAGATGGAAATGGAGGATTTCAGAAATACCTCCTAAGTTGTTGACCTTTTGACCTTTTGACATCAAAACAATAGAATCGAGGATTTGGATGGGGATGATAGGTGGTGGTGAACAGCTGTTTTGAAGGCCTGGAGGGAAGAATTGGATTGAACAGATTGAGGGAAATTATTCCAAAAGCAGGGAAAAAGAGGAATGAAAGAGTGAAGGTGAGCAGTGATTCGTGATTTTGGTAGTTTTACCAGAAGGTGGTTGATGGCGGAGCTTGAGCGCCCTGCGGAAATGTGGTGGGGACAAATCTCAGAGAGAGCAGGGGAGGGGCGAGACCGGAGAAGAGACGGTAGAAGACAGAAAGACCACCGACCTGCCTGTGATGAGAGAGTGAGAGACCCAAAGATTCAGCCTCATCGCGGGAGATGCCAATGATCCGAAATGCCTTGGTTTCCACAGCGTGAAGCCGAGAAAGGTGGGAGGCGGGGGTACCAGCCTAGAGGGGAGAGCAATACTCCATCAGGCTGCGGACAAAAGCTTTGTATGTTGTCAGGAGCCCAGGTTTTGCCGAAGAAGGACTTTGCATTACGGAGGATTCCCAGTCGACGACTGGCTTTGGAGGCAAGGTTGGAAATGTGGATTGCCCAGGAAAGCTCATGGCAGATAGTGAGAACCAGAAGCTTGAAAGAAAGGACTTCTTCCAGAAGATTGTTGAGAAAGTGGATGGGGGGGGGGTGGGGGGGTTTCAAACAGTCCTTTCAGAGAGACATCATGAGTGTGAGATTTGTCTGGATTGAAAGACATGTTCCACGTGCTGTACCAGTTTGTGATTTTATCCAGAACTGCAGTGAGCGAAGAAGTTGCTGCTTGCCGGTCTGAGGGATGACAGATTGTATGGCAAAGGGTGGAGTCATCAGAAAAGAGATAAAGCGGATTTTCCAGAGAGTCGGAGAGATCGTTGATGAAAACCAGAAAAAGAACAGGGCCCAGAATACTGCCTTGAGGAGCAAGGCAGGGTACCAGACCATGTCAAAAGCACGCAACATGTCTTGGGATATGGCTCTGATTTCATGTCTGACATTGAGGACCTCCATCCATGTTTGGACAGCGGAAGCAGCATATCCAGGGCAGAGTGACCTGGACTGAAACCAAATTGATGATCGGAAATCAGACCATTGGAGAAGAGGAAGGATTTGATGTCTGAAGCAATGATGGATTCCATCACCTTGCTGATGATTGGGAGAAGGCTGATTGGTCTGTAGTTGCAGTGATCTGTTTTTGCACCTTTTTATGCAGGGCAGTAATGTTTGCTGATTTCCAAGCAGATGGCAGATGACCTTGAGCAAATGAGAGGGTAAATAGAACAGAGAGGGTGAGCAAGCGCAGAGGAGCAGGTTTTTAGGACACGTGGGCTGATGCCGTCTGGATCGGTTGCAGAATCTGAGTCGAGCTTTTGACAGCAAGCTCTAAATATGACAGCACGTGACCTTTAATTTAAAATCTTTTTTTTACCACTTTAACTTGTGAACCACGAAAGGGATTTTAACCAAGCTTTGCACAAGTATGGACTGTAGTCCTGTGATACCTTCACTCTCAGGATTGTGTTCGTGAAGAAGAGAGTGCTATTCGAAAATCCACTAAATGGGATTATTATACCATTGTTTGTTTGGAGATGTATTCCCGCATGAGTGGTATATGAGGCCTTCATTGGGCTATCGGCAATATAATACTGGCTAATGGTAATACATATGGTAAACATATTATTTTATAAATTCTGAAATACAGATGGTAAACTAAAACGACACCCGGTAGAGTGCATACCTCTGCCAGGCTGAACACTTTAGGCTTTATATTTCACTGACAGGCCAGATCTACATTCGGATCTTAATGAAAATCAAATCGACTTGTTCTTGTCACTCATATAATTCATTCACCAAGTTTTGTCATAATCTGTCCACAACTTTTTGAAATATCATGTTACATATCGTTTTTGGTCCCATCACTCAGTGCTGAAGAAGCACTTTGAAAAATTGTCACATCCAAATCCGGATCTTCATCAAAATCTGATCAATTTGTTCTTGCTACACACCCAACCTGGCCGCCAAATTTCGTCCAAATCCGTCCACAACTTTTTGAGATATCCTGCTCATAGAAAGAAAAATGGACAGACAAACAGACAGGGGTGAAAACATAACCTCTGTCCACCTTCGGTGGTGGAGGTAATAACAGCTTGGCAAATTCAAGGGCTGCCTGGTCATCAGCACTCACAGAGTCGCCACTGATACGGATGCTGTGAAAGTTACTGCAGCACTTAAACTTGTCAAACCAAACTTAATTGGTTTTCCACCTTTTCCGACAAACTTCTTATTGAACAAGTTAACCTTGTTTTAGTTAACAATGCGGTGGACTGGTCAGAAGCTTTTATCTTGTCTGCATTATTGAGAATTGTTGTAATGGTCGATGTAGCCAAGTCTAACGCACGACCAACTTCTGCCTGATTGACCCAGAGTGTGCGCATACAAACAATGGTGGTGGGTGCGTTTATTTGGCGAGTGTTGCGTGTTCTTAATTTTCTTCATTTTTGTTTTTTAGGGAAAAAAAACTTCCCCAGGACAAAGATCTCCATAACAAATCAGTATGCTACTGGGTTGCGCTAATTGAGGTAATGCTCTTTAAAAAAAAACCTAACACAACTTACGTGACCTTTGAAAATCATTTTGCAGAGCATAACTTGAGTTTTTGAAGCATCTGTCGATGTTGTCTCTCTGATTCGTCTCTTTTTTTTCTCTCGTGCTGTCTCTCCCTCATGTAACTTTTAATTACCCCCATGTGCGCAAAGCGAAAAGTGGGAGTAAGCAATTGGTTCACTTTGACTGTCTGCCTATCGATTTCAGTCTATGATCAAGGAATTATTTAATTTCGATTGAATTTTATGTTTTGAATGCAGTAGAACACGAATCAGAACAAGAATTGGATCACGAACCTGCAGTTTTGCATAACTTCGGCTCTGAAATTGACACAATGCATGTAATCTCCCCTGATCGCACATGCATAGAGAGGAGTGGGATAATTTTTTTTTTACTCTGTCTGCCTGTCTGGCAGTCAAACAAAATTGAAAATCATTCCAAACAGGAAACTTACTGTGTTTAGGGATGTCATAAAGGACACAAACAACAAGCAAAAATAACTCATGTAATGTGTTGAATAAGGTGGTGCAAAAGACACTGCGTCAACAGCGGTCAACTTCTGGAATAAAGTTTTGTACAACCTTTACAATCATCTTATTTAATTTGAATCATATAATTGAACATTGTAAAACACAAATCGCCTTATTATCACTTCCAAAAACCTCCAGTTTTTCAGTGTTGGACATGTTGAATAAAGTGGTGGGTAAGACACTGCACAACGGCGGTAAATTTCTGGAATTTTTTTATATGACATTTAAAATCATTATTATATTTCAAATGAATGAAATACTTGACATTGTGTGTGTTAACTTGTTCTATGAGCTCTCTAGTTTGAATAATGACCAGTTTGCATTAATATTTAACTGAGGATTTGTTCTGACCAGTGATTACTCAGCCCCTAGATATACTGTCCAGTCTGCATTCTGGTCATTCTGTCATATGATCCAAACCATGTATTTTGGCCATATTGTGTGTTATAAATGATAGACTGTCTCCTTGAGGAGGTAAGGTCGTGTCAGCGATAATTGTGCTGAGGCAAAACATCATTTCCACCATCTGTGAACTATAATAATAAAATAGGACCGCCTGTCCTGAAGCTAACCTGGATCAGGAGCAACAGTCATTCAAACTCCCTGCAGATCCCCTTAGACCCTAATCTTTTAATGCCCTGAACAAACTTTGATACATCAAGGGTGATGAAGGTTGTGGTCAAGTTTCATTGAAATTCTGTGTGTAGTTCGGAGAAGAGAGCAAATGCATATTTTTGGAGTTGTCAGAAACCCTCCCGCATATCCCTTTAATGAGTGCAGATTTTGATGCAGTCGATACACTTTGGTACATTACTGGTGATGAAGGTTGTGGTCAACTTTCATCAAAGTCATATTTGTGGTTTTGGAGAAGAGAGCAAATTTTTTGGGGGGAGGGAGGAGGCAACCCCCCCCCCCGTAGATCCCCTGAATGAGTGCAGATTTTTATGTGGTCAATAACCTTTGTTAGGCAGCAGATATGAAGCTTATAGCCAAGTTTCATCAAAATCGTGTGTTTGGTCAAGCGATAATGACTGACGTGTTTACGGACTGACTGACTTACTGACTCGCTGACTGACTAACTGACTCACCTACAGATACTGCTCAATCGCATAAGTTCACTGGACCAAAGTCCAGGTGAGCTAAAAATGACACCAATAAATATTCTTTTCAATGAGCCAACCATTTCTTCCTGATATCATGTTTTCATCGATATTATGTCCAGATCTTGCCGATAAATACATTCTGATCTTTGATATTGGATAAAAATTGCATCAGATGGGTATAATTCATAGTAGACTTCCTCATGAACATTTTGAAACCTTGCAGCAATTTTTATCTGATTTTCATCCGATGCTTAAGGATGACCATATTGACACATGCATTTGACGACAATCCTCCTGACATAATAGACAGCTGCATTTCGGGATAAAATATGAGTAGTAAATCACAACATCCTCTTGAATCCTCTTGAAGAGGTACAGCCAATCAAACTTTGGCCTTGACGATTATCCACTATCTTTTCAGGGCAAACCACACTTCCACGTTTTCCTCCAAAGCCAATCACCAACTGGGCATCCTCCATTGTGCAAAGTCCTTCCTTTGCACACCTGAACTCTTATCCACCTACAAGGACTTCATTTACAGCTTGATGGAGTACTGCTCTCCCCTCTGGGCCCATGCCTTCCACTTTACTCAGCTTGATGCTGTGGAAACCAAGGCCTTCAAGATCATTGGAATCTCCTGCAATGAAACTGTGGGCCTGTCTCTTTCACATTGCAGACATGTCAGTGGTCTCTCTGTCTTCAACCACCTCCTTTCTAGTCTTGCACCCTCTGCTCTTTTCATACTTTGTCGCCCACCCCCCCTCATCCCCAATGTTTTTGCAGAGCGCACGTGATCCAGCAACCCCCTTCTGATGAAACGACCTAAATCCATAATTAATCATTCCTCTTTGTCCAAACTGTGAAACCACAGCCACCACATTCTTTTGGATCTTATTCTTCCCTTCAGAAATTCAAGACAGCTGTTCAACACCATCTCACATCATCCCCGATCTAAAACCATAATCTTTTTATACCCCCATCAGCTCCACTCAAGCCCACCTCTTTCCAAATCTCCAGTTTTATTTCCTGAGAGCTTGCAGCCTTCTCCACCTTGTCCACCCTCTGTGTCCTCCACTATCCCTCATTTCTCCCTACTGCCCTTATTTCAAGGTGATCGCAGCTGGGTTCTCCATGGGGAATCTCCAGGTAAGGAAAAGGTGAAATAAATGAAATCAAAGATCGAATTAAAAGAACGAACGATGAACCGAAGGGAGGATGAGTAAAGGGTGAGTAAAGGATGAGTAAAGGGTGAGTAAAGGATGAGTAAAGGATGAGTAAAGGATGAGTAAAGGGTGAGTAAAGGATGAGTAAAGGGTGAGTAAAGGGTGAGTAAAGGATGAGTAAAGGATGAGTAAAGGGTGAGTAAAGGATAAGTAAAGGGTGAGTAAAGGATGAGTAAAGGGTGAGTGAAGGATGAGTAAAGGGTGAGTAAAGGATGAGTAAAGGGTGAGTAAAGGGTGAGTAAAGTGTGAGTAAAGGATGATTAAAGGGTGAGTAAAGTGTGAGTAAAGGGTGATGAAAGGATGAGTAAAGGGTGAGTAAAGGATGAGTAAAGGATGAGTAAAGTGTGAGTAAAGGGTGAGTAAAGTGTGAGTAAAGGATGAATAAAGGGTGAGTAAAGGGTGAGTAAAGGATGAGTAAAGGGTGAGTAAAGGATGAGTAAAGGGTAAGTAAAGGATGAGTAGTAAAAGGTGAGTAAAGGATGAGTAAAGTGTGAGTAAAGGATGAATAAAGGGTGAGTTTAGTGTGAGTAAAGGATGAGTAAATGGTGAGTAAAGGGTAAGTAAAGGGTGAGTGAAGGGTAAATAAAGGATGAATAAAGGGTAAGTAAAGGATGAGTAGTAAAGTGTGAGTAAAGGATGAATAAAGGGTGAGTAAAGTGAGAGAAAAGGATGAGTAAAGGATGAGTAAATGGTGAGTAAAGGGTAAGTAAAGGGTAAATAAAGGATGAGTAAAGGGTGAGTAAAGGATAAGTAAAAGGTGAATAAAGGGTGAGTAAAGGATGAGTAAAGGGTGAGTAAAGGATGAGTAAAGGATGAGTAAAGGGTGAGTAAAGGATAAGTAAAAGGTGAATAAAGGGTGAGTAAAGGATGAGTAAAGGGTGAGTAAAGGATGAGTAAAGTGTGAGTAAAGGATGAGTAAAGTGTGAGTAAAAGATGAGTAAAGTGTGAGTAAAAGATGAGTAAAGGGTGAGTAAAGGATGAGTAAAGGGTGAGTAAAGTGTGAGTTAAGGATGAGTAAAGGGTGAGTAAAGTGTGAGTTAAGGATGAGTAAAGTGTGAGTAAAGGATGAGTAAAGTGTGAGTAAAAGATGAGTAAAGGGTGAGTAAAGGATGAGTAAAGGGTGAGTAAAGTGTGAGTTAAGGATGAGTAAAGGGTGAGTCAAGTGTGAGTAAAGGGTGAGTAAAGTGTGAGTAAAGGGTGAGTAAAGGGTGAGTAAAGGATGAGTAAAGGGTGAGTAAAGTGTGAGTTAAGGATGAGTAAAGGGTGAGTCAAGTGTGAGTAAAGGGTGAGTAAAGTGTGAGTAAAGGGTGAGTAAAGTGTGAGTTAAGGATGAGTAAAGGGTGAGTCAAGTGTGAGTAAAGGGTGAGTAAAGTGTGAGTAAAGGGTGAGTAAAGCAACTTCGAAAAATTTCCAGTCAATGTTATTTTTTTCTGTCAGGAACGCATTCCTCCTTTAATCCTGACAGTAATTCCTGAACTGGTGTGTGTTTGTGTGTCTGTTTGTTTGTCGTGTTCGTCCGACAGGTGTGGGCCGGTAACGTCGATACTTGCTCCGAAGGATCAGCATGACCACAGTTGGCGTGTTGGTTGTGTTTTTATATTTGCCGGTGGTCTTTTGGGAGGAAATCCCTGGTATAACAAGTACCCCCCCCCCCCCCCATTTACATTACCATATTCCTTTTTCCCGCGTTTTCCAGTATAGTGAGGTGTTTTAAATGATTAGCGGTAGGGATATTTTTACTTCATCAACTTTATTAAGACATCAGGCTTCATGCACATGCATCCAGGTTTTTTTTTAATGTTTACAGAGCTGTCAGTTACTGTAAGGAACTCATGGAGACTCGATTCTGCCGGAAGCGGAAGCCGCGTTTATTGACGCGGTGACAATTCACTCGTGTCTGACAAATAAGCGCATCCGATAAACAACAACAACAACAACACAATTACAAGTCAGAATAATACGTTATATCCTCCTTTCTTTCAAGGAAGCCACTTTAAAGGAAACCAGCAAAGCAAATAAGTCTATAAAGTAAAAACTTAGAATGAATTAACAAACAGCATCACATTCAGATCACGTGAATCAATTGCCCTTATTCAGATGACGTTAGAACAAAGATGTTCTACAAACTCAGCATTGAGACAAGAGCTTCACTTGAAATTAACTTGTGGCAGCAGTCAGGTTAGAAAAAAGTGACGCTGGTTGCTGAACAAAACAAGCAACAACGATAATACAATAATAGTGAAATGAAAGAAAACAGGCTTAACCTTTGCCCTCACGATAATGCAGTTCTTGTCAGCTTTCGTCGAGAATATGTCACTAACAAACCCGGCGACAATATGAGTAAGCGTCCATACTCTTGAAGGCTTTCAGGCTGGCTTGAGTGTAAGGACTCGGCGTTTCAACAAGGTAAACATAGATGTCAGGGAAAACGATTTGAGGCCAAAATTTCCTTTCTGTTGTCCATTTGTCCTTTGAAATAATATAAGGATCTTCACTAAGACCACACAGCTTCAGTTTTTCACAGTACCTCTTCTTGGAAATATCATCTAATCCATGGAAATAGCCCAGAAGTTCACGTGACACGTGCGTGGTGGCCATGATTTTTTGCCACTCATTATGGCGGATCCTTACCTTCCGCTGTGACTTCACTCGCTTGGTGCATAGGGTCAATTGATTTAAATTTAAAGATCCAGACGTATGGCAGGGTTGACAGCTCTGCCGCTCCTAGTGATGAACTTTGTATTTCTGGGAGATGCAGTGGCTCGAGGCGATGACACTGTTGGGAAACTTTGGGATTCAGATTCTTGCTCACTTGGACTTGGGGACTTGCAGCAGTTCTCCACTGGGGTGTCCTGTTGAGCGGTGGGATCAGGGAAGTCCCTCATGTCCTGGGAAGAGTAAAAGCGAGAGGGTGGCTGACTTTCCACCGGGCCAACATTGGCTGAATGAGGCACTCTGCGAAGATGGAGCCTGTTACACCGGTACACATTGTTTGGAGACCTCACCAAATATGACCGGGGGCTGTTGTGGCGCGCCTCAACTACAGCTGGAATCCAATTCCTGGCCTCCGGGTTTGGTGGCATCCTAACGTTGTCTCCCGGCTGAAGCTGTGGCAGACCTGACATAGATGGCTTGTCATGATAGTGTTTTTGTTTCTCCTTCTGTGCGTCGAGGCATGATCTCACAAGGTGATGGTCATACCGAGCAGGCATGATAAGAGTACGGTTGCAGGGCAGTGTGTTTCTGGGGCGTCTTCCCATTAGGAGCTGAGCCGGGGACAAGTTTATTCCTTCAAGTGGAGGGGTACGATAGTCTAGCAGGGCTAAGTACTTATCTGCTGACTTCTTCCAGAGCCTTTTCACCGTCTGGAACGCTCTTTCTGCCTCTCCATTGGCACGTTGGTGCTTGGGCACGTTGGTGATTATGGCATAACCCACAATGTTGTGGGTTATGCCATAATCTTTGCAAAACTGAGAAAATTCCTCTGACGTGTACTGACTTCCGGAATCACTTCGCAGCTTCTCTGGAATACCATGTCGCCAAAACTGCTGCTTGAGAGCTTCGATCACAGAGCGAGCTGTAATGTCCTTGAGGCAATCTCCCTCCACAAACTTGGAGTAATAATCGACAGTGAGCAAATACTGCTTTGCTTCAAAGTCAAAAACGTCACTTCCATCTTCGATGAATGGAAGATCCGGTGTATAAGTTGGCAAGAGAGGCTCCAGTTGCTGAGCTCTTTGATACTCTGCACACTTGAAACAATTCTGTACAGTTTCTTCGATGTCAGAGTTCATTGAAGGCCAGTACATGACCTCGCAAGCACGCTGTTTACACTTGGTCACTCTGAGGTGCGATTCATGAATCAAGCTCAGCATTTTGGGTCTGAGGCTTGGCGGGATGACAAGGCGCATGCTTTTGTGGACAACACTGTCTGAGACTGCCAATTGTGTTCTGGAGTCAAAGTAAGGACGGACCTGTGCTGGGACTTCCTTCTGGGAGTCAGGTCATCCACTTGCAATGACAACACAGAGAAGGTTCATTTCGCTCAGAGTTGCTTCCTGGATTTCGAGGTATTTCCCACTCTTGATCTCAAGGAACTGGAACATGTTCACAGGCTCAAGGTCTTTACCAGCTTCTGAGTCGGTGTCCGGTAGAGGTGCACGGTACAACGTGTCTGGAAGCACCATCTCAGAACCACGGCAGTAGTTAACCTCCAAATCATACCGCTGAAGCTTGAGCAACATGTGCTGTAAACACATGGGAGAAGATAGGAGAGGCTTCTTGAAGATTTCCTCAAGGGGTTTATGGTCAGTGTATACCACTACCGATTTTCCAAAGATATAGTAGTGAAATGCTTCTGTTGCATGGACGATTGAGAGCATTTCCTTCTCAATCATGGCGTAGCGACACTCAGTATCGGTCAGACTGCATGATGTGAACGCTATAGTGTTGCCACTCTGGAGCAAACTGGCTCCTACAGCGTTTTGGCTGGCATCGGCTTGTATTTCAACAAGCTGACTTGCATCGTAGTACTGAAGGACTGGGGCCGAAATACATGCTTGCTTCAGCTTCTCGAAGCACAGCTCCTGAGCTGACTGCCAGGAGAACTCCACGTCAGCCTTGCAGAGATCATGGAGAGGCTTGCTTGTGTCACTTAGGTTGGGAATAAACTTCCCTAAATACTGAACAAATCCAAGGAAACGCTTGACGCCTTGTTTTTCTGTTGGATGTGGCATTTTCTCAACTGCCTTCGTCTTGAGTGGATCTGGTAGCACTCCTTCTGCAGTAAGCAGGTGGCCTACATAAGGGACTGAGGATTGCCGGATGAGGCATTTTCGGAAGTTTAGTTGCAGGTTATAATTTGTGGCTGGTTGCATAACTCGCTTCAGTACACAGTCATGGTGGGTGATGTCACGACCAGCAACTAAAATGTCATCCATTACTGCTGTTGCCCATTCTATCCCTTCTAGCATCTGGTCCATGATTCGCTGGAATATCTCCGGCGAGCACCTCAATCCATGAGGGAGATGCAGCCAGCGGTATATCCCCACAGGTCTGTTGAACGTGGTCAAGAATGAAGAAGGCTCGTCAAGGCGAATTTGCATGAAACCACTGCGGGCGTCAAGCACAGAAAATACTTTGACTCCAGGGATTTGAGCTAAAACTTCCTGAACAGTTCTCATTGGGTTGTGCTCACATTTTGTGCACTTGTTTAAGTCTTTGGGGTCTATACAGATGCGGATTTTGCCATTGCGAAGAGCTACTACCATGGAACTCACCCACTCAGTCGGTCATTCTCTCTTCGTGATGTGACCTTCGGTGACCATCTCTTGTAGCTTGTCAACTATTTTCTCTTTCAATGTTGCAGGCTGTCTGCGAGGAGCATGAACTACTCCCTGTGACCCTTCTACAAGCTTGATCCGATAAGTTCCGGGAAGAGTTCCAGTTGTCTTGGCAACTTCTGGAAACTCAGAGATTACTGCTTTCTGAGACACATTGATTAGAGGCTGAACAAGAGACAACTTATCGAGCTTGACAATGAGGCCTAGGGCTTCCAAGGTAGTGCCTGATATTACATTCTCCTGATCGAGGTCAATGACCTCGAAACTGGTTCTAACAGTCTTGTTTTTGTAAGAGAGAGTGAGTGTCACGGTACCTACAGGATGGATAGTGTGGTTTGAGTATGTTTTTATAACTTTCCGCGACAATTTTACATCGCCTGCGAGGTGCTGGACTAACTGGTAGTCGTTGAGTGTTAGTGTGTTGCACCTTGCACCCGTGTCAATCTGGAACTGAGTCGGCTTACCCAGCAACGTGGCGGTCTGTGCCCACTTGTCATGAGTAGCCGTATTACTGCTTGGTTGTAGAGCGTAGATCCTTAAAATTTCAGATTCCTTGACTGGTTCTTGAGGAATATCTACATGATCTAGACTGGTCTCGACATCAAGGGACTTTGAGTCATGCAGCCTCTTCCGGCACACCGCAAGCCAGTGACCAGGCTTCTTGCAGTAGGAGCAGCGATAATTAATTGCTGGACACTTGGCTTGACTGTGCACTGACTGGCCACATCTGCTGCAGGGACTGTCATTCCAGAACCGATTCTTAGCTTTGAACAGCTCAGTGGTTTGCGTAGGCCTATCAGGCTTGCTCTTAAAACGTTAAGTCTGGTGCTGAGTTCGTTCGTTTTCAGATCTGAGGGCTGAGATGAGAGCATCTTCATCCCAGACTATTCTCATGTTTCTGCGAGAGCTCCAGCTGTTGTCCAATTTCTATAGCTTTAGCTCGTGTGAGCTCCTCACCCCTATTGAGTAATTTCTCTTGGACCCTCTTATCATGGCTGCCATCAATGATGCTATTGACGATTATGTCAGCTGGGTCTTGGCAATCGCAATCCATGAGAATTATCCTCAGATCTTTTATGAAATGATCAAAAGACTCACCACTCCGCTGGCACCTTTGTTTCAGTCGGTGTCTGGCAACTCTTTTGTTCTTTCTGGGCTGTACCTAGTTCTGGAATTTGTCCAGCACTTTCTGTGGGTCGTCTTTGTCTCCTTCCTCCCAAGCTAGAGTTTGGTAGATTTGACGACCTTGTTCGCCGATCCGCGTTCCGAGCCATCCTGCTTGACGAGGCTTCGTTATGTCTGCGAGCGGTCCTGACAAGACGAAACTGACGTGATTTCTGAACCGGCAAAACTCCTGGTAGAGATCCAGACTGTCACAGTCGATCGAGGGTTGATCAAAGTTCGGAGATGCTATACTTGTGGCGTGAATATCAAACGAACTTGTGACACCATGTAACGAACTCATGCAGACTCAATCGTGCCGGAAGCGGAAGCGTGCGTTTCTTGACGCGGTGACAATCCACTCATGTCTGACAAATAAGCGCATCCGATAAACCACAACAACACAATTTCACGTCGGAATAATACGTTACATTTGCCTATACACCGCCCAAATAAAGATATGCATCAGAGGAACGTGTTGCATGCTTGGAACAAGATCGCCTGTCGGGCAGGTACTCTGCGAGTATATTTTGAAGTTCGATTTAAACGATGTTTTCCAGGAACGCATCTTTGACAGAAATGCTGTGTGTGTATGTGGGAATAACGCATAACATTATCTTTACTAACATCCCCCCCCTTTTCCTCGCTCCCCTCTCCCCCTCCCACCCTCTTCACCTACCCCTCCTCGCTCCTTCCTTTCTCTTTCCACCCTCTCTCTTTCTCTCGCCCCCCTTCACTCTCCCCATCTCTCTCTCTCTCTCTCTCTCTCTCTCTCTCTCTCTCTCTCTCTCTCTCTCTCTCTCTCTCTCTCTCTCTCTCTCTCTCTCTCTCTCTCTCTCTCTCTCTCTCTCTCTCTCTCTCTCTCTCTCTCTCTCTCTCTCTCTCTCTCTCTCTCTCTCTCTCTCTCTCTCTCTCTCTCTCTCTCTCTCTCTCTCTCTCTCTCTCTCTCTCTCTCTCTCTCTCTCTCTCTCTCTCTCTCTCTCTCTCTCTCTCTCTCTCTCTCTCTCTCTCTCTCTCTCTCTCTCTCTCTCTCTCTCTCTCCACCCCTACTGGCCGTTGGTACGTTGTGTTACTGTCATGGTGGCTGCTTGCTTCGTGTCGTGAGTACCTGTCCTCTGATGTGCTGGTTTGTGTTCCCACATTGCCCATTTCTTTCCTCTGTGTTCGTGTTTTTTTTTCTTTGCACAGCTGTTGTTCGCTTGGCACGCACGTGCAATCGCAGGGGGCTTTGCTCCGTCTCTGGCGGTACGTGTGGAGCCTGTGTTGCTTCTCCTTTCTCTCTTCTTCTCGTCTAAATGTTTTACTTTTCATTCCTCTTTACCCCTTTTGTCCTTGTTTTGTTTTATCTATTGAGCGAGAGAGAGAAAGAGAGCGCACACGGTAGGTGGTGTTCGGGTGTATCTCAGAACCCCTCCCGGTTTTGAGGCCTGTGTTCCATCTGACGTGTTTGCTAGTTTAGCCAACGCTTTTTTATTATTATTATTATTATTATTATTATTATTATTATTGTTATGACTCTTCACTCGGCCGAGTAATGACAGAGTCGAATGAGGGTTTTCGAATGATACGATTTATTTCAGAAGATGGCACTACGCATGCGGAATGCAGCCCAAAGGCCCTTCAGTCAGGTGCCCCCGGACCACATTGAGATTCTTACTTCAAAACAGTTGTATATATAATCACACAAAAGCAGAAATGGGTGTGGACTACAAGTGTGTGCTTAAGGGATAAATAAATAAAGAAATAAATGCGGCAGTGGGCTTCTTTCCCCCCTCCCTAGGGGCCCTCAGGGAAGTTGGATCAGTCAATCCTCAGATTCGCAACCCAACAGTTCATCTTGCAAACTAATAACTTTCTAAGACTCCTACACCCCTACACTGGCACCTGCTGATAGCAAAGGCGAAACTCTGGTGATGACTAAGAACAGGAATGTGTGGGATATCAGCATACACAGTTTTCCCAAGGACATGCTGTTGTGCAGCTGCAGAGCCATAAAGAGTTATCAAAGACATAGTGAAAACAGCATGATACATTTAAAGCAACATTTTAAAGCAAGGTTTGAATAATACACAATTACAAGCAAGGTTAGAATCCCGACAGCTGATTAACACACAGCTAATGGTCCAAAATATGACCACCTAGCATATCATCATAACAGTTTCCCTCCTTGGTCATATTTTGACCATACCCAGCCACACCTGATACTCACCAACCGAGTGGACCCCTATTTGGTTCCTGTAGCAGCTACCCCTAGGCCCCCGTGCCTGCCAAACGGGATTTGCAAATGCCGTGGATAGCCATCAACATTCCCCAAATGAGAAGTCCCCAACTGCCGGTGGTTCAGGTTAGCTTCTGTTGCCTTTTATCTTGCCCACTGCCACAAGTCTCCCATTAAGTTGTCATATACAAATTTGATGTTAAGTCCACACAATATTAAAGGCACTACAAGTCTATACAATATTAACAGCAACATTATTATTTAGGCAATTATACTCAACACTAATTACAACAATAATATTTACAATATGCAAATGTATTAATGGGGTGAGCAGCACTGTGAGCGCTCAAGGCATGGTGTAAGCTCCTTTCTCAACTTGCGCTAGAAGACAAAAGAGTCTCATGAGATGCATATTTACATATAAGGGTCATACAAGTATTTTCCATACATTCCTTCACTATCTGGTATTGTCCATTTTCCACGATTATGCATATGCTAGTCAAAACACTGCCACATCTATCATAAACCTCCATCAGCATTTTACTTGTAGATTTCCTTTCTTTCTTGTTACAACTTCCTGTATCTTCGTGTGTAGTGAGATGTATGAGTCCATGTTTGGCTTACCTTTTCACTTGAAAGTTCGTTGAGTAATCAGTAATACCTGGAAGAGTCTTCCCCAGGGCGCCCTCCGCCAGAACACCTTGTTGGCTCCTCAGCTGGTGGGGTCGGGTCTGGTTGTGGCCCCATACAGAGGTCCTCGGGTCTTCCTCCATGAGTTCGCTGTTAATTATTATGATGGCCTGGGTGAGGGGTGAGGCTTCACAGCATTTCTTTAGACAAATGGAAATGAGACGTTTGATCAGAAATACTCCAAAAATGATTCCCATGATGATTAGGATTGCTGCCCCTACCAGGCACAGTAACCAGTCTCCCCAGTCATGAAATATAGATCTCCACCCTGCGTAACCCTCCTTGCGTTCCACTCGATCGCTAGTGAGAGCTTCAAGCCTTATAGGTGAAAACACCTATAAGTGAAATGTGTTCTTCTCCGGGAGGTTACTGTATTTTCACAAGATTTCACAACTATACTCCAAAAGGGTTCTTTCGGGGCCCATGGAACTTGGGTAATTAGAGATGCGTGTTGACCCCATATGAATCCTATTTGTGCAAAGTGCCCCCACTGGGTTTTGTCTTGCGTTTTGTTCTGCCAAGCCACTTCTGTCTTTTCTGCATTTTCTGACGTCCCCCTTTGCCACGGAGGTGTATACGGTTTCTTTGGCTTGAGTGTGTTGCCTAGTGATAGGTCCCCCCCACAAAGGAGTAGTGTCAGTACCAGGAGTTGCATATTGTGTCGTCAAAGGTTCTGTCACTGTCTCCGTTACTACAAGGTTTACAGCATGCCACTGCACTGAACACTGCAGTCAACTGCAACATAATGACAAGTATTTGTGTAAAAGATTATTTTTAAATGATACCTCCGTACGAGGCTCCCACCATGACTAGAGCTTGCAGGACTGGAAGTTGCTCTGGGTGCGTGGTGAGTGGACGTGAAGGCCAGAGACCTTACTGTACACTACTGTGGATTTTGATCAGGCAAGCATACCTTCCATCCATCTCCTTGTCTGACGGCCAGTAAAGTGTTCTGGTGTTCGTTGCCCCATCTTGTGGTTCTGGGGCGCATCTCAATCTGTTCACCATTCTTCCTAACTCCCTGCACTATGTCCGTTACTAACTGCCATTGAGATGTACGGTGTTAGTCCTTCTCTGTGCTTCATTAGTTCGCGCTCTCTGGCGGCTTGTTTCACCTCCACCGCCGCTCCTTCCTTCCCGATCCATCGGTTGGTTGTCATCAGAGAGCGTTTGACGGTGTAATCTCTATGTGCTTTGGCCACGTATTCATAATCCTGCCCTGTTTCATCGTAGTCAACAGTGAGTGCAGTGCAAAGCCAATTCCATTCCTTCCAGATCGATGTCGTTGCTCAGCAACCATTCCTCTACATCCCTTTAATTCCGCTTATACTTCCCAAATCCAATGAATTTATCCTGACAGATAGAGGCTCATATAAAGACAACAGACATGCTTTTCTGTCCGCTTCCAAACAAACATCTCGACCCTGACAGGCAGAGAATCGAAACGCTCCTCGTCAAGGCCCACGATGGCTGCGTGTTCAAACAGCACGAGCCCCGCCCGTAATTTTTCCCAAAAACACCGCTATCCTCATAAGTGCGTAGCCTACCAAACGTCCTTGTTCTTGGATGTCTGACATGTAAACTAGGACAAATGTGTCCAAGAGCCACGTCCTAAAGGTTTTGTCTTCACCAGAATAATAATAAGAACAACGCGGAACTCTCTTAGAGCCGGCGTTTACTACGCGAGACGCGGCTAAAAGATAAACCCACTTTAAATAAAATCCGTTCCTTGTTCAAAGCATTTAAATCCTCCTTTCCATCTGTTGTAGTAATCAACAATAAACCTTTTCGATCGGCTTTATTCTCACAAAACCCATACGCATATCTGCAACAACATAAATATACATAGGGTAAGAATAACAAAATACAATAACTTGTACACATAATACTGAAGGCAAACTCCATACTCTAATCCCAATTACATTCCTCAGAGTACACCATTCCTAATACAGTATACTACATACCATTACTGTTCCAGCACGACCCTCCACGGAGCACGCGGCATACGAGTCATCACCAGCCACCGACCCCCATACACAGTGCTGCCACATCCGCCCAATCTCCGTTGCCGCTAATCACAGTACGGCACTTCATTACCACAACACCATCCATCCTAAATCCCTCGGTCCTGCGCCTCTTCCGCGTCTCTTTTTTTTTTTTTTTTCTCTTTTCCTCTTCCGGTCACGAAGCCCAATCAACAACAACAACAACAACAACAACAACAACAACAACAACAACAACAACAACAACAACAACCGGAACAAACATATATATATATATATATTACAGCCTTGTTTCAAAGCATTGTCGCTTCCATGTTCCGATAGCGCGTGCACTCGCCTCGAAACACAAAATCGAGCGATCCTTTGAAACGTCAATGTCCTTATTAATTAATTTTACCACAAAGCTATCTCTTTAAAATCTAGTTTGTCCACCATATTCAAAATCAGCCGCCTCGAGAAATTCTTGTACATTGCTCCGACAAGCAGGCACATTCACAGCAGGGTGTTAATTGCACTTTCAAGTTTGACAAAGCGCGCTGGGCCCATGCGTGATTACGTCATCACGCACTCACATGAGCAATACGTCTTATCAGCGCGTTGGTTTTTACCATCAAACTCACGGAACAAATATTTGACGACATCTCAAATACGTTCGTTTTAAATCGGAATTTTACAGAATCCCTATGAAGGGCGTCCCCATCTTGTAAAATGTGCTAATCCATTTCGTAAACCCTCACGATAAGCTGTCCTTCGACGGGACGATTTCGTGCTTTCGGCGCGCCTGTTAAATCCTATGGCACGTCATGTGACTCGCAAAACCCCATAAAATAAGTTTTTTTCCCAGATTTACGAAAGTCAAGCATAAAACATGCTTAATGACCCCAACAATGAAACCAGAATTGAAACTGACGTTAAAACGAACCCGTAACGTCGATCAGCCTTACGAAACATGCAAAGTGGAAACAGAACTGAATTTCAATTTGAAATCAAAATGATGCTCCGTGGAGACCATCCATTTATCACGTACAGTGTTCAAAGCCAAAACAGCATACAGAGTTTATCGGACCATGAGAAAATCCGAACGTTGGTCCATTTGACATCCCATTTGACAAACTGTCTGCTGAAGTGGTTTTAATTATTCAATTCCCCATCCAGTTCACACACACACACACACACACACACACACACACACACACACACACACACACACACACACACACACACACACACACACACACACACACACACACACACACACACACTCTCTCAATGACATTTTCCCATCACTGAATTAACAACACGTGCAGAATCGGTCATCATGGTCCTTCCTCCAGATTTGGTGTGCGCAATTCACCTCGTCCAAAGTCTTCACATTGACGATGACGACCCATCATTATCTCCATACAAACATACAAGTTGTTCCACACATACAAGTTCCAGGTTGGAACACTCAACTTACGTCTAACACAAAACTCAACCTTCCCCACCACATTGTATTCACAAATACATCCAAACAGGTAACTTCTACAAACAGCCCTTCTCCTGGCTCATTAACCTTGTGTTCTTTCCCCGTTGGTTCAAGATTCCCTCTGAATCGAATCGCTTACGTCCTGTCTCACTTTGTGACTCCGTTAGCCACGCTGCAAACGCTCTCCAGTGTTTTCCACTTTCACCGATAACTTTAAGTGTTGTTCCTTTGGGTAACTCTATGTTCTTTGCAGAGTTATTCCCCATCTTTTGTTCTTATCTTACCAACCGCCTAATAGCTGTAAATCGTTTCTCCTTTTACGTCGGGACCGAAATCCCTTTCAATCAGCCGCCTAGTAGCTGTAAATCGTTTCTCCTTTTACACCGGGACCGAGATCCCTTTCGACCCGCCGCCTAATAGCCTCAAACCCAATGAAGGCCTCTAACCTTCCCTCTCTTGGTACAGGATTCCAACCTGTTTCCTCCTTATTTCACACGGATACCTTTATCCTCGACCCTTACCGGTTCTAACATACGGCCTGCCAGCCCTCTTTGTGCCCTTCAAACAAACCGCATTCGAATCACCTCATATGTTTTACCGTTACAGTTCTTGATCCGAGCAGATCCTGGAGCTGCGTCCAGCGGGGCACTGCCCACCAAGTGTACAGTTTTCACCTAACTAGGGCTCCCTGTCTTAGGTGCCCTATACGTGCAATTTCCACGTACCTTTAGCTGAACCCTTGTGATCGCTGTACACCAAGTGGAGTCCCGCCATCCACACCGCCAGCATCAGTCGCATCGCATCCTCGTCGCCAATTGTTATGACTCTTCACTCGGCCGAGTAATGACAGAGTCGAATGAGGGTTTTCGAATGATACGATTTATTTCAGAAGATGGCACTACGCATGCGGAATGCAGCCCAAAGGCCCTTCAGTCAGGTGCCCCCGGACCACATTGAGATTCTTACTTCAAAACAGTTGTATATATAATCACACAAAAGCAGAAATGGGTGTGGACTACAAGTGTGTGCTTAAGGGATAAATAAATAAAGAAATAAATGCGGCAGTGGGCTTCTTTCCCCCCTCCCTAGGGGCCCTCAGGGAAGTTGGATCAGTCAATCCTCAGATTCGCAACCCAACAGTTCATCTTGCAAACTAATAACTTTCTAAGACTCCTACACCCCTACACTGGCACCTGCTGATAGCAAAGGCGAAACTCTGGTGATGACTAAGAACAGGAATGTGTGGGATATCAGCATACACAGTTTTCCCAAGGACATGCTGTTGTGCAGCTGCAGAGCCATAAAGAGTTATCAAAGACATAGTGAAAACAGCATGATACATTTAAAGCAACATTTTAAAGCAAGGTTTGAATAATACACAATTACAAGCAAGGTTAGAATCCCGACAGCTGATTAACACACAGCTAATGGTCCAAAATATGACCACCTAGCATATCATCATAACAATTATTATTATTATTATTATTTTTCCTCCACTTGCAAGTGTCACTTGTGGTAGGTTTCTTTTGTTGATGTAAACTCTTTTCTTTTGTGAAAATTACTTTTAGCTATGGCAAACGTTTGTTTGAATCATAGCATGCACGAGTCACTTACTCGTAAAAATGGCCTCGTGTGTGATCCCCCGAGGGAGGTAAAGATTGAGGACGTGTTACTGGCAATCGGAAAGATCGTTAGTTTGCATAACATCAGTGCAGCCTCTCAAATGAACAAGAAGGTTGTTGTGTTCGTTTCCGAGGTGCACATGGTAACCTCCATTGTGGAGCAAGGCCTTGCCGTACACCCCGACCTGTTTCGCCTTGTTTCGCCACTAGACACACCTGCGGTTAAGGTGAACTTGTCGAACGCTCCACCTTTCATTCGGAATGATGATTTGTGTGCTCAATTGAGCAAGTTCGGTACGACCGTATCAAATATCACAATGGTGCCGATACACTCGGGAAGAGGATAATTTAAACAGGTAATGACTTTTAAAAGGGTACTGTACATGATATTGCCTGAAAATGAGCAAAAGTTAAACGTTGTTTTACATGCAAAAATCAACGGCCATGTGTATAGAATGTATGCCTCCACGGATGTCATGGCGTGTTATCATTGTGGAGCGTATGGTCATGTGAAGAAGTCCTGTCCCGTTTTGATGAGATCATCATAAAATCAAGAACAGGAGATTGTAGATCGTCATGGGGTGGGTGAAAGGGGAGAATCCTCTTCACCACCTGTTCGTGAGTGGGAAGCAGCAGACCCCCTCCCCCCCCCACTTACTGGGGGGGTGTGAAATAGTAGAACCCTCCCCACCACATATTGGTGAACAGCAAACAGTAGGCCCCTCCTCTTACCTTCTAATGTACCAGAAGTGGTTGGTCCCTCGACCTCCACTGTACAGGACTGTACTGATGATGACGTGGAGGGGTTCGTGACGGTGTCTCGTAAAAAAAGGACGAAAACGTTAGTGTCCAGTCGACAATGAGGCAAAGACAACACAGAGTAAGATATTTCTTGTGTCAGATGTACTGAGCTTGTGGGATGCATCTCTCATAGAGAATCCCTCTTCGGGACTGGGAATTGAACCAGAACCGAATATAACTCTGACATTCATTTGCACCACTCGCTGAAGTGCCTGAGTTGTACGAGTGTGATGTAGACATTGAGAATACTCGTGCCTCTCAGGAGGATACAAGTGGGGTTTTTGAGAATTTTGGTGTCTGCAGTGATAAAAATGAATCTGTCACTGAGGTGTGCGCAAAAGTGTGTGTTTGTGATGACAAGGCAGATAAGCCGGAAAGTCCCTCAGAGGAAATCTGCAGTCCTACCCTTGTGGAACAAAATGCAAGGGATGGTAAGAAAGAGGCTGCATGTGATAGTGGGCAGCTAAATGGGAATGGAAAAATCGATGGTTCATATTCTATGGAGAGCTGTGATTTAGAAATAAGTTTGGATCAAGAAGAGAATGACAGAGATGATGAGGTTGACTTCGATGATACCTCTTCTACCCTGTCAGTTAGTGGGTGTTGTGCCCAAGAGGACGATGGAGACACCATGGTACCAGAAGACGAAATTATTAAATTTTTACATAAAACCTTCAGGAAAAGGCATGTGAGAATTCGGGATTTTTTCCCGAATATCCATGCCTTTTTAAAAACTGCAAAAAATATGATTCATGAACCTCAGCAAATTAGAATTTCAGAACCTCAATTCCAGCGGTTGAGGAAGTTCTGCCACTAAGGCCGGAAAAGAACTCCCAGAGTAGTAATAGTCGTAGTTTTCAAAAAATATATATATATATAAATGAGGGTAGCATCCCTCAACATAAATGGAGGCCACAGCTGTGTGCATCACCTCAAGGTGTTGCAGATGCTTAAGAAAGAAAAAATTGATATTCTGATGTTACAAGAGACACACACCAACCAACCTTGTGAGGACGAGTGGCGCATGATTTTTAAAGGTTGCTTTTTTTTTCTCCAGTGCCTTTGAGGATGCTAAGGTAGGTGTGGCAATTATTGTGCACCCTAGAATCCAACCCTCGGAGATTTATTGTAGGGTGGTTTGTAAAGGATTCTTAATTGCTGTAGAATTGATAAGCAGCAATCAAAAAATTTGTATTATTGATGTGTATTGCCCCAGTGACAGTGCTGAAAGGATTCTATTCCTTCCAAAGTTATCAGGTTTTTTAAACACTGTTGACTTGACTAGTCTAATTTGTATGGGGGGGAGAGATTATAACTGCACACTCAACCCCCGACTAGACAGGAATACTCCTGAGCCCCATCCACCCAGTGCAATGGTTTTTGGCAAAACTTGTACAAAAATTTAAATTTAGGGACGTTTGGCGTCTGCAAAATCCCAACATCCGTCAATATACATGGGTGTGCTGCTCAAAGAACCAGATAACCATGGGCCGACTGGACAGATTCTATATAAACCACGGAATGGTGAATCTGGTTCAGAGAACAAGCATAAGTCCATCTGGCTTTTCTGATCATCATATGATTGCAATGGAATGTATGTTACCCTTTAATTGTAATAGTGCATACTGGACTTTCAATGTTAAATTATTACAAGATGTACAGTGTGAAAATGCCTTCAGACTGGTATGGAAAAAGTTAGAACAACAAAAGTGTTCCTTTCCTAATACTCGACAGTGGTGGGGACTGTACAAAAATCCCAAATTCGGATTTTCTGTCAACAATATTGCTCACATACCACCAGTAATGCATCTGGGTTGATACGTGCTCTCAAAGAAGATGTACTTAAATATGAGCAAGAAGCTGGAACATCCAGTGGAAGTGATCACCATCAGCAGTTGGTGGAAAAAAAGACTCCACTGGCTGAACTAGTCAAGGAGCGTGTGGCTGGAGCAATGGTTCACCTTCGGATGAGCAGAATTCAACTGGAGACTCCAAATAAGGAATTCTTCAACCTTGAGAAGGCCGTCAAGACCTCTCGGCAGATTCACAGTTTACACTCTTCTAACAGTGTTCTGACTTGCCAGAGTGACATTAAACATTCAATGCAGTTTTTCTACTCAAATCTGTTTACACCGAGAGCTGTGGACAAAACGATGATAAAGAGGTGATTGAACTTCTTCCATCCCTTTCTCAAGAACAGTAACAGCAACTCGAATGTGACATTTCGTTTGAGGAGCTCACTGCGGCATCAAAACTGCTTGAGGAGGGCAAAGCCCCCGGACTTGACGGACTTCCTGCTGAATTCTACAAAGCTTTTTGGAACATTCTGGGTCCTGCTTTAATGTAGACCCTGCTTGAAAGCCGAGATCAGGGTGAATTGCCCCTGAGCTGCAGGAGAGCAGTTTTGTGTCTCCTCCAAAAGAAAGGGGATTTGCAGCAGATTACAAACTGGCGGCCTGTGTCATTGCTAAATACTGATTATAAGATTGTGTCAGAAGTGCTTGCAATGCGTCTTAAAAATGTCATCTCTCTCCTGATTGGAGATGATCAAACGTATTGCATACCTGAACGATCCATCAATGACAGTATTTTTTTTAGTTCGAGATTTAATTGCCATCGGTCAAACCGTGCCCCAGGGTTTTGGGTTGTTACTCCTGGATCAGGAAAAAGCCTTTGACAGTGTGGATCATTCTTTCTTATTTGCGGTCCTTACTAGAGCAGGATTTGGGGAAACATTCATATCCTGCATAAAACCTTTGTACAGAAATGCATCCTGCCTGCGAAAAGTAAGTAATAGCTTGTGCCATCCCTTTCCTTTTTCAGCATGGTATCCGTCAGGGTTGTCCACTGTCAAGCTTGTTGTACACACTTTCTGTTGAACCTCTACTGGCTATCCTTCGCACCTCATTGTCTGGGTTATCCTTGTCAAACAGTCCGAACATTTTTATTTCTGCTTATGCAGATGACCTGTGTGTTGTGGTCAAAAACCCAAAATGTCAGTGAACTATCCCGTTGTCTTGCCAAATTTGAACTTGCCTCATCAGCAAGAGTAAATTGGAACAAGAGTGTAGCTCTTTGCCTTTACCAAAATACACTCTCCTCATCACACTCCTCATGTGCACCTCTCCCAACTCTTCCAGGAGGAGTGTTATGGAAAACAGATGGGTTTAAATACCAAGGAATCCATTTGGGAACTACGAGCAATATCCAAAGGAATTGGGATGGGTTCCTCGACAACATGAAGCAGAAACTATCAAGGTGGAAAGGAATGCTCCAGTTCTTGTCACTTAAGGCATGGGTAACGATCATTAATAACCTGATACTTCCAACTGTATGGCGCAAGGTTATCACACTCCAGCCTCCTCAAGCCGTGATCACAAGCATTCAGAAGAGTCTGATTGATTTTTTTCTCGGGAGGCCACCACTGGCTCAAGCCAGATGTATTGTGCAGGCCACGAATGTCTGGTGGCCAAAACTTGGTGCATATCCCGAGTCGAATAATGGTTTTTTGACTTGTGGCAATAAAGCGTCTATTTAATTATACGGTGAAGTAGTGTCCTGGCGTCCTCTCACCAATACCTTGCTTCGGCAAATAGGTGGTTTGGACTATGACTGGGAACTCTTCCTTATAGATGTAAAGCAGGTTGATAGAGCTCATCTCCCTGCATTTCATCAATCTCTTCTGAATGCTTGGCAAGCTCTTGGAGCGTAGTGGCTTGAGATCTCCTATAATGCCAGGAAATTTGTGCATGAGCCACTATTCCAAAACTCATTATTTGCTGGAATATCTACCAGCCGATCTTTCATAAAGTACTTTACAAATAGTGGAATAAATAAAGTGCGAGATCTTATGGAGCCTTCCTTGAAACGATGGTTGCCTGCTGGCTCGATTTATAAAAAAAAAAATTGGATTGCATTCAATGAGACTAGTGGATGAGGTCATGAGGATAGTCACCCAGACTTTTCTACATTTAAATATTGGGTGAAATGGGGTGAGTGAAGAAGTTGATATTCGCCAAAAATTTCCTGAACTTTCAATCACTGCCCAAGAACACCATGACGTGTTCTCTTCAAACAGTGACGAGTCTGGTGTGTTCCACGTCATGGGGAAAAAAATCCCATTATATTGTATTTGTCGAGAAGTGTGCTTACCGGGCTGTATGACACCATTGAGAAACCACTGGAAAGAGACTTTACCTACAGGAGCTTTTCTTACTCCCAATTGGAAGGTGATGTATAAATTTCCGACCGTTGGTCGCGCGGGAGACTTAAATTGGAGACTGGTCCATCAAGCCCTGGCCACACAGGTTCTACAGCAGAAATTTAACCCTTCTGTGTCTAATTCATGCCCCTTCTGTATGAGTATCGAAAATTTGAATCATGCGTTCTTTGAGTGCAAGAGGTTGTCACCTCTGTTTCTGTACCTGAGTCGGATTTTTTTTGTAAATTTAAGATTGTTTTTTCCTTTCCAATCTTTATCTATGGGCTCGCTCTCAAAACAGGAAACAAATCTGTGTTTTTGCTTTTGAATTTTTTACTTGGAATTGCTAAGCTTGCAATTTATAAGACCAGAAAAGCTAGATTGGTGAATAAGAAAAATGAAAATGCACTTTATTGTTTCAAAGATCTTTCATCAATGATCTCTCGGACTCTCTGGAAAATCCTCTATTTCTCTTTGCCGATGACTCCACCCTCTGCCGTACCATCTGTCATCCCTCAGACCAGCAAGCAGCAGCTTCTTCGCTCACTGCAGATCTGGATAAAATCACAAACTGGTCCAACACGTGGAACATGTCTTTCAATCCAGACAAATCTCACACTCTCACTATGTCTCTTCGAAAGGACCGTTTAGAAAATCCCCCCCCATCCACTTTCTCAACAATCCTCTGGAAGAAGTCTTTTATTTCAAGCTTCTGGGTCTCACTATCTGCCATGACCTTTCCTGGGAAAGTCACATTTCCAACCTCGCCTCAAAAGCCAGTCGCCGACTGGGAATCCTCCATCGTGCAAAGTCCTTCCTCGGCCATCTTGAGCTCCTGACCACTTACAAAGCTTTTGTCCGTAGCCTGATGGAGTACTGCTCTCCCCTCTGGGCAGGTGCTCCTGCCTCCGACCTTTCTCGGCTTCACGCTGTCGAAACCAGGGCATTTAAGATCATCGGCATCTCCCTCAATGAAGCTGAGTCTTTGGGCCTCTCACTCAATCACCGCAGGTTGGTCGGTGGTCTTTCTGTCTTCTACCGACTCCTCTCCAGCCTCGCCCCCCCTGCTCTCTCTGCGATTTGTCCCCACTACATTTCCACAGGGCGCTCAAGGTCCGCCAACAACCCCCTTCTGCGAACGTGTGTCCGTGGGCCCGTCTAATAAGTAGGAAATTAAGTGCTCCGTGTGCTGTAAATCTTTGCATAGCATTTCGTATAGTCGGAATAGTTCTGCTCTTACGTGCTTCCCAAGTTCCCCATTATTATTAATAAATACCCCAATTGTTAAATGTTTTCAGCTCGTCACGTCGATTCATTCATTGACTGAGCATTTCGTGTGTTGAGAGTTCGAAAGCCGTTGGTTTGCCGTAAAAGAGGGACATTTGGACCGATGGTACTCGGCCATTAAGCCGCTCGGAATCGCGCACGGGACAGGCTCGCCTCGGCGGTTTGGGGGCAGACTAAGTTTACCCCACGGCGGTAAACGTGGGGCAGACTAAGTTGAGATCAGATCTTGAACCGTGCTGCTATGCAGGTCTAAGGCTAGGGTTTCAATCCCGGTCTGGTCGCCACTCCGACACAGGAAATTGGGGCAATAATTTGTAATTTGGTCAGGGTGCCAGTGATAGCTTGCTTACTCTTCAGGAAAGACACCGTGGTATCTTTAACGACCACTAATTAATGCAGGCAGACGGGGCACCCAGTTTAACGTCCATCCAAAAGACGGCACACATGCTGATGTACCCCTGCTTGTGAAACACCAGGATGACAGTTTGTAGCTGGGATGAGATTCAAACCCAGGCGAGACAGCTCCTGAGGCGAGTGTGGACCAATTTGGGGACTTAAAAAAATTGAGTAGAGGAAGTAGACTCCACAGGTCCAACACGTCTAAAGTCCGGTCCAACCAGTAACTATGACCAAAAAGGTTGGGTGCAGAGCTCAAAAGGGGTGCAAAGGTTCGAGGACACATGGAGAGAAGGGAAAAGGACTTTTGGATGAAATTCTGGAAATTGAAGACATGTTTTCCTTTTTGTTTTTTTCTTTTCTTTTAATTACCAGGTGGCATTGCACTGTGGTTTTAGCATCCACTCCGAATATGGGTGGCTGATGGTTCATTTCTGACCCCAGTCGAGTCATACCAAAGACTTGTAAAATGCTGTTCTGCTTTCTCACGTGAGACTCATTATTTAGAGAATAGAGCACAGATTAAACCCCATATGTTAGCATCGCATGTGGAGGAAGAAGATTTCTCCTTCATTGCCCCATTTGCTGTGGATGGAAGAGTAAAGTCACAAGATGGCATTGCCAGCAAGAATACGGTGTTACGGGCAATAAGATGGCGTCACCAACAACAAGATGGTGTCGTCGTTATCCTGAGTGCACCTAATAAGTTGCATCACTTTCACCAAAATCACTGTCTGTGTTTTTGTCTAAAGTCCGGTCCAATGTTGTCTGCTTCTCCTCGGGTAACACCTCCTCCAAGAACCTTAGAACCTGCAAAAATAAATAAATAGATAAGAGCAACAATTGCTTTGCGATACATATCCCCTACCGATCGGATGTGATATTTTCTCAATCCAAAAAGGGCATAACTGAAAAATTTACGAAATGCCTTGAAAGTCGAAGGTGTTCTGTTACTTATCATAATAAAGTCATGCACCAAGTTTCAATTGAATATGTTAAAGGGTATGGGGACAAAGTTTGAAAAACTACAGGTGGGAAGGACAGACAGATGGACAGATGGAGAGCAAACCTATAGTCCCCTCCAGTGAAACCAGTAGGGAACTAATAATAATAATGCACCCAAGTGATCCGACTCACAGTTTCTCTCTCTTTCTCTCTCTTTCTCTCTCTTTCTCTCTCTCTCACCATATTCTACACAGAGTGCAAGTGCCACCGAAGCAGCTTCTTGAGTGGTTTGCCGTTGCCCTCCGAGCAGTAATTATGACAGCAATTTAGAATCTGGCCATGGTGCCGGCAATAGCTCGCCTACTTTCAGGAAGGACTTCATGGGGTCTTTAACGTCCATTAACTAATGCCAGCAGATGGGATGCCAAGTTTAACGTCCATCTGAGGGACGGCACACACACACACACACACACACACACACACACACACACACACACACACACACACACACACACACACACACACACACGCACACACATCGATGAATCACCTTGCCTGTGAAACACCGGAATGGCTTCGAGACGACTGCACAGTACTTCTCGGCCATCTTGCCAGTCCACTTGCAGTGTCAGCACGTTTGGTTAAAAAATAAAATAACAAAATAATTTGGTTTGGCCAACACGTTTGGTGTCCACAAAATAAAAACACGTTTGGTTTGAAAATAACGGCAAATAAGTATACCCCATTGGCCGCACAATGTCTCAATTCACGATGTCTGGCAGTTTATGTCATGCACTTTCATGTGTGCATGCGCGTTTTCCAACTTGTTACCCACTAGAGACTTGAAGATGGACTCTTGCATTTTAAATCAACAAGTATGCCATGGCCAACCTTGTATTTATACCCACTGGATCATTTTATCCGTTCACTATACGTGCCTTGGCCGTGAGGGAGGCACTTTGGCACCGTTCTGATGAGAAAGCACACTCACGCTGTGATCAAGTCTGGAACTAGATGTCCACTCACAAAAGCACTCCAGTTTCGACTTATTCGCTCATTCTCCTGCCAAACGAGTTTTTAACAAGTGCTGTAGATCAAAGCGACTTGTTACAAATTGCTGGCGAATCTATTCCCGATGTCCCTGTTGCTCATTTGTTGTTGCCACCTAATCAATACATTCGGTCGATAATTAATCAGTGATATTATTGGCAATAAATTGAGAAACGAAACTGTATTTACTGTCGATCTTTAAAAAAAAATAAAAATTATATTCTCAAAAGGTTGTGTCACAAGTCTCCTTGAAAGAGACAAACACATCACGATGGTCTCAACTTTTTATGGCCACTAATGATGTCACAAAAAAAAACTTGTATTGGGAGTTGGGAGCTAGGAGCAGAGGAGGAATAGCAAAGAATGATGGGCAGAGATAAACAGGAGAGGAAGGAAGGAGGATGGAAGGTGTATAGGGGGTTGAAGGGTAGAGTCGGATGAAGAGAGGGGGGGGGACAACCCCAACTTTATCTCTGAAATGTTGGGAAACATTTCCAATGACGTTGGATTATGAAAATAAATGGTTCAAGTGTTTGATCAGCTGTTCACTTTCTCAAAGCTATTCATACATGTGTTTCAACAAAACGACCTGGGGTATGTTCCGTTAGCAAGCGCTTGCTATCGCTTTCCAATGCATTCGTTCCATATGAACTGCTTTGCAAGCCGCTCGCCCTTGTGTTTCACGGACAGGTGAAAACAAACATCCAGTTCAGCATGATGCAGTAGGAGGATGAACAAGTTCGTGTCATCCCCTATCAGGACAGTGTCTTTGATTCTAGCAGATGCAACAGCTGTTTGGACAATGAGCACATCAGCATCATGCTTTGCATGATCTATATTACACCCAGCCCGCTCTAATTTGTCACTAATATCAACAATAAATCGCTGTTTGTTTGTCACATTTTTCAAGAATGCCTCCTTCTTGGACTGTATAACCATTCCACCAGTGAAGTTTACTGTCATGCCCGAACAAGCCCCTGTCCTTCTCATGTGCGTGGCATCTTTTGTTGTTGGACCGTCTTGGTATACATCAAAAATAATGGTAGCAGCCCCATATTTATGTGTAACATATGTGACATAAAGCTGACTGAAACTTATATGTGGAACCTCTTGGCCATGGAAGACGATGAAGTAGCGCACCACCATCAAGAATATACTGGACATTTCCAATTGGTTCTCGTTGCTCCCCTTGCATGGTCTTCCAGAGAACATCGGCAAGGACAGCCTTATTGGCCTGCAGGGGAAGGAAGGAAGATTCAAACAGTGCTGGGGGGTAACTACACAGTTCATATTTGAAGAGTGACTGTAGATCTTCACAGCGCTCCCCAATGGTTACCAGTCTCTGGAAGATCAACTGTGGATCTTCATTCACAGATTCTCCTTTGATCTTGATAGTTGATCTTGAATTAAGTGTCTGCTCAATCACACTTCCGGAAGGTGAACTCTTCTACAGATTTCCCAACCATGGATGCTGGAATATTTTCTCCAACTGTTCTTGATCTTTCAAGGTTGACTCCTTCCTGGGCTGTCATGCCATTTGCAATGTTGAACAGGGATGAATCCCATGCGAATGGATCTCTCTCCCTGAGATAGCTGATAAGATCAAGGGTGTCATTGACATCTCGAGCTTGTCTAGCTTTTGACAGGTCTTTGTGCTGGTCACTGGTTTCAAATGAGATGCCACTGAGCTTCTGCATGGCCTCGTTGATATTTGCACATGCTGGCATGGAAAGGACCCACAACAAATGCTGAGTTTCTGTCATTCCTTTTCCTCTCGTCAGGCCTCCATGTGTCTTTATACTTCTCATCAGCACTTGCTCAATTGTGAGATCCATGGATAGTCCTGCCCAGTACCTATCACTGCGCCTCACCACTTGGTATCCTTTCTCAAATTGCTGATGGACATCTGGATGACTTTATGGCAGATTAAGCATCATTTGCAGGTATACATAAACAGACTTTGCATATAGCGCGTGTCCTAGATGCAACCAATGAAATTTTTAAGTATTACAAATGCATCCTTGGATCCAAAGATCTCATTATAGAAATTGAAATCACTAAAATACATCATCTGAGAGCAAAGATTTGGCAAGATATTGATATTTGGTGGCCATATTGGATTTATGCAAATGAGATTTTGTTCCAGGGAAGTTTAAAAGTATGCTAAATGCATCCTTATATACAAAATACCAATTCTAGAAGTTGAAATCATTCAAATATGTCATCTGTGAGCAAAGATATGGCACAATATTGATAATTGGCCACCATATGGGATTTATGCAAATTAGATGTATTTCCGCAACAGGGATTTCTTAGCACTTTTAGTATGGTGTTCTGGGGACCTCATAGAAATGCATTGCGCTAAAAAAATTCTGTTGAAATTTGTTCCCGATCAAGTGAAAAAATGGGCTAGATTGCCTGGACTAGTATTATCTTTTTGTTGGTGGCCATCTTGGAAAATGGCTACCAATTAAAATTTTCCAGAAGCCTCTCCATCTAAAATCATTTGATATGTTTCTGAACATGTGTGGGAAGTTTGGTGCTTTCATCCTCAAAGATGTAATTTGGTATCTGTCTGTACTGACCTTGATACATTCGGTCATTACTTTTCCAATCTCAACCAAACTTCCCATGGGTATTGAGGGTCACAAGGCGGAAGTTGTAGCGACCTTATTGCCTTGCCCCCCTCCCCAAGGGGTTTTTCCATCTTGGGCGAAATCTGTGTTAAGATGTTTAAGTAGCTTATGATGGTCTTTCATGGAGCACACATACTGGAAGTTAAAATAATTATTACCACAAACTATTCAGTCAATTCCATCCACCATATGTTTACCTTTTTAAACAATCATCACTGTTGTTTAATGCTAGATTGAAAAAGATTTGGAGAAGACCCGACGTCCTTGAGGCATTCTATGCTTATTGTGTCCCCAACAGACTAAAGTCAATGTGCTCTCAGAGACTAATTAAAGAATATTATTTCGGTTTTTTGGATCAGATATTGTCCATACCAAATAAGTGTCGAAATATGTTGTGAAAACTAATGATTTAAAGAAATTACGAGTCATATCTAAGTCGATATTCCAATTTACTTTACTTTAAGCAAGCAAGGCTACGTTCCCTCCTCCATACATACACAAGAAAATATGTCATTTACAAAGCATTAAACTTATCATTTTCTACTGTGTGGAGAATTATATTGAGTAAACAAATTAACCAGTTTCATTGAGCTATATAATTAAATGCAGTCACTGCTTGACCTCGCGCCCTGTCCCCCAGAGGGACTAACGATTCATAGCATCTTCCAGATCTGTGTCTATATTTTAAGATGTTTTGAAATGGGCTCTACGAGCAATCAAAGCAAATCTGGTGAAAAAGGAACGTTTTAAAAAAAAGATATCACGTTTGTGCGGACTGTGAACGATGTACCATGTGAGGTGCACAGATGAGCAGGCAAAATGGCGGATTTTCTGCAAGGTTTATTTCACGGGTGATTGAACTTTGAGATGTCTCCAGGGTTGTTCTGCATTAAGCGACAACTCTTTTGTTGATAGTCATTTTATTTCATTAATTCATTTCATGACATAAACTGCTGCGTGCGCGATGATGCTGAAGTTTAAAGTGAAAGGGATCCTTTATTATATGCAGCGATAGCCTGGCCAACCAACCGTTCCTTATCAACCATTTCATTGGAGTGCCTGCATGACTACTTAAGCCACCTGTGCCCCAGAGGGACTGTCTATCCATTGCGTCTGCCAGATCTGTGTCTATATTTTCAGGTGTTTCACGATGTGCTCTACAAGGATTCAAAGCAAATCTGGTATAAAAAATAACGGACATTTAAAAAAAATAGTTATAACGTTTGTGCAGATCGCGAACCATGTACCACATGACGTGTGCACAGACGAGCAGGTAAGATGGCGGAGTTTCTGCAATGTTTATTTCATGGGCGATTGAACTTTGCAATGCCTCCAGGGTTGTTCTGCATGAAGCTGCAACTCTTTTGTTGGTAAAGTCATTATTTGAAAGAATTCATTGTTTTTTCATTAACTGCTGTGTGCGCAGTGAAGACCGGCTTTAAAGTTAAAGAGATCCTCTACGGTATGCAGCGACAGCCTGGCTAACCATTCTTTATCAACCATTTAATTGGAGTGCTGGAGCCTGGTGTTGGCTTAGCGGTTAGGGTGGTGGCTTGTGATTCGAGGGTCCTGAGTTTGAGTCCCGTTGGCCACTGAATTAACACCAGGGTGTTGACTCAGCCTGCCATCCTTCCGAGGTTGGCGAAATGAGCACCAGTATACTGGTAATAGGGGCACTGCATCAGCGGCATAACTGCTCCCCTAACCAAAGACGCAACCAGCAGCTAAAAAGGCAGCACACGATGGGAATTTGAGTGCTTGCATGAGTGCTTAAGCCACTTTCGAAGCGCCCATTGTTGACCGCTCCGTGATTCTGAGTGAATCGTTCACTCTCTGGCGGACGCTTTTGCCGCGCCACGTCATTCAGACCGAGTGGTTCATGCTCCGTCACCCTGGGCGAGCGGTTCGTGCTCTGTCACCGTGAACGAGTGGTTCGTGCCCCGTCACCCTGGGCGAGCGGTTCGTGCTCCGTCACCCTGGGCGAGCGGTTCGTGCTCCGTCACCCTGGGCGAGCGGTTCGTGCTCCGTCACCCTGGGCGAGCGGTTCGTGCTCCGTCACCCTGGGTGAGCGGTTCGTGCCCCGTCATCCTGGGCGAGCGGTTCGTGCCCCGTCACCGTGGGCGAGCGGTTCGTGCCCCGTCACCCTGGGCGAGCGGTTCGTGCCCCGTCACCCTGGGCGAGCGGTTCGTGCCCCGTCACCCTGGGCGAGCGGTTCGTGCCCCGTCACCCTGGGCGAGCGGTTCGTGCCCCGTCACCCTGGGCGAGCGGTTCGTGCCCCGTCACCCTGGGCGAGTTGTGAAATTACACCCAATTTCAAAGCCATTGCCCGTATTGACATATTTTCTAAATTAACGAGCCAAATTTTTTTCCCCCTGCCACACGCAGCTGTTTTTAAAGAATAATATTTATGAACAACTCCCTGAAACGTGTGTGTGTGTGTGTGTGTGTGTGTGTGTGTGTGTGTGTGTGTGTGTGTGTGTGTGTGTGTGTGTGTGTGTGTGTGTGTGTGTGTGTGTGTGTGTGTGTGTGTGTGTGTGTGTGTGTGTGTGTGTGTGTATATATTGTTGTGGTTACCAAATTCGCAAACCACCATTCAGGTCCCTTAGGTGAGGTATCTCGGTAAGTACATGTGTAGTTAGGCCCAAACCCGTTGTCTAGTGGGAATACATGTCATTTATGCGTGCTGCGACTCTTCAGGATAGCCGTTTTTCTTTTACTATCTTTAATTTGGACCAACCGCCATTGTTACCACCACCAACCACAACGCCGCTTCACCACAACCGCCACGACCTTCACGTCACACCTCGCAACCGTCGCATCGCCACCGTTCTTGCGCCGCCTGTGGGTACCGGTGTTGGACTCGTGCAGGGCACGCGCCGAACAGCGTGTACAAAATCACGGATTTTGTGCTTCAAAAACGGATCAAAACGACACACGCCCACTTTTGCCGTCCAATCGGTGAGCGAGGGGCGAGGTGGCCCCGCCCCCAGGGCGATCGATATATGCAAATTTATGGATCAAAAAGCCTTCACGCCCACTTTTTCTCGGGCCAATGGGGAGCGAGGTGAAAGGTCGAAGGGAGGGGGTCAAAGATGAGAGGGCGAAGCTACGGGGCTGATAAAAGGACCGTGTTCGTCAGTCAGGAGAGTCGGAGAGTAGGAGAGTAGGAGAGTAGGAGAGTCGGAGAGTCGGAGAGTCGGAAACAGAGAGTCAAGACTTCGCGGGCGGTGGAGTTGGCAAGAAGGAGCTGGTCGTCGTGTGCGTTGGAGTCGGAACGGAGGGGACAGAGCTGTGGAAAGGCGGCGACACCAGACGAGGGGGTGCTCGCGTCGGGAGCTGCACCCCAGGGAGGCCGACAGCGCGACCTGGCCGAGGTGGAGACGCTCGTCGCGGGATAATAAAAATCCTCTATACCCCGAGCAACAGCAACCCCCTCCTGTTTCCCCCCCCCCCCCGCGCTGAGATAGTGCGACCAAGGGGGCCCCTTTCCCACCCTCTACCAGACACTGTCCGCGGGGCCCGCGGAGTTGAGGCGCCATCGCCGCTCCTCGTCTCATCACCAGACGGGTAGGCCGACCCGGTCTCGGCCTCAGGCCCGCCTCATCCTTGAGGGTATTTCTTTTCCTTGGTTTTGGGTATGTGTTGTCGGCGCCGTCTGTGAAGTAGAATTGTATAAGTGTTGCCGTGTGCTCGGTAGTCGGTATTAGCTCTGCATTGTGTCCTCGCTTTTACATTTGCTTTTTGTGTAAATTGCATTGTGTTTTTCTTTTCTGTGTGCATTTGGTGGAATTGAATATGTGTGCTTTCCGTTCGTCGCGAATAAATGTGCTTCGTGTTGAACTGTTTCCCGCTTCGCTTCGTCATTCCCTTCATTGAATCCTCATCTTGCTTCACGTAAAGGGTTGGTAGTGGGCTGAATACGCCCGATAATTAATCGAACCGTCGAGGTCGACGATAACACCGCTTGGTTATCCCGATAGTACGGAACGGGTCGCTTAAGTGGCCCGTGTCCGAAGTCGACCTGCGGCGAGGTGCGATCGCCCGGTCTACCCTCCGCGTGGGTACTTAGGTAGGTCGAATTTGGCGAGCAACCCTATCCCACGCGGGGGCTGATTGGCTCGATCGCGGTGAGACCGAAAGGTCCACCCGTGACTGGTTCCCGGCGTTAGTCCGAGAGGGTCACGACTGGATTGTCCGTCCGGTGGGCGACGTGCCGCGATTCGAGTTACGTGGCCGTCAGCACGCCGGCGGGCGCGAATCCGTTACACTGGTGTCAGGTCGTGCGATACAAATTCATCGCCCTCCTCGCGGCACTGGTATCGGAGAACAGGAAAACGGGCTCTCCTGTCTCCGGCTAAATTCACGGGAATCGGTCCAGGGGTGAGAGAAGCGACCCCCGATTCCCTCCAAATTACGAGCGAGCGAAATTAACCCTTTAAGAGAAGCAAGATGGCGTCTCAAGGCGAGCGGGAGCCGGGGGTATTAGAAATGTATATGTGTAGTAATGTAGAATCCATGGTCCAGGATGGAATCCCCGTGCAGGAAATGTTGATTGTGCAGGAACACGGACTCGCCCAACTGAACCCAGAGCCCGAAATGGGTGCGGCAGCGGCCGCAGTGTATGACACCTCCCCCCCCCCCTCTCCACCAAAACCCTTCCCCAACCCCTGCCGAAACGGCTCACTCAAGCGCATCCGACATGGCCCAGCTATGCGCCATGCTGGCGGCAATGACAAATGAAATGAAAAACGAAATGAAAGGCATGAACAAACAAATGAACGAAAAGATGGATGCGAATACACAACAAATGAACGAAAAGATGGATGCGAATACACAAAAATTGGATGCGAATACACAACAAATGAACGGAATGGAAACAAACATGAAAAAGAAATGAAGAGCTACGGGGTGAGACGCAGAACATGGGCCGATGCCTGCAGGCGGGCATGAAGGCCGTGACAGGGAGCTGGGAATGGCGACCCCACGTGTGGGAGCAAACGAGCTGGAAGGGGGTGCAACGGCTGACAAGGCCCGCGGTGGAGGCGGGTAAGGAAAAAGTAATTCGGGAGACAAGAGACGAGGTGAAAGTAATTGCGAGGGAGAGAAAAGAACAATTAATACGGAAAGCAAGGATGAGGTACGCGGAGATCGTGAAAGAGCAAGGAGTGAAAAACAGGGAAGGACGGAAGCGACTTAAAGAGAAAGCAAGGTTGACCTACATAAAGATAAGGGAAAGACGCCAGAAAGAAGCAGAGACCAATAAACACGATGAAGACGGGGTAAGTAACGCGCACACACACACGGAGGTAGTGGAGGACAATGGGGGTGAGCTCGCGGAGCGTGTAGAGACCCAGTGCGAGCACCTGGATGGCCTCCTCCAGGAACGAGGGGAGGGAGTATGCCCCCTTGAGGTGAGTCACGACCAGGTGAGTTCGGTCGTGCTTTGCGAGGTTGAGGGGACGGGTGCTGTGGACAGGTGCACGAAGAGCTTGGGGGTATAGAGGCCCCGGAGACCCTTGTGGGGACACGAATCCCCATTGTGGTTGTCCCTGTGTGTGTGGTGCAAGGCGTGAGTGCGTCCCCGTGTGTGGAAGCGACCCCGTGTGTGAGTGGTGTGGTGGCGATGGTGCCAGAGTGCGTGCTTCCCAGCACGCCGTGTGTGGATGAGGCACCGTGTGTGAGTGAGGCACGGAGTATGGATGAGACACCGCGGTTGAGTGCCCCCGCGTGTGTGGATGAGGCACGGAGTGCGAGTGAGGAACCGCGGGTGAGTGCCCCCGCACGCGTGAGTGAACGGCCGTGTGCAAGGTCGTTGTGTGCAAGGGAGACCGTGTGTGTGAGAGAGCGGTATGTGAGGGAGATGTCGGTTGGCATGCGGGAGCACGCAGCCGCATCTCCCGGTGTGAATGTGATGGAGTGGACTGTGTGCGTCGTAACACGCAGGTGTGCGTGGGTGGAATGGAGACGGAGACGGCGACAGAGGAGAGAAAGCCGAGTAGCGGCTGTAGCTGTTTCGAGGACCGTGCCGGGTTCACCCAGCAGTGAGCACGCGGTTCGTGCTGTGCAACGCACGAGACCGCCACGTGCTCGCTTGCGAGAGTGAAGTCCCGGTCCGGAAACGCACGCGGTGGATTTGCCGATCCTGCGGACGGACAAAGTTTAGGCAGGTAAACGGATTTGGACCAGACGGGTTCTCCACGCGATCGTGTGTGTTAAGCTCCAACGGGCAAAGCACATGTGTTCGCGTGGGGAACCCCTCGAGACGTGGAGCTTGTGTTTTTTTTTTTTGCGCACGGTGACGTCATGGCTGCACGTGGTTGGAATCCGGCAGGAGGGGTATCTCTGCCGGATGGTACCGTCAAGGAGGGACGAGGAACACGTGCACCTGCATGACGTCACGGGCAGGTGTAAAGTGCCCGAGCTCTGAGTTGCCGCGCAGGTGCTGCGCATCAAAAAAAAAAGGAAAAAACAAGCCACGCTTTCGGGTGCACAGGATTCCTGGGCAAAGGGTGGAAGACCCCTTGACCCGGGGCACAGGATGAAACTAGTTAGGGAAGGGTTAGCTTAGCTAGACCGACTTCATGGGGCAGGGTAAGTCCTCATGGAGTCCGTGGAATGGATTAGGTAGAGGGATTTAGTGAGCTTTAGGTTGGGAAATAAAATGATTTATTTGGAGACAGTGACAGACCTTGTGAATGTGTGAGGGACGTAGTTTAGCTACGTAGTGTTAAAAGGAACGTGCTGTAGTATAAGGGACGACGTGGGAGCACGAGTTAGTTAGGGGAGGTAGTTAGAAGGATGGCAGAGTTCAGTGGTGTGTGTGTTGAAGTGTTGAAGAGTTGAGGTGAGTACATGGTGAGTGAGTGAGGCCAGCGGGTCTGTGTGTGTGGAGTGAATGGGGAATGCATGGTGCGATGAGTGATTGGGGGAGGAGTGACTCCCGCCAGGGACCCGGGGTCAGTATAAAGTGAGTTAGGGGTTAGTCAAATTGAAAATGGAGGTCGTTTTGTTGTTGGTGGGAGTGTAGGCTCGAAACCCGTTTGGAGGGTGCAGGAGCCCTGTTGACGGGCTTGGGAGCGTGGCTGCGAAGGTGAGTATCGCTGAGTGGGTACCCCGGGCACCAGGCTGGTCGGCCGTGGTAGGCCAAGGGCCCATGAGGGCCGGGATAGCGTAGTGGGCACGGGTGCGCCTGCTTGGTGTGGGGGCCGGGGCGCCGTTGGCCGCGTGGGCAGTGTTGTGGGCACGGGTGACCCTCGGAAAGGGGCCGGGAAGCCAGCCTGCCACGTGTGCGTTTCCAGGGGAGGTGCCATGGGGGCACTCCCGGTGTTAGGGAGCTGGTAGGCTCGGAGGCAGTGTAGTGCCCGGGGGTGCCATGGCGGGAGATTCGGCAGAGGGTCGTGCCTGCCAAAGGGAGCCACGTGTCCCAGCCAGGAGACCGTGTGAGGGCACGGAGAGAAAATTGGGGGGCGAGGCCCGAAATTGTGAGGACACCAACACAGGCGACGGGAATCTGGGTTTATAGAACCAATAGTTTAAGCGAGAGGCGCTTGTTGAAAGCCCCGGGGTAGTTTAACAGTTAAATGGTTAGGGTAGATTAGGAGATGAACCCCTCCGCACCATCCATCCCCTCGCTGTCGTTGTGGGCTGCTGGACCCACTTGGTGTTAAGATCGCCGAACTCTGGGGAGGCCATTCTGAGGCTTCGTTGGGCCTCGACAAAGGACGCTAGCTCTCCCTTATTCCCCTCCGGGAAGGGAACGTAGGGGTTGGGAGTAGGCTAGGTGACAGGATAGGTTAGCCGAACAAAGACGATAAAGGGGGTTAGGGGACGATTAATAGAGGGGAAGTAAAAATAAAAACAACAAAAAAATAAGTTGGGGCTAAATTGCGGTTTGACAAATTAAGGGAGTGGGTATGTACAGTGACAGGCAAAGGCGATGGGTTGGGAGGGAGACAGGTAGGTAGGTCCGAGCCCGCCTTCCAAGTGGCCAGCACCACCGCACTCCCTCCACCAACCTCCACTGAACGGCAAAGGCTGGCCAGCTTCATCTGCTGGCTGTGTTACTGCAAGGCCTGTGCCGGCCCACTTCATCTGCCGGCTGGCTGTTTTTACTGCAAGGCCTGTGCCGGCCCACTTCATCTGTCTGCTGGCTGTTTTTCTTCAAGGCCTGTGCCGGCCAGTTCATCTGCGGGCTGTGTTTGCCTGCGGCGGCCTTCTTCTGCGGGCTGTGTTGCCTGCACCTTTGCCATGCCATGCCCACTGCCCACGTTCACCAGCCCCGTTCAATTTTGCTTTGCCCCCCCCCCCTGTTCATTTCCATGTGCGCCAGGATCCGCAAGGCAACAGTTTGCAAGCTGCGAGAACTGCCCTGTTGGCAGCTACAACATGGGCCTGCAGTGGCGGCCCGTGCACCGTGTTTGTGTTCATCCATCCATCCATTCGTTGCGCTCATTGCGTGTGCCACTTGAGCTGGCACGGAGACTACGTTTGTGCAGCCCATGCACCGTTGTGGTTCACTGCGTTCAGTTCAAAAGGGAAGGCCTTGGACTGCGTGTGAGCAGCCAGCCACGTTCCCTGTCACCTGCATTGTTTGAGCCAGAGACTGCATGCGGGCAGCCTGGCTCCCTGCTAACTGCTTTCTTTTTGCAGAGTTCAGTGATCCTGGGCCATGGTTTAGTGTAAAATTTGTAAGTTAAGGTAAGATGTACTGTAAATATGAGTGCGCCCCCGGCATGTCTGTCTTAGCGCCGGCAATTTTATTTAAGTCGTCCGTGTGAGTGAGTTTGTTTAGATAGTTACGCAGCCCTCAGGTTATTTATTTTGGGGACACGAATACCATGAATGTCGCACTCAGGGATCCGTAGGTAAAATGTACTAGGGGAAAACTACACATGATGGCACACGAAAATTTGACGACTCGGAACGAGTCTGTAAAAAGGGGAGGGGGTAAAGGAAGTAAACTACCACTACCAACCCTTCACGTAAAGGGTTGGTAGTGGGCTGAATACGCCCGATAATTAATCGAACCGTCGAGGTCGACGATAACACCGCTCGGTTATCCCGATAGTACGGAACGGGTCGCTTAAGTGGCCCGTGTCCAGATCGACCTGCGGCGAGTGCGATCGCCCGGTTACCCTCCGCGTGGGTACTTAGGTAGGTCGAATTTGGCGAGCAACCCCTATCCCACGCGGGGCTGATTGGCTCGATCGCGGTGAGACCGAAAGGTCCACCCGTGACTGGTTCCCCGGCGTTAGTCCGAGAGGGTCACGACTGGATTGTCCGTCCGGTGGGCGACGTGCCGCGGTCGAGTTACGTGGCCGTCAGCACGCCGGCGAGCGCGAATCCGTAACAATATGTATATATATGTATATATATATATATATATATATATATATATATATATATATATATATATATATATATATATATATGTATATGTATATATATATATTTATATATGTATATATATATATATATATATATATATATATATATATATATATATATGTATATGTATATATCTTCTTCTTCTTTCGGCTGCTCCCGTTAGGGGTCGCCACAGCGGATCATCCGTTTGATCCGCATAGTGATTTGGCACATGTTTTACGCCGGATGCCCTTCCTGACGCAACCCTGGTCGCCTCTTACAACACAGGGATATGGTACACCTATTTTAACCGGGGTATACACCGGCCCAGTACACTGGTACTCACTTTGCCGACCTCGGAAGGATGACAGGCTGAGTCAACCCCCTGGTGTATTAATTCAGTGGCTCAACGGGGCTTGAACTCAGGACCTTTTGGATCCCAAGCCGCTGCCCTAACCACTGCGCCAACACCAGGCAACATATCAGCAATTTTCCAGGAAATGGCAGGTTGGAGTCAGTGTAACCAACTCCAGTACTTTCTGTAGACAACACAGAAACCTTCAGTTGCTTTCTCCAAAAAGCAACATTACATACAGTATATATATATATATATATATATATATATACATATATATATATATATATATATATATATATATATATATACAGTATATACATATATACATATATATATATATACAGTATATACATATATACATATATATATATATATATATATATATATATATATATATATATATATATATATATATATATATATATATATATATATATATATATATATATATATATATATATATATATATATATATATGTGTGTATATACTGTATGTAATGTTGCTTTTTGGAGAAAGCAACTGAAGGTTTCTGTGTTGTCTACAGAAAGTACTGGAGTTGGTCACACTCACTCCAACCTGCCATTTCCTAGAAAATTGCTGATGTAGGCCAAGCACGTGTGTGTGCGTGTGTGCGTGCTGTTGCCTAAGCATAAAATATTCTTTCTGCTGACTCCCCGACACCCATCTTTTTCTCTCCCCTCCTTAATCTCGCCCCTCCCAATACAGTGCAGTACCGCCCTCTCGCCCTCTCGCCCCCTCTCCCTCTCTCTCTGTCTCTGTCTCCGGACACATTCAGACAGTGTTCATCTCGGACATGTCCGGGCAGTACTTATGCCTGGACGGGAATTTGTCTCCGGGCCATGTTTTTAGTATGTCCGGTCAAAGATGGATTTCAGATATTACTGTTTCCATCTTCACTGTTATTCGATGCAGAATCATTTTGATGAGACAGTATGAATCGTAATTAATACTCCACCGCACATCTGCCTTCCCCTCCTCTCACCTCACAATGTCTTCCCTTTCCCCACCCTTCCTTGCTTCCCCTCCCTGCCTGTATCCTTTCCCACCCACCTCTTCACTCTCCCCACTCTCCCTCTTCCTCACCCCTGTCTCCCTCTTCCTCACCCCTGTCTCCCTCTTCCTCACCCCTGTCTCCCTCTTCCCCACCCCTTTCTCCCTCTTCCCCACCCCTTTCTCCCTCTTCCCCACCCCTTTCTCCCTCTTCCCCACCCCTTTCTCCCTCTTCCCCACCCCAGTCTCCCTCTTCCCCACCCCAGTCTCCCTCTTCCCCACCCCTTTCTCCCTCTTCCCCACCCCTTTCTCCCTCTTCCCCACCCCTTTCTCCCTCTTCCCCACCCCTTTCTCCCTCTTCCCCACCCCAGTCTCTCTCTTCCCCACCCCAGTCTCTCTCTTCCCCACCCAACTCTCCCTCTTTCCCACCCCTTTCTCCCTCTTCCCCACCCCAGTCTCCCTCTTCCCCACCCAACTCTCCCTCTTCCCCACCCCAGTCTCCCTCTTCCCCACCCCAGTCTCCCTCTTCCCCACCCCAGTCTCCCTCTTCCCCACCCCAGTCTCCCTCTTCCCCACACCTGTCTCCCTCTTCCCCACCCCTGTCTCCCTCTTCCCCACCCCAGTCTCCCTCTTCCCCACCCCTTTCTCCCTCTTCCCCACCCCTTTCTCCCTCTTCCCCACCCCTTTCTCCCTCTTCCCCACCCCTTTCTCCCTCTTCCCCACCCCAGTCTCTCTCTTCCCCACCCCAGTCTCTCTCTTCCCCACCCAACTCTCCCTCTTTCCCACCCCTTTCTCCCTCTTCCCCACCCCAGTCTCCCTCTTCCCCACCCAACTCTCCCTCTTCCCCACCCCAGTCTCTCTCTTCCCCACCCCTTTCTCCCTCTTCCCCACCCCAGTCTCTCTCTTCCCCACCCCAGTCTCTCTCTTCCCCACCCAACTCTCCCTCTTCCCCACCCCTTTCTCCCTCTTCCCCACCCCAGTCTCTCTCTTCCCCACCCCAGTCTCTCTCTTCCCCACCCCAGTCTCCCTCTTCCCCACCCCAGTCTCCCTCTTCCCCACCCCAGTCTCCCTCTTCCCCACCCCAGTCTCCCTCTTCCCCACCCCAGTCTCCCTCTTCCCCACCCCAGTCTCCCTCTTCCCCACCCCAGTCTCCCTCTTCCCCACCCCTGTCTCCCTCTTCCCCACCCCTATCTCCCTCTTCCCCACCCCTGTCTCCCTCTTCCCCACACCTGTCTCCCTCTTCCCCACCCCTTTCTCCCTCTTCCCCACCCCTTTCTCCCTCTTCCCCACCCCAGTCTCCTCTTCCCCACCCCTGTCTCCCTCTTCCCCACCCCAGTCTCCCTCTTCCCCACCCCAGTCTCCCTCTTCCCCACCCCTTTCTCCCTCTTCCCCACCCCTTTCTCCCTCTTCCCCACCCCTTTCTCCCTCTTCCCCACCCCTTTCTCCCTCTTCCCCACCCCAGTCTCTCTCTTCCCCACCCCAGTCTCTCTCTTCCCCACCCAACTCTCCCTCTTTCCCACCCCTTTCTCCCTCTTCCCCACCCCAGTCTCCCTCTTCCCCACCCAACTCTCCCTCTTCCCCACCCCAGTCTCCCTCTTCCCCACCCCAGTCTCCCTCTTCCCCACCCCAGTCTCCCTCTTCCCCACCCCAGTCTCCCTCTTCCCCACCCCAGTCTCCCTCTTCCCCACCCCAGTCTCCCTCTTCCCCACCCCAGTCTCCCTCTTCCCCACCCCTGTCTCCCTCTTCCCCACCCCTGTCTCCCTCTTCCCCACCCCTGTCTCCCTCTTCCCCACACCTGTCTCCCTCTTCCCCACCCCTTTCTCCCTCTTCCCCACCCCTTTCTCCCTCTTCCCCACCCCAGTCTCCCTCTTCCCCACCCCTGTCTCCCTCTTCCCCACACCTGTCTCCCTCTTCCCCACCCCTGTCTCCCTCTTCCCCACCCCTGTCTCCCTCTTCCCCACCCCTGTCTCCCTCTTCCCCACCCCTTTCTCCCTCTTCCCCACCCCAGTCTCCCTCTTCCCCACCCCTGTCTCCCTCTTCCTCACCCCTTTCTCCCTCTTCCCCACCCCAGTCTCCCTCTTCCCCACCCCAGTCTCCCTCTTCCCCACCCCTATCTCCCTCTTCCCCACCCCTTTCTCCCTCTTCCCCACCCCAGTCTCCCTCTTCCCCACCCAACTCTCCCTCTTCCCCACCCCAGTCTCCCTCTTCCCCACCCCAGTCTCCCTCTTCCCCACCCCAGTCTCCCTCTTCCCCACCCCAGTCTCCCTCTTCCCCACCCCAGTCTCCCTCTTCCCCACCCCAGTCTCCCTCTTCCCCACCCCTGTCTCCCTCTTCCCCACCCCTGTCTCCCTCTTCCCCACCCCTGTCTCCCTCTTCCCCACCCCTTTCTCCCTCTTCCCCACCCCTTTCTCCCTCTTCCCCACCCCTTTCTCCCTCTTCCCCACCCCAGTCTCCCTCTTCCCCACCCCTGTCTCCCTCTTCCTCACCCCTGTCTCCCTCTTCCCCACCCCTGTCTCCCTCTTCCCCACCCCTGTCTCCCTCTTCCCCACCCCTGTCTCCCTCTTCCCCACCCCTGTCTCCCTCTTCCCCACCCCTGTCTCCCTCTTCCCCACCCCTGTCTCCCTCTTCCCCACCCCTTTCTCCCTCTTCCCCACCCCTTTCTCCCTCTTCCCCACCGCAGTCTCCCTCTTCCCCACCCAACTCTCCCTCTTCCCCACCCAACTCTCCCTCTTCCCCACCCAACTCTCCCTCTTCCCCACCCAACTCTCCCTCTTCCCCACCCCAGTCTCCCTCTTCCCCACCCCAGTCTCCCTCTTCCCCACCCCTTTCTCCCTCTTCCCCACCCCTTTCTCCCTCTTCCCCACCCCTTTCTCCCTCTCCCCCACCCCTGTCCCACTCTCCCCCACCCCTGTCCCACTCTCCCCCACCCCTGCTGTCCCACTCTCCCCCACCCCTGTCCCACTCTCCCCCACCCCTGTCCCACTTTTCCCCACCCCTGTCCCACTCTTCCCCACCCCTGTCCCACTCTTCCCCACCCCTGTCCCACTCTTCGCCACCCCTGTCCCACTCTTCGCCACCCCTGTCCCACTCTTCGCCACCCCTGTCCCACTCTTCGCCACCCCTGTCCCACTCTTCCACACCCCTGTCCCACTCTTCCCCACCCCTCTCTCCCTCTTCCCCACCCCTCTCTCCCTCTTCCCCACCCCTTTCTCTCTCTTCCCCACCCCTTTCTCCCTCTTCCCCACCCCTTTCTCCCTCTTCCCCACCCCTCTCTCCCTCTTCCCCACCCTTCTCTCCCTCTTCCCCCCTCTTTTTCTCCTTCCACCCTTTGTTATCGCAGTCAGCGAAGCGATGGGTGATGATATTTGTTCGTCTCTCGATACCAAAAAGATTCTGGTATCCGGATTTCGGATGTTCACCGAAATCGAATCAATTCGGCCTTGTCACACACCCAACCTCTTTCTCAAATTTCGTCCGAATCCATCCACGACTTTTTGAGATATCCTGCACACAAACAAACAGACTGACAGACAGGGGTGAAAACATAACCTCCGCTCATATCACCTTTTGGTCGTGGAGGTAATTAGTAAGCATTCTCAGACGATATAAAACACTTCTTAATAATTGTGTATTGTCAATGTGATCTGTTCCAAACATGCTCGAAGGAAATGACGACACCATGTTTCGCTCCATCATGCCTGTGCCACCCATAAACAAGTGAGATGGCTGGCTTATGAAAAAAAATGATGCCTTTTAATTCCCCACACCCACTCCCATCGCTATTCATAACTATTGTTGGAGTTTTGTTCACAAAACACCAACTAAGCTACCAGACCAGCAGCTGTCGTTGAGTTCCAGGAGACGCAGTGCAACGCAGCCTTCCTATGTTGAAATGTTTGCATGCCACGAGGGAGACGAGAAGACAAGGAGCAAAGGTCGAAAATGCCGCAAGTCCTTCAAGCATGCGGGGTATTTTCAAGCTTCTTTATTCTCAAAACATATATGTAAGGGTTCATGGTAGAGCTGAAAGCTGATAAAGGTTGTGTGAGTCGGTGTGGGGCAGGGGTGGGTTGTGGTGGGGGGGAGGGAGGGTCATACACCAATACATGAGTTGATAAATAATGAGTCGACGTACATAGAGTTGTACGTGCTATCTCTATTTGTCGATTCCATGGTATGTGGGAAGTTCTCACTTCTAAAAGCGGAACGATGTTATTGTGGGTGCTTAACTGTGAGGATGCAGAAAGGTGTGCGATACAGCAAAACACCACTGTATGAAGTTACGCGTGCACAAAAGCCTAAGAAAGATGTACGTCTTATTGTCCTGTGACAACATTTTACATCTACAACGTTGCATCCCATTGCTTTGACGCTTTCCCTCATAAGTTTGGGACTTACAGCCCACTAACGCTGCGTAAGCAACATGTAGGGCTGGCAGGATGGCCTGGAGGTGCGCACACTCACCTCTGAGTTGTCCAGCCTGGATTTGAATCTCAGCCTAGCTACAAATCATCGTCCAGGTGTTTCACAGGATGGGTGATTTCATCAATGTGCATGCCATCCCTCTGATGGATGTTAAACTTGGTGTTAGTTGATGGATGTTAAAGATCCACAGTGTCCTTCTTGAAGAGCTGGCGAGCTATCTACAGCACCCTGAACAAATTATAAATTCCTCCCCTAACCTACAAGGGGCACTGCTGATGATGCGACCCCACTGCTGATGATGCGACCCCACAGCCTTGTGCTGCACACGTAAGAAGAAGAAGCAACATGTAGGACCGTTTGCCCAATATTCCCAACTGTACATTTTTTCCATGTTTTTGAAGTGTTACATCGAGTGAGCCATCGCAAATCACTCACTATGCGCCACCACAAACACCCTATGTCATCTTCGCCTAAATCTCGTTTGAGAAGTCCGCAAGTATTAACTCCCGGGAGCTTTATGCTGGAGACCATTCAGTGCTTGTCCTTCGTACAGTACTCCTCGGGCCATCCACTCTGTACATGATCGAGGCTCGTGGAAGAGCTACGACAGAATGGAAATTGGGAAACACCAACAATAGAGGAGAAGTGAATGAGATCAAGGGGATGTGGAGAATGACGCATGGGGATGAAGAAGCTGCACACAAGCTGAATGTAACACAGCAAGAGGAGGAAGGTGAAGGTGGGCATGAAACAGGAAAGGAACAAACCAACCGACAACTAATATATGGAAAGAGGTGATTGAGAGAGGAGAAAAATAATCGCAATAACCTGGGAAAAGGGAGTCTTTGGGAATGGGTACATTGGGGGTCGGTGAGATCACGGGTATTGATAGGGGATGGCTTGAGGTAGTGGCTAAGAGCTGTGTTGAAACCTTGGAGGGAAGAATGGGACTGACAAATGGGGGAAGTTGGTTCCACAGGTGAGAGAATGGGAAGAATTGAGAGGAGGTGAGCAATAAGCCTGGATTTTGGGGAATTTATAAGAAGAAGAGGGTTACTGGCAGACTGTGTGCTCCCTGCAGAAACTTGAGAAGGACAGAACCAAGAAGGGGCAAAGGTTACTAGACCAAAAAGGAGGCAGTAGAATACAGAGAGGCCCATCAACACTGCCTGTGATGTGAGAGTAACAGGCTTTGACACTCAGCTTCGTCACGGAAGATCACAATGATATTGAAGGCCTTGCTTTCTACGGCAGTCCAAATGGGAGAGCAGTCCTCCATCAATCTGTGAATGAAGGTCTTGTACATTGTCAAAAGTTCAGATTGTCCAAGGAAGGACCTTGCATGATGAAGAATACCAAGTTTCCAAAGTTATTTGCAAAAAATTTGGTTCACCAGTATTGATCAAAGATACCCTAAAGAAGAGGACCTTAATATTTGAAATCTTGTTTGATTTTACAAAATTCAAATTCACCAAATTATACAATCTTCTGCAGAATAAGAACCATATTCGTGTCCAGCGAGATGACTAATTATAATTATTAATGGTTGGGGAGAGGGAGTTGGGGTTGGGGGTGATTTAAGAATGGTTGAATTGAAACTCTGAACATTTAAGTCCCGCAATTCAGTTTGAACTTTAAAACGAGCCATTCAGGAGACTAACCAGGGTGTACTTGCAATCTCATGTAGCTGGAGGGAAACTCATCAAACTAGCACTCTGTAGATGTACACCTCTGCCAGGCTGAAGAGTTTACATATCTGTACCCGGACCTGAACCAAAATCTAATCGGCTTGTCGTTGTCACTTACCCAACTCATCTATGAGGTTTTGTCATAATCCATCCACAACTTTTTGAAATATCATGCTATGTATAGTTTTAGACCCCCATCTCTCAATGGTGAAGAACCACTTGAAGATTTAAAAAAAATTTCTTGTATCTGGATCCAGATTTGGCTCTTCACCAAAATTTAATCAATTCGTCCTTGCACACATCAAATCTGTCCACCAAGTTTCATCCGAATCCGTCCATAACTTTTTGGGATATCTTTCCACATATTGTTTTCGGTCCAATCTCTCAATGGTAAAGAATCATTTAAAATTCTGGTATCTGGATCCAGATAACCACCAAAATTGAACCGAGCTGTCCTTGTCATACACCCAACCTGTCCACCAAATTTCGTCCAAATCCGTCTATAACTTTATGAGATATCCTGCTCGCAGTCAGACAGACAAACAGGAGTGAAAACATAACTTCTGTTACCCTTTGGTGGTGGAGATAATAAAGGAAATGGAGGAACATTGTCTTCATAACTGGTTGAGGAGGCCCTTCAGGTCACCAAACTTCTGCAGTGAGCAAGAAGGTGTTTCATTCCAAAATATTACAATGAAATTGAGGAGACACTTGATTTATTAGTGTCAAGAAGCACAACCTGGGACACATCGAAGAGAAGCAGCACCCTGTCAAACTGCACAAAGAGACTCATATGCTTCAATTAATTGAGAAGTGCATTGGAAGGATATTTACAGTGTTTACAGAAAGTCTACACCCCCTTTTCAAAATTTTCACCTTTTGTTGCTTTATAACCTGAAATAAAAATACATTAAATGAGACTTTTTCCACGTTTATTGACACATCATAACCCAGAACTTCCAAGTAAAAAACAAATTCCACAAATTTCAGAAAATTTATTTAAAATACAAAATTAGTCAGGTACAAAATATACAAAAAACCTGTCAGGTCAGGTTCGATCTGTGACCTGCTACAGGTACCATGTAAACCTGTACTAACCTGTTCCATGGTGGGGTTGTCGGCGACTAAACCGTCTCCCCCACCAGGTTTTCTGGTGAGGAGGGTGTTTGGATATGGACACCCAGCAGGATTAAAAACAAAACCTGTCAAAGGGCGGAGGAGCTCCTTGTGAGCCAACGGCCATCCATATCTAGTGCCCAACTGTGTCTGCGGACGTCCTCCTGCAGTTGGGTCACTTCTTATTAGGAGGTTGGTGGCAGGATTTGAACTCCGGCCACCATAAAACCCTTCATTCCGCAAAACGTAAAAACGCAAAAAAATCTGAAAACCCACTCCGTGGGAGTACCTCCTGTGCAGCTTCCCTTCGCAGGGCAGCTCACCGGATGACGGGATTGGGGCAAAGCCTTCGGGACCCCCAATCTTTGATAGGAGGGAAACCACGGGGTAACATCCCTGGGTCAGATTGCGGGAGAGTGTGTCGGAGTGGTGCTGAGGTGTCGTCCACCAGACGGCGGTCTCCTTGGGTTAACCTGAGGCGGTCCCTTCGGGTGGGTGCCTGGAATGTCCTATCCCTAAGAGAGGATGATCACCTGTCTCTGTTATCATCTGAGCTCAAGCGTTTGGACATCGGGATTGCAGCTCTCTCTGAGGTTCGGAGACCGGATTGCGACGAGATAATGGTGGGTGGTTACACCTACTATTGGTCTGGTCGCTCTGATGATTACCATACCCAAGGAGTTGCTGTAGCTGTGTCCAATAAGCTGACCCCAATGATAATTGAGGTAACACCAGTCAACGAGCGTATTATGAGATTAAGGATTCGCCACTCCTTAGGTGTCATTTCCCTGGTCTCTGTTTATGCTCCGACTGAGGCGAGTGATCTCACCGTGAAGGATGCATTCTACGCCACGCTCGAGTCTGTGGTTGATCAGTGCCCCAGACGAGATACACTTCTAGTCTTGGGGGATTTCAATGCATCGACTGGAACTGATAGGGACGGTTATGAGGTGTGTGTTGGTCCCCATGGGTCAGGAACTATGAACCAGAATGGCACTAAGTTCCTTGACTTTGCAAGAAGTCATGGACTTAGGGTGGCTGGTTCATGGTTTCAGCGCCCACAAGCTCATCGCTGGACTTGGTATTCCAACGCTGGCGGTGTGGCAAAGGAGATTGACCATGTCCTCATTGACGGTCGTTGGAGGATGATCCAGAACTGCAGGGTCTACCGGAGTGCTCAGTTCCTCAATACTGACCACAGGCTTGTTGTAGCAACTCTAAAGCTGCACCTTAAATCCTGGAGAATGGTACCATCCCAGCCGAGGCTGGATGTTGCCAAGCTCAGGGATGAGAGAGTAGCTGAGGAGTTTGCGAACAGGCTGAGTGGACACTTGGGGCGCCTGGGTGCCTTGGGGGGTCCTGAAGAGTTGTGGAGCGCCTTCAAGACCACCGTCCTTGATGTTGCCGGTGGATGCCTTGGAGCTCACCGCAGGGCAAAGAAGAATTTTGTCTCTCAAGGGACACTGGATACCATTGACCAGAGTCGCAGGGCCAGGCTGAATGGCAGAGCTGAGCTGTTCAGGGAGCTGAGGCGTAAAACTGTACGTGCACTGAGGGTGAACAAGGAGGCCTATGTGCGAGGAATCTGTGAGGGGGTAGAGCATCACCTGTGGACAGGTGATTCTCGTCCCGCTTACAGGGGAATTCGCGCATTACGTTCATCCAAGCCCATCCCTCGGAGCACTACAGTTCGAGCAGAGAGTGGTAGGCTCTTGACAGAGGAGTCTGAAGTGAAGGCCCGCTGGGCCGTTGTACTTTGAGCGGTTGTACCAGGCTGATCCCCCAACTGTCGAGTTGGACGTCAAGGGTGTTACAATCCCTGTTGCTGACCCTCGAATCAACTGTGGTCCACCTACGCTTGTGGAAACACGGGCTGTGGTGAACCAGTTGAAACGGGGCAAAGCTCCAGGGATCTGTGGCATCCATGCCGAACCTCTCAAGGCTGGTGGAAATGCTGCACTCGTGTCGTTGCATGCAGTTTTGTGCTCTGCCTGGAACACAGGCATCATCCCAACTGACTGGAAGAGGGGCCTTGTTGTCCCTCTCTGGAAAGGGAAGGGTGATCGCCAAGACTGCAACAACTACCGAGGGGTGACGCTGCTCTCAGTGCCGGGCAAGGTCTTTGCTCGGATAATTCTCGATAGGGTTCACCACCATCTGCTTGAGCACCAGCGTCCAGAGCAGTCAGGCTTTACACCAAAGAGGTCAACGATTGACCGTATCCTTGCACTTCGTGTCCTCACCGAACGCAGACGAGAGTTTCGGCAGGGGCTGCTTGCAGCCTATGTTGATCTCTGTAAAGCGTTCGATTCAGTGAATCGGGATGTCCTCTGGAGGATTCTTGGTCTTCGTGGGGTGCCACCAAAACTGATCGATCTGATGTCTGAACTCTACTCTGGTATTGAGAGTGCTGTGAAGTGTGGTGGTACCATCTCTGACTTATTTCCAGTTGTTACTGGAGTTCGTCAGGGATGTGTACTTGCCCCCACACTTTTCAGCACTTGTATGGACTGGATTCTAGGGAGGATGTCGGAGAGATCAAGTTGCGGTGCGTCATTTGGGAATGTCAAGATCTCGGACCTTGACTTTGCAGATGATGCAGTCTTCTTTGCGGAGACTTTAGACATCCTCTTGGGGGCCCTCGAGGTGCTGAATGAGGAGTCGGAGCCGTTGGGATTACGGGTTTCTTGGGTCAAAACTAAGATCCAGGCTTTCGGTGACATCTTGGATGCTGCTGTCCTGTCTGTGTCTGTTTGTGGTGAGGATGTTGAGGTCGTGGAAAGATTCACTTACCTTGGCAGTGATATTCATGTCTCTGCTGGCTGCGAGTCAGAGGTCAATAGACATCTGGGTCGGGCCTGGGGAGTCATGGATTCACTGGATCATGGGGTGTGGCGCTGCCGGTACCTGTGCGGGAGGACGAAAGTCCGAGTCTTCAGGTCCTTGGTACTTCCAGTCTTGCTCTATGGGTGCGAGACTTGGACTCTGACCAAGGATCTGAGACGGAGACTTAATTCCTTTGGTACCAGGTCTCTTCGGAGAATCCTTGGCTATCGCTGGTCGGATTTTGTGTCCAATGAGCGGTTGCTGAAAGAGACTCGGATGAGATTTGTTACCTGCATAGTCCGTGAGCGTCAGTTGCGGCTGTATGGACATGTGGCTCGTTTTCCTGACTCTGATCCTGCTCACCAGATTCTCTCAGCGAGGGAGTCTTATGAGTGGAGGAGGCCAGTGGATCGACCATGTGCCTCATGGTTGCAACAGGTTAACCATCATCTCAAGGAGATGGGGATGGGCCTGGCATCTGCCTGGGGGATGGCCAGACGGAGGCCCCTGGAGTACCGGCAGAAAGTGGACGCAGCGACGTGCTGTTCTGGCACATGCTCCCATACCTGACCTGACCTGACAAAATTAGTACATCTTGGTTGGACAAGTGTCCACCCCCCTTATAGCAACTGTAAATTAGCTCAGGTGTAACCACTCACTTTCAAAATCACACACCAAGTTAATTGGCCTCCACCTGTGTTAAATTGTCGTGATTCTTATTTCAGAATAAAATCAGCTGTTCCTGTAGGTTTCCTCTGCTGGGTAGTGCATTTCACAGCAAAAAAATCAACCATGAGCACCAATGAGCTTTCAAAAGGCATCTGGGATAAAGTTGTGGAAAGGCACAGATCAGGGGAAGCGTATAAAATATTTCAAAGGCCTTGAATATCCCTTGGAGCACAGTCAAGACCATCATTAAGAAGTGGAAGGCGTATGGCACCACCAAAACCCTGCCTAGATCAGGCTGTCCCTCCAAACTGGAGGACCAAGCAGGAGGAGACTGATCATAGAGGCCACCAAGAGTCAAATGGGAACTTTGAAAGAGCAACAGACTTTTATGGCAAAGACTGGTCACTGTGTGCATGTGACAACAATATCCCAAGCACTCCACAAATCTGGCCTGCATGGTCGGGTGGCGAGAAGGAAGCCATTACTCAAAGAAGCCCACCTTGAGTCCCGTTTTAGGTATGCAAAAAACACTCCGGAGATTCTGAAGCCATGTGGCAAAACGTTTTGTGGTCTGACGAAACCAAGGTGGAACTTTTCAACCTAAATGCAAAACGTTATATTTGGCGCAGACCTAATACAGTACATCACCCAAAGAACACCATCCCTAATATGAATCATGATGGTGGCAGCATCATGTTAAGGAGATGTTTCTCATCAACAGGGACTGGGGCACTTGTCGGGATCGAAGGGAAAATGGATGGAGCAAAATACAGAAAAATCCGAGAGGAAAACCTGCTGCCTTCTGGAAGAAAGATTAAATTGGGATGGAAGTTTACCTTTCAACATGACAACGACCCAAAGCACACAGCCAAAGCTACACTGAAGTGGTGAAGGAACAAGAAGATAAATGTCCTTGAGTGGCCCAGTCGGAGCCCCAACTTCAATCCAATCGAAAATCTGTGGCACGACTTGAAGATTGCTGTCCATCATCGCTCCCCACACAACATGACTGAGGTTGAACAGTTTTGTCCAGAAGAATGGGCAAATATTGTCCAATCAAGGTGTGCAAAGTTGGTAGAGACCTATCCCCACAGACTCACAGCTGTCATTGCTGTCAAAGGTGCTTCCACCAGGTATTAACTCAGGGGAAAGGGGGGGGTTGGGGTTAGACTCTTATCCAACCAAAATATTCTAGTTTTGTATTTTTCATTAACTTTCTGAAATTTGTGGAATATGTTTTTCACTTGGAAGTTATGGGTTACGAAGTGTAAATATCGGTGGAAAAAGTCTCATTTAATGCAATTTAATTCCACGCAAGAAGGGAACAAAAGGTGAAAATTTTGAAAGGGGATGTAGACTTTCTATAGGCACTGTCTTGGGACTATCGAGGGGGTGTGCGGGGATGGGGGAGGTGGGCGGGGTTGAGATCAAGCTTCATCGTAGTCATGTTTCAGAGATGAGGTCAACCAAAAAATATTTTTGCCCATGACTTGAGTAAGAACTCCCTGGAAAAACAGGTACGGCCAGCAAGGGTACAAGCAATGGGTAAAGAACTATTTTCCCGTTCTCATCATCATACCAGCAGGACAGGGGATCACTTTACCCCCACGAGTTCTCTTCTAAAGCTAAGGATGCCATTTCAGAAACATTTGCTTCACTTAGAAATTCGAAGCAATAACTGGTGAACATCAAAAAAATCTCACGGTATCTTTTGCAAAGATTCGCTCGATACACGTCACTCCGAACAAATGCTTGCCAAAATCACCTTCACTCAAACATCAGGCTTTGCTAGTCAGTTAGTGAAATCTTTGCCAAACTTCCCCCATGGCTGACCCCCCAAAAATGCAGGAATAATTGTGACCGTCAAAGAAGTAGTTGGTATCGTGCTTCATTTGCCTCTCCGGTGTCCACAAGTGTCTCAATGTGGCCAAATGTGGTTGATATATTCCACTTCACAACATCATTTTAAGATGTGAGTCCTCCCCTGCCCCTTTTGTAACGCCTTCATTCTCCTTTGTTTTGCGCATCAACTCTGTTTATAAAATACCAATTATGTCAGCATCAGACTTTATCGGTTTATTGTAGTTGTGTTTTGGAGATGAGGTTAACCAAAGACTCTTTATGCCTGTGACTAATGAGTCAGAAACCTTAGAAAACAGATTGCAATCCCCGACTTCTTAAATATGAGCAAAATAGTTGTCAAATTATCATAGGTAAACATCTACATCCAGGAATGAAAAACATGCTTCTTGAGATTTGGGTTGTGATGTCATTGGTGTAAAAAAATTTTTGGTGAAAACGTAGATAAGATAAACAGTAATTTGTGTTTTTGAGGTCTCAGATATTATGTTCAGGAAACATCTTAAAATCTAGCAGGTTCTCTGGATGCTCTGGAAATGGTTCATCATCATCATCATCATCATCATCATCATCATCATCATCATCATCATCATCATCATCATTTTTCTGATTGGGCGGATGAGGGAAGGCCAGTGGATATAGTATATCTAGACTTTCAGAAGGTATTGGATAAGGTACCACGTAGGAGGTTGTTAGTCAAGATAAGGGTTTGTGGTGTGGCTGGTGAGGTAGCTAACTGGATTTATAATTGGAATACTGAAAGAATGCATTGAGTGGTTGTGAGTGGGAGGATGTCTTGCTTGGAAGATGTAACTGGTGGGGTACCTAAGGGATCAGTACTCGGACCATTATTATTCATAATTTACATCAATGATTTGGATAGTGGGGTGAAGAGTAAGCTTTCCAAATTTGCATGTGACACAAAGCTTGGAGGTGAGGTGGATAGCAGAGGGGGCGGTGATCAGATACAGGAAAGTATTGATACTTGCACAAATTGGCAGATGCAATTTAACCTCATCAAGTGTAAGGTGTTGGGGATGGGGAAGAACAATGAAAATAGAGATTGCATGATGTAAGGGGTAATTTTGGAGCGTGTTACACAGGACAAGGATCTGGGGGTGGTTATAGATCCTGGAGGTAAGCAGGAATCACAGTGCTAGGCAGCTTTTGGGAAAGCAAATAGGGTTTTAAGTTTTATTCGGAGGGGGATCATTTATAAATCAAAAGAGGTGGTGTTAACATTGTGTAGGAATTTAATGAGGGCCACATCTAGAATATTGTGTGTTGTTTCGGTCACCACGACTCAGGAAGGACATGGCTGCTATAGAGAGGGTTCCGTGCAGGGCTACTCGATTGATTCCTGGCCTAGCTCAACTTAGCTATGAGGAGCGGCTGAAGGAGACAAGGCTTTGTACACTAGAAAGGAGGCGGTTATGAGGAGATATTATAGAGATGTTTAAGATAATGAAAGGTATAGATAAAATAAGCGAAGATGAATTGTTCAGCAGAGTAGTTGTCCGGTCAGTTAGGGTAAAAAAAAATGGCCAAACAGTGACAGACTGGACAAAAGCACCACATTTGGCATGTAGATAGAGGGCACCAAAGTAAACATTTTGAGAGAAGGAGACACGTCCGACCTTGACCTTGAAGGTCAATTTTCAAGTTCAAAAGGTCACATTACACCAATTTACAATATATGTCAATTTTGCTCAAAAATCTCTCCATAATTGATGAGACCACTTAGCTAGGATGGTGTAAACATTTCGCTTTTCAATCGACAGTATTATAATATACTAAACAAATCTAATAATGTTAGAATATAACACCTTTTTTTTGAAAATCTCCAAATTTTGCACATGGAGCTTTAAATTCCGATGCGCACGCAAGAGAAATGCACATAAGAAAACATTCCGAACAGCATATTAACAGGATCAGAAACTAATTAATTAGTATAATAATGATACGAGCGATAATACCGATAACTGGACGCTGAGCCAGGAAACATCCCACAACGCGGTACGTGACGAATGGTCAAGTGGAAAAACAGCGACGTGTATCTGAACACTGTTTCATTCATGTCACCCTTGACCACGCAGGTAAAGAAACCATGATTTGTGGAAGGATTATGTCATTCTGAGAAAGGAACCCTTTAAATTTTGGTCCTAGCTCATCTGGTTCCAGAGATACTGAATTTTTTTCAATCCAGATATACTGCGTGGTAAATATTGTCTTCGTTTTTCAATACACTAAAACTGTGACATTTCTGGCTTTTTATGGCCTCTTTGGGGACTCAACAGATAGTAAACAGTTTAGTAATCCCTCGGTTTACAAAAACAATTGCTTCAACAAAAAAATAAGACAGCTAGTTGTAATTGCAAACAAAGCCCTTATATGCCAGTTTGATGAGATTGACAAAAAAGGAGCCGTACAAAAGAATTGAATGACATTCATATGAATGAAAAGACCACAAGATTTGATAGGCCAGAAACAAATCTCAGAAATCAATCAGTCATCAGAATCACATATAAATAATGATGAAGATAGATGCTTACTGCCTGATAATGTGGTCTGTTTAAGTATGCTATGATGGGTAGTTGGTTGGTGTTGGGGCCCACTAAGCTCAGCTGTCAAGAGTCAATCATTTATCATTGATCATCACAACATTCATTGTCTTATCACATCATTGAGATGTTATTTTCATCCTGTTATCCATAATCATATTAGAAATTTAAAAGAAGGGATATCCCTCAAGACTTGGTACAGGTATTATTGCTCAGTATGAGAGCTGGCAACACTGGTATAGACCTCAAAACCACCCATGCCTTCATTCCAATAATAGGGCAGGGTAGTCAGACTGCAAGGTCACATTTTCAATTTTTTTTTTGGGGGGGGGGGGGATAACTCCGTTGTGAGGCAACAGATCTGCATGTATCATCATGAAAATGTTCATAAAAACATAAAGCTACCTATATTTTTGGATTCATAAAATACATTTACCTTCATGTTATATTAAATAAATAATAATAGTCAGCCAGCAGGGTAGTCAGATTGCAAGGTTTTTTGGGGGGGAGGGGGGCAATAACTCTGCTGTGGGTGAGGCAACAGATCTGCATGTAATGTCGGGCTATCAATGAAAATCATTTTTCCGGCGGGTGGCTGGCGTTGTAAAAATCGCCATTGTTTTGCACAACTACAACCGAACAACACGTCTCCACTACACCATTTGGATGTTTGGACTAGTAAAATCATATTTGGTATCATAATGCGACCTACCATTCCCTTTTCTACCCTAAAAATGGATTTTTCTAACGCGAAAGAATGACATGAATTCAGAGCACAACTTACTGCCGCCATTGTTGATGTTCCATAGTTCCTCCCCGCGGAGCACCGTATAATTAGGGCGGGTCGTCAAATTGGCGCGTTCCTCCACACCGATACTCCGGCGTCACGCCCATCGATCTGGGCCAAGTTTAGGCCCGTTTGGTACTGAACAGAGAATCGATTGTCGGTCTCCTTTTTATAAATTAATCTCTGGACTCTAATCTACCTTCTCGCCAAGTTTGGTGCGTTTGTCTAGTCTAAATATTTTGACCCTAACTGACCGGACTATAGACAGTGATAGGACTCGAGGCATAGCCTGAGTGTAAAGAAGAGAGTTAGGACGGTCGCAAGGTTGGGGGTCTTTTACTCAGAGAGTAGTTAATGCATGGAATAGTCACCCTGAAAAGGTAGTGGCAGCAGAACCAGTAGATAAGTTTAAATCGAATCTAGATAGGTACCTGGAAGTATTGGAGATAGAGGGGTAAAAGTATGTTAGCAGGACTGTTAGTTGGTAGGAGTATGGATGGGTTATTGTACACATCTATGCTGAGTGTGTCTGTGAGAGGGTCTCGTCCAGAGATAGTGTGTGGTCGGTTATACATCCTTCACTCGAGAACCATCTTAGCCCAAAACTCCCCCATTCCGCCGAAAAAAAAAAAGATAAATAAAGACAAAATATAAATTTCCCTTTCTTATTTTCAAACCCAACTGGTGATGTCCCTGAGCCTGCCATAGTTTTCTCATTATCTTAAATGGCAACGCTCCTCAGGGAGAAAATAATTATTAAGTAAAAGTTGCTTCAAATTAATCCAAACATCCAGGAAAATTATAAGTTTTTAATCAGACAAGAACTTGAACCAGGGCAATGTATTGGCAACAGACCGCTGCATCAACCACTCCCAAAAATGGTTTTCTTTCTTTCCTGTTTAAAGAAACAACCTCCAATTTATTGATGTTCTGCTGATGCCTCATATTCTTTACATCTCTGCGTCGGTAGTGGTTTGAGTTACAGAGTGTGGGATAAAATAATTATATTAATGTACTCTCAATTATAATTGTTGCTGGTGCTTTATAAATTTAATATTTATGCTATAAGTCGAATTGGCTGTCAGTTATGCTTCCTTTTAGCCAAGAGTCTTTTGACCTAAATGTTGATAAAAGGAATGTCTTGCTCTGGAACAAAGTGACCTGGTTGATAACACCAACTTTTGCCATGATTACATCATTCGCTTTTCACAAAGGAGACACGTATTGGAGTTCTTTGACTAAGGCTTATCAGCCCACTCTCCCACTCACTATCCACTCTCCCAAAAGCTTATAAATGCCAGAAAATGTAATCTTGTTTTTAGTGCAAATCGTTGTAGATGCTTACCATCTCAGTGGGCTGTACTCCTTGGTACCAAGTTAAAAATAAAATTATCTGATGTAATGTACTTTCCGTTGTGGACAGTGAATTAATTGTGGCTTTCATTTGAGTAACACCTCGAGTCGGTTAAAACGTAAACTACAAAATTCTTCAACAATAGCAATAAAAATGAAATCGGGATGTAAACTTTCAACGCATCCGACTATCAATTCGCAGTTGGTCACTAGCTTTGACAAGCCAGAACATGACGAACAAGCTTCAAGTTCACACTTTTCCATTTCTAATGTATGATGACATATTGCCATAAGACATGAACCATTTGCAGGGGACAGTGAAGAGCGATTTGTGAAGTTGGTCCCATCATGGCCCCTGGTTGTTTTCCACTCTCCAATGATCCATTCAAAATGATGAACAGGGCTGAGAGACAGCAGGTTACAAATTGACTTTTTCCACCATGTTTGCCTTCACCTCATCTTTGTACAAATGCCAACCTTTGTGCATTTACTAGGCTTCACTTGTCACACCCAATATTGTGATTCCAGACAGACCA
>NC_140961.1:142712306-142737306 GCF_056783735.1 Eptatretus burgeri
AATGATAAAGCACTCAAATTGTTTTTTTCACTTTCCTTACTCATATCATCGAATGCCTCACCTGTGTACCTATGAATAGCTGAATACATCACAATGCTTATAAACGCCCGGAGACACCAGCATTCATGGCTTTATTTCATTTCCACAAATGCGTTAAGCTCAAGAATCTCTTAACTTGAACCAACTTTCAAAATTTAAACTTCTTAAATGGCCTCAGCAGCAGTTCCAACTACTATAAAAAGCGTTCATTGGACAAATTAACACTTTTTACCCCTCAGCCCGAATTGGCCTGAAAAAGGGGTATTGTCATCACAGGCGTTGTCCGGCGGGCGTTCGGGCGTCCGTCCGGGCGTCTGTCAACTTTTGGTTTCCGTCGATTTCGAGAACAGCTTGGCTTGTCCGATTAAATGCATTTTTGCAGTGTGTGTGTGTGTGTGTTGGAGTTGAGTAGAGGAAGGTTCCTTTCGAAAATGGGCGCGCTGCGATTTTCACTAGCCGCCACGGTAGCCATCTTGAAGTCTGATTGATTTTCGATATAACATCCAACATGCTCTAACTGACTGCATCATCATGATATCACTGCTTCCTTTTACAATGCATGGGCTGGGGGGTTACGCCCGCTTTGCGGAGCTATGTTTTTTTTTTATTAGCAGTCAGAACTGCTGCTGAGGTCAATTCCACATTTTAAACTTTGAAATTCAACTCGGGTTAAGAGATTCTAGAGCTTCTAGAGATTTCAGCTGTAATGCTTCTCAACACCCAGAGTTATATTCGCACATTATTTGATACTCTGGATGGTCGTTATCTCCAGACGTGTCCGGGCAGTGTTTATCTCTGGATGGAGTTTGTCTCTGGGTGGTATTTATCGTATGACCGGAAGAAAATGGATTTCAGACGTTATTTTGTTTCCACCTTCACTGTTATTCTCTGCAGAAGCGTTTTGATGAGACAGTATGAATCGTAATTAATGCTTCACCGCGCGTTTCCCTTCCATTCCCATCACCTCACTGCTAAAAAAAAGTATTTATTTTTCCAGTTCACACACCGTTTTGTACTCCGGACATCTCTGGATGTCTCCAGACAGCATTTAGTATGACCCAGCCAGCCATTCCTTATCAACCATTTCATTGGGGTGCTTAATAGTGGTGGGCGGAATTGATTCCAAAGTACTTGATTCCAACCATGGAATTGAAAGGAATCGAGAAGTGAACTGGAATCAACGTCAATTCTGAGTAATTCCTACTTTATATAAAGAAGTGATGTTTTTTGGGGGAAATTTTTTTTTTGTCACTGTTGGGCATGTTCTGGTTACACGTGTCCTTGTAATGTATTAATTGAAAAGGTACACATCCCGGGGCGTGCCGTTTGCAATATTGCAGCAAAAGCAAATCACTTGCAAACTAAACACGCCCCAAGGGCGTGTTCCTTTTAAATGAATAGCAAGGTATTTGGAGTTGGCTGGTAAAGTGTGCTGATTACTTTCCTGATGGACAGGTAGGCAATACATCGACTGATAAAGTTTTGACATGTCGTTCAAAAGGTCCAGAAGTGCAGTTTGGTACTATTTCAGGAAGGTTAAAGAAGACTGTCTGAAAGTCGCAGGCTCACTTTGTTCAATAGACATTGTTCATTGCTGTAATATGTCCAATATTTTAAAATATTTGAAAAACAATCACCAGAGAGAGAGTACCTATGAGTAACGGTTGAGAATGAGGATTCAAAGAAACCAAAGTCTGCAACAGCAGAAAGTTCGCTTTCGCAATCAAGGACTGAAAGCACTTTTGCTCCGGTAGCGCCTTGGTACGCTGCCTTCCCTTCCCCTTCCCTCGTGATGCCTTCTATAATTACCTTTGTTATGTTATTAAAGTTATGTTTTCACCCCTGTCTGTGTGTCTGTTTGTCTGTTTGTGAACAGGATATCTCAAAAGGTTGTGGACAGATTTGGACAAAACTTGGTGGAGAGGTTGGGTATGTGACGATGACGTGGTTCAATTTTTGTGAAGCTCCAAATGTGGATCTCGATAGGAGCATTTTAAAATTATTCAAGTGGTTCTTCACCATTAAGAGATTGGGCCAAAAACGATGTATAACATAATATTTCAAAACATTGTGTAAGAGTTATGACAAAACGAGGTGGACGAATTGGTGATGTGAAAAGAACAATTAGCTGATTCGATGTTGGTTCAGGTCCGGATCCAGATCTGGCCTATCAGTGGGATACAAAACGTAAACTGTTCAGCTTGGCAGAGGTTTGTGCTCCACCGAGTGCTATTCTAGTTTCTCTTGTAGCCTCGGAACCACACAATAATAAAAAAAATTTACTCCCCACTCCCACTCCCTCCCCATGCATCTCCCACTCCCACTCCCTACTCCCCCCAACCCTCCTCCAAGACATGATTAATAGTAAATATCATCATTTTTAATTTACCCTGTGCATCACATATGGCCTTCCCATCGGTGTTAAGAAGAACGAAGGCTTGGGTGGAATGCCCGTCTACCGTTTTATGAACCTTTCATGGCCCATATGGTTGGGTTTTTTTTTCCGCAGATATCAACTTTTGGATGAGTTGATCAGAAAGTTCTCCAAATCATGAGTTGTACAGAGGTACACCCCTTTCTTTTTGATGCTTTCCCAAGTATTTTTGGCTACTTTCAAAGCTTGGTGAGCCGTTTCACGCTCCGAAGCTTGGTGAGCCATTTCCTGCTCCACTCCTTATATCTGGCACAAATGAGAAACATCCAATCTACCCCGATGAACTTCATTACGAGGAGTTTCTGCACATGCATCTGGAGCAGATTACGTCATTTTGAAAGTCCTGTTTTGGTTACTAACAACCAAATATCCAATCTCTGGAAACTATCTCAGGAAAAACACTGAAAGCACTTTTTTTTTTCATCAAAGGAGCGAGGCTCATGGAAGACCAATGTAGAATTGACAGTGGGACAAACATCAAGGGAATAAACAATTAGGAATAGAGGAGAGGGAGGGTGGGGCAGAAACACTGAAACTAACAAGTAAGATGGTTGGGTTAGGAAAGGTTAATGGAGTTAATAAAGATCATATTTTTGAATTGGGGATGGAAAGAGATGGTGCTGCATTGCTTGCTTGAAACCCTAAAGGGAAGAGTTAGACAGAACAATCTGTGGAAGGTGGTTCTATAGACAGGAGAAGGGAGGAATAAATGAGTTGAGGTCTGCAGACAGCCTGGATTTTGGAATGTTTTGTTCAGGGGTGAACTAGAAGAATGTGTGCATCCTGGAGTAGAGACTGAGAGAGCAGAGGGAGCAATGTTGGATATAATAGATGGTAAAAAACAGAGTCCTCCAACCTTCCTGTGTTGTGAGAGCAACAGATCATCTGCTTTGGCCTCATCATGGGAGATTCCAATCATTTTCAGAGATTGAGATGCCACAGAATTCAAGAGAGACAGATGTGTTGCTGGGGTGCCAGCCCTTAGTGGAGACCAGTATTCCATTGAGCTAGAGACAAAGGCCTTTGACACTGAATAGCTCTGATTTTCCAAGAAAAGACTTGGATGTACAGAGGATGATGATCCTTCCACAGTGATCAGGTGAGACTGTGATGTTCCAGGATGGAAGGACATGTTCCATTTATCAGACCAGTGTCTAATTTTTTTCCATATCAGCAGAGTGAGAAGCAACTGCTGTCTACCGAGGAGAGCGAGGGGGCACTTTACGACATGATGTGGAGTCATCTGCACAAAGGAAGAGGGTTTGCCAGAGCATCGGAGAGGTCATTTATATAGCTGAGGAATAATAATAATAAGGATGGGAGGAGTGTGTTCCATTGGTGGCCACACATTGACTGCATGAGTGGAGGACAGAAATCCAGGAATGAAGGTGGCCTTCTATGCCATGGGCAGAGAACTTGGCAAGCAAAGCAGGATGCCAGATTATGTCAAATGCACGAGATATGTCCAGGGAGACATATCCAGGGAGTCTTGTTTGAGATTGAGGGTCTCCAACCATTGCTAAGAGGAGCAGAAGCATGTGAAGAGTTGAGTGAACAGTACGGAATATAAACTGATAGTGAAAGATCACGCTGTTCGAAAACAGGACAAACTTGATATCAGAGACGATGATCGATTCCAAGAATTTGCTTGTTATTTCAAGCAAGCTCACTGACCTATAGTTTGTAGGGTTCATTTTGCACTCTTCTTGTGGATGGTAGTGATGTTTTCTGAGGTAGCCAAAGGAGAAGGACAGACTGAATGGGGTAGATAGAGTGGAAGTAAGAATGGAAGAGCAGGATTTGAGAATGGACACTGATGCCATCTGGGACCAGCACCGAAGCAGAATCGAGGCTGGAAAGAACTTTCTCCACGTTCTCGGGTGAGAATGGCACAGAGCCCACCAAAAAGTGGGTATGACGGGTTAAGATTAAATTTTAAACCACACTCAATGGTGTCATGGTTAAAGCGTCCACTCTGAGTCTTGGAGGTAAGTGGTTCGAACCCTGGCCGAGTCATACCAATGACTTTTAAAAAGGTACGTACTAATTCCTGACGATGCTCAGTATTTATAAATAATCGATCATTGACAAACAACCATAACTTGGTAATAATAGTGCAGGGTTTGATGGGCCTCACGGTCTCCTCCTGTGATGAAATTCCTTGCAAGTTTCCTTTACCGAAGGCAATCTCAGTGGATTCCAAAAAGTCTGCAACAAGTGTGTGTCCACTCTGAATAGCCAGAAAACAACATCTGTCCAACCACTAGAATGAAACTTCAAACTTGTCTCCCTCCTCTAAAACCTGTTGGTGCCTTTTTTTTGTATACCTTGTCGAGGCTCGTATGAGAGCTAACACACAACTCACAGCAAGGGGGGCATGAGACAAGGGGTGGGAGTGGGAAGGACAAAACGGTGGGGAACAGAGACACTAGGAGATCAGTGGAAGGGGAGAGGGATGGGGTGGCAAACATGGGGTATCCAAAATGAACATTACAGGGAATTTCAGGAACAAAAGCAGGGAATTTGAAGGAGGTGGATTAACGCGGGTAGAAAAGATCGAGGATTTGCATGGGGGACGACAAGAGGTGGTGGTGAACAGCTGTTTTGAAGGCCTGGAGGGAAGAATGGGATTTAACAGTGAGGGAGTTTATTCCAAAGGTGGGGAAAAAGAGGAATGAAAGAGTGAAGGTGAATAGTAATTCGTGATTTTGGTAGTTTTACCAGAAGGGGGTTGTTGGCGGACCTTGAGCACGCTGCAGAAATATGGTGGGGACAAATTGCAGACACGGGGGGGGGGGGACCGGAAAGAAGATGGTAGAAGACAGAAAGACTACCGACCTGCCTGCGGTGAGAGAGTGAGAGGCCCAAAGACTCAGCCTCATCGCGGGAGATGCCAATTATCCAAAATGCCTTGGTTTCCACAGCATGAAGCTGAGAAAGGTGGGAGACAGAAGCACCAGCCCAGAGGAGAGAGCAGTACTCCATCAGGCTGCAGACTAAAGCTTTGTATGTGGTCAGGAGCCCAGGTGGGCCGAGGAAAGACCTTTCACGATGGAGGATTCCCAGTCGGCGACTGTTTTTTGAGGCCAGGTTGGAAATGTGGCTTTCCCAGGAAAGATCATGGTAGATAGTGAGACCCATAAGCTTGAAAGAAAGGATTTCCTCCAGAGGTTTGTTGAGAAAGTAGATGGGAGGGAGGTGGTGTTCCCAAACGGTCTTTTCGGAGAGACATAGTGAGAGTATGAGATTTGTCAGGATTGAAAGACATGTTGCACGTGTTGGACCAGTTTGTGATTTTACGCAGTGAGCAAAGAAGCTGCGGCTTGCCAGTCTGAGGGATGACAGATGGTACGGCAGAGGGTGGAGTCATCAGTAAAGAGATAAAGAGGATTTTCCAGGGAGTCAGAGAGATCATTGATGAAAACCAGAAATAGAACAGGGCCAAGAATGCTGCCGTGAGTAACTCCAGCCTGGACAGGAAGAGGGGATGAAAGAACCCCATTTAGGGCCACACGTTGACTGTGACAGGAGAGGAAGTCTGTGAGCCATGAGTGGAGATGGCCTTGGATGTGAAATCAATCTCTGGCGTATGCTCTCATTCCATCCCTTTCCTCTTTTCAAATGGCTTCACAGCCAACTCTGCTCATGAGAAGGCTGAATGACTTCACTTCTGTGTTTGCTTCCAAATTTTGTCCCTTTATATCCTCTTTATTTATTTGCTGATGACTCCACCCTCTGGCATGACATCCCTCATCCTTCAGACAGGCAGGCTGTGGCCTATTCCATCTCTTCTGATCTTGACAAAATCACAAGCTGGTCAAACACTTGGAATACAGTATATCTTTCAAGCCTGACAAATCTCTCACTCTCACTATTTCTCTCTGAAACGACCATCTGGCAAACCCTCTGATCAACTTTATTAACAATCCTCTTGAGGACGTTCAGTCATTCAAACTCCTGGGTCTGACTATTGGCCATGATCTTTCTTGGGCAAACCACATTTCAAAATTGAACTCCAAAGCCAGCTGTCGACTTGGCATCCTCTGTTATACAAAGTCCTTCCTTGTCACATCTGAACTCCGATCCACTTACAAGGCGTTCATCCACAGCTTGATGGAGTACTGCTTGCCCCTCTCGTCTGGTTCCCCTGCTTCACATCTTGCTCAGCCTGATGCCATGGAAACCAAGGCCTTCAAGATTATTGGAATCTACGGCAATGAATCCGAGTCTATGGGCATATCACTTCACCACTGCAGACAGGTCAGTGGTCTCTCTGTCTTCTACCTCTTCCTTTCTGGTTTTGCACCCTCCGCTCTTTCCGTGCTTTGTCCCCCCATGTTACTGCAGGGCTCACACAGTCCGCCATCAACCCCTTTCTGGTGAAACTACCGAAATTGAGGATCACTGCTCAACTCCACTCATTTGTCCCTCTTTTTATCCCATCTGTGGAACTAACTTCCACATCCTCTTCAATCTCATTCTTCCCTCCATGTCTTCAAGACAGCGCTACACCACCATATCTCAGATCATCCCCAATCCCAAACCATGATCTTCTCTACCCTCGTTAACCACCCCTTCTCCCCACCCCAATCTCTCTTCCTTACAAATTTCCAGTTTTCCCTCTTGAGAATTTCCTTCTGCATCCATCTTGTCCTTCCCATTGCATCTTCTCCTGCCCCCTGTTCTCTCCCACACTCAGTTTGTCTGCCTCCCCCTGTCTTGGCCTTCGGCTCTGCTGTTGGTGTTTCCAGGTACCAGGTGGTGTGGAGATGGTGGTCAAATGCTTTTGTGTAAGGACAGATTGAAGTCCATGCTATTTGGCCTGTGCAAATAGGCATTTTCTGCATCATTGAGGTTGCTCCCTCACAATAGCCAAAGAGATATTGCCTTGACAGTAAAATGTTCAGAAGAGCTAATAGGGGCAGAAGAGGAAAAAGAGATTGGATGGAAAGTTGGTCATTCATAATTCTAGGAGGGAGGACATACCAGAAGTGGAAATCAGGGTTGAAAAGCTCATAGAGAGGGTCATACCCATGGAGTCACAGAAGGCCTTTGCTGCAATGGCATGACTGGTTGTTGCCAAGCCAACACCCAGTCAGATAGCTGGTGACAGTTGAAATTGCCGCAGATGAGAAACATATAGTTGGGATGGGTGATTATGAGTTTATCCATGGCAGAGAAAATAGAGGTGCATGGAGTGTCGTCATCATTGGATGTACGTTACACGACACGGACAAACCATAGGTGCTTGCAGAGAGGTATACACAGCGAAAGGTATTCCGGGATGCTTGGATGGGTTAGTGAGGACAATGAGCAATTAAGGTCTTGATATAATACAGCAACAATGCCTCCAAGATGGAGGAAAGGCCTGCCTAACAGACAATACAAATGATAGGCCTGTGAGCTTGCTCTGAATTACAAACAAAGTAATAGAATCCATCATTACTTCCAATACCATCTTGCCTGTTCTCGAACAACCTGATCTCCAACCGTCAGTTTTAACTCTGAACATGCTTTTGCTCCTCTTCAGCAATGGCCAAAGGCCCTTAATGGCAAAGAAGAGGTTAGGACCATCTCTCTGGATATATATATATATATATATATATATATATATATATATATATATATATATATATATATATATATATATATATATATATATATATATATATTGGGCATTTTACACAATCTGGCATTGTCCGTTGCTTGCCAGGCTATTTGCCTGTGGTCTCGAAGGACACCTCCATTCATGGATTTCTGACCTCCACTCAAGCAGGCAATATGTTGCCCCTCTCCTCCCCTCTCCCATTAGAGAAGTTCACCTGGGCATAATTTTGGGCTCAGTCCTGTTACTTATCTACATCAATGACCTCTCCAATGCTCTGGAAAACCATGTCTTCCTTTGTCAGATGACTCCACATTTTGTCATGCAGTACACCATCCCTCTACTTGGCGAACAGCAGCTGCGTCTCTCTATCTGCTGATCTAGAAATCATTACACTCTGTTCTGATAAATGGAGCATGTCGTTCCATCCCAGAAAATATCGGTCTCATCCTTACTATCACTCCAAAATGCCTTATCCTCAGTCAAGACTTTTCCTGAGCCAACCACATTGCAAAGCCAGCCACTCAAGTCAGCTGCAGACTGGGCATCCTCCATGAATCCAAGTCTTTCGTTGTAAAATCAGGGCTACTCACAGTGTCCAAGACCTTTGTCCGTACCTCAATGGAGAAGTGCTCTCCACTATAGAGTGGCGCCCAAACTTTACATCTGTCTCTCCTGGATTCTTTGGAACCCGAATCTTTCAATATTATTGGACTCTCCCATGATACACAAGTAAACACAAGATCTGTTGCTCTCACATCACAGACAGTTCAGTGGGCTTTGTTTTCTACCATGTATTCTCTAACATTGCTCCATTAGCTCTCTCAGTCCTCTGACCCTCCCCAGCAACTCCAAGATGCATTCGTTCTACCAGTCTCTCTTTTATGGTTAAACTTCTAAAATTCAAGCTAACTGTACACCTCAACTCTTTCATCCCTCACTCTTCACATCTCTTGAACTATCTCACTCTTCTCTTCAGGACTTCAAGCAAGCAGTGGAACTTCAAGCAAACTTCATCATCTCTTATCATCCCCAAATCTGCCTCATGATCTTTATTACCCCCATTAACCTTTCTCAACCCAAATATCTATCTTGTTAGTTTCAGTGTTTCCTTCTCTCCTCGCTCTCCTCGCTCTCCTCTTTTTTTTCGTGTTCATTCATCCCTCCTGGAAAAAAAAATAAGAGAAATTTAAAAGCTGAATCTTGAATAGCCAGGCAGAGACACAGAAGAGTCAGAAATGCCCTGTGAGAGAAACGTTCCTGTTAATGTAGACTACAGTCGATCTGATAATGAATGATAAAACAAATTTGTGTGCAGACTCACACATTCACAGACTGAATGCAACAGCCTCTCCCATCCCTTTGGAAGTGGGCAACACCAATAATTATCGATCCAATGAAATAATAATCACTCTTTTTATGTCATGAGGCACATCGGGCTGCCAAGGCAGTTTCATTTGGCTAAGGAGTGTAGTCCTGGACGGGTAGCTACTCCACCACAGGATACTCGAATGGCTCATCACCCCAGTAAGCTGGTACTCATTTTGCCAACCTCAGAAGGATGACAGGCTGAGTTAACCCACCTGGTATTATTTCAACAACACGAGAGGGGTCCTAACTCAAGACCCTAAGATCATAAACCAGTCACTTTAACCATTAAGCCAACAGCAGGCATAAATCCAATGAAATGGTGAAGAGTATAAAGAAGTATTAAAGAGAAAACTAAAGACAACAACAAAACACGTCCCCTTGGTTGAGGTTAAAGAAAGTATGAATTGTAAAGGAGACCCGAGCATTGAAACTGAAACAAAACACTACACACAAAGATTTAAATATCGCTCAACAATGGCGTCTTTCTTTCGTCAAATCTCCTCTTTCATACAGGTATTGGAGCAACCAATGTTGTGATCGACCAGAAGAAGATGTCAGTCTACTTCCCCTCCCTCCACTCCCCAAGCTTATGGAATATTGTAACAGCGGTCAAGGGATAAACAGATAAAGTAGGGGCAACGGGGAACAGGTGGACGAGGATGTACGGTCACCCTTTTACTCCATATCCTCAAAGGAGGAAAGATCTGTAGTGGCAGAACCATTCCGCAGTGGGGAGCCTTATTTGATGACATTCAAGATGCAGGCTTTGTGTATACTCATAAGGTGTGGATGACATTCGAAGGTCTTGACCCTGAAAATAACTAAACACAGCCACTAAGCTTGGGGGAAGTGCCATCACTTCCCTGGGTGCCATCGATGTCACATCAGTGATGCCGCCTTTGTCACCACACTCAGCAGGGCATTTGCTGAGAAGTAATTTCTTCCTTCCAAGAATGCCAACCGATGGAGATTGGTCGTATAATTTTAATTGCTGAATGCTAAGCGAGGATGCAGTTTGTAGTCTACTATTTATAAAGTGTTTGGTAATACTCAGACAAGATTTGAACTGCCAACCAAAATAAATATATATTGTGAAAATTGGATCATCGCTGTTGTCATTCGGGACCCAAATGACCCTGTTTCCAAGCACTCCCAAGTTATTGTTATTTTCCAAGTTATTGGGAATTTTTCCCCGCTCTCCCACACCTATTTTTGTTTGTAAGTTGGTAGTTGGTTTGTTCCTTTTTTTCTTTCATCCCTGCTTTACCCCCATCCTCTCCTTGTGTTTCATTCATCTTGTATGCAAGTTTTTCACCCCAATGTGTCCTCCTTCCCATCTCCTTGATCTCACTTTCACTCTCACTCCAATTTCCACCTTTCCATTTTGTTTCCACCTTTCCATTTTGTTCCATTTCATTCTGCTCTTGGTCTTCCAAGAGCCTCGACCATGTATACAAAAACATGTGAGAAGCATTGGAGTCTCTCGGACTACTCTCTGTTATCACTCTTACTATGTCCCTACTGGCTTCTCATTCCCACTTTCTTCTGGGGTTGGTTGAAGATAATTATTGGCTCAAGTCTTTCACGAACCGACTGGCTAAGCCTGCGGTTCCACCAAAAGTGATTGGGGCAGGAATTTTGAAATTGTTCACGTGCCGACTCTTGACAAATGCCACTGTGGGATCTCTATCGTCCACCAATTGATCTTAGCAGATGCGATATCCAGCTTAATGTCCATTTAAATAACGTGCACTTTTCGATGCAATATTCTGCCTGCGAATCACTGATCTGACAGTCAGGCTGACAATCGACACAGGCGAGGCAGCTCAGAGGTAGGTATGCTACCTTTACACTATCCGGTCAGAGTTGGATTCCATCGGACCACATGATCACTTGGTATTGTGAAACCGAAACGGCTTTCCACAATCGTCCCTCATTTATTTCAAATCAGACAGCTATTTGCAGAATTGCCACGTTAAAGGAGCATTACCCTCTGATCACCACCACCCCCCCCTCTTCCCCAAGGATCAATTAAGTGTTCACGGAGTTGTGTTACACCTTCACGAACATCATCCACCAAATCACATGCACTCTTTGCCTCTGAATCACGAGCACTTTTCTACATCAGTGAAAGACCAGGCATTCGCTTTAGTGACCACTTTATCTTCGTAAGGACCAAAAAGCAAAGACCCCTTCCTGAAGCCAGTTGTTCAACTGGTTTGACATTAACCCTCCCATTCATTGGACACTAACCTTCCCACATAGAAGTCTCCGTTATCATTATCTATTTCAGTGCCAAGGACAGTTGGAAATTCAAGGAGCAAAGCCTTATTTACAGGAATTGCAGGTTGACTCCCCACGGGATCAGCAAACACTTTTCATTCACCCAGTCCTCCTGTCTGTCTGTGTGTGTCTCTCTCTCTCTCTCTCTCTCTCAATCTCTCTCTCTCTCTCTCTCTCTCTCTCTCTCTCTCTCTCTCTCTCTCTCTCTCTCTCTCTCTCTCTCTCTCTCTCTCTCTCTCTCTCTCTCTCTCTCTCTCTATCTCTCTATCTCTCTATCTCTCTATCTCTCTATCTCTCTATCTCTCTATCTCTCTATCTCTCTCCCTCTCTCTCCCTCTCCCTCTCTCTCTCTCTCTCTCTCTCTCTCTCTCTCTCTCTCCCATCTCCCCTCTCTCTCTCTCCCATCTCTCTCTCTCTCTCTCTCTCTCCCCCTCTCCCTCTCTCCCATCTCTCCCCTCCCTCTCTCCCATCTCCCCTCTCCCTCTCTCCCATCTCCCCTCTCCCTCTCTCCCATCTCCCTCTCCCTCTCCCTCTATCCCCCTCTCTCCTGTTTGTTTGCCCCCTTGTCAGTTGTGTCCAATTGTTGCCCCGCTATCCTCACTGTCAATTTAATCTTGCTCTTGCAGGAGCCTCTCCTGCAGAAAAAAATCCCATCCACCAGGGGGCAGACAAACCTCAATTATAAGTAAATTTGCAAAGGTGCCCGGTGTTGCGGTTCATGCCGGGATCCTTCTCCACCCCTTCCCCTCCCCTCACAAAAGTATGCACGACTGGATCACTATACGTTTTAGCTCACTATCACGAACGAATGAGCAAAGAGTAGAGGGGTTAAAAAGTGAAGCCGAGGCCACAGAGTATTAGTGATGCAGCCCCAAGTACATTACCGAACATGATTGGTCCAGTCACTCCAGTGCTATCACGTACCTATCACAGAACAGAGCACCACCACCACCTCTGCCACCCGTCCGTGGGACGGATAACCTACCAGTATTATTCCCATGCTTTTGGGTTGACAATATTGATTGTTTTTCCATCAAGGACCAAAACATGTAAATTGTTTGGTGTTCAAACTCCAGAGCAGTCCACATCAAGTTGACCATGTGAAAAACATGGAGAATACAGATGTAATCCAGCAACCTTCGGTGATTAGCCTTGTGCTTTGTTAATTGACATTTGCAAAACCGAGTCTAACTGGAAACTTAAGTCTCTTGAATTCAAATGACAGATCAGTTGGGATGATGAGGATTCTTGGTGGAAAGACATCTTCTCCTTTGGCATTTCCTGTGATTATGGTTGCTTCGACCACATGTGGTATCAACCGATTCACACTTAGTCTTTTTCCATTACAGAGCTTTGGAGCATCCAAATTCCTCAGCAACATGATAGGGGACCCACTTTTGAGTACCAAGTTGTGAGATGGCATTCCAGGAGGTTCCAATGAGTTGATCAATTCAGTAGGATAATGCACAGCTTGGTCTGTTTCTTGTACCGAGCCAACAGATTTGTATGTCCTTGAATCACCTGGTATTCACAGTTTTATTCTTAAGAGCAAGTATCGCACATTCACATAGCCATTTGGTATTAGTGTAATGTCGTGCAATGTTTCGAGCGACTTTGTCTTTTAGTTCTTCAATAGATTGTACAATATTTCCACAGCCAACTGGGATTGATATCTTGCCATCTGCAGGATCAATTGGAGTCCATCCATTGCCGATCAGGAGGAGAGCAGAAAAATTCTCCCATTGTGTGATCTCCTTGAAGGTTTTACTCACATATTTGATTTAAGGCTAAGTTTTGCAAAATTTTGTTGCACATAGGTTGCTTTTAGGCATGCATTCCGTTCTTCAGCAGATGTGCCATGGGGACTAATGGGCAATGGTTGCCAGAAGTCACCTGATAAAAGCAGAGTATCCCCACCAAAAAACTTGTTATTGTCATGAATGTCTTTCATCGTACGATTCAGAGCTTCAAAAGCCAATTTGTGGGACATGGTGCATTCATCCCTTATTATGAGCTGACAATCTTGCAAAATCTTGGCTGGTTTGGTGCCCGTTTTTATATTGCACAGTGGGCTTTCCGTATTTGTAAGATTTTGTGGTTGTTTGAAGGCAGAGTGAGCTGTCCATCCACCATCAAGGAAAATTGCTGCAACGTCCAATGATGCAACCGCAAGGATCTTTTCTTGCTGCCGTACTTTAGCCAAGAGAAGGTTCAGTACAAAGGTGTTTTTCCTAGTGTGTGCTTTGTATGGAATGGTGTGGTGTGTGCTCTGTTTTATGGTGTGGTGTGTGCTTTGTGCTGTACGGTGTGTGTGTGTGGGAAAGAACAGTTGTGTGTGAAAAAACGAGATGTGTATGATGATCGTGTCTCTCGTGTCTCTCTGTCCTCTTCCTGATAGTTTTCATCGACCCAGCAGCTTGACTCTGCGTTTACCGTTCCAAATTCACCACACACCTCCACGATTTTACTTCAACCTTCCCTTTTCCGAATGTTACGCAATCCTTATTTAAAATAAATAAATAAATAATTTCACTTTTGACTACACACCTCCCATAGCCACGTGCTTCTCCCGTAACCACGCGATCTGTTTCCACCCCCTGCGTTTACCGATCCAAATTCACCATTCACCTCAATATTTTTTCTCTAACCTTTCCATTAGCTCATCTGATGAAAACTCTTTCAAAAAATAATAATAATAATAAAAACGATCTCTTATAATGCTTCATCTTCCTCTTTCATACGTGTGGTACTCATTACTGTATCATAATGCACTACTCTTCTCCTATTTAAACAGACTGCTCTCAATTCGACCTTTCCTTCAAACCTTGCCTAAAAAATCCCACTGTTACAACGTTTCTTCTCTCCATTCTCTTAATTCGCTTTTATTGCATCCATCAAGAAATGTCGTTAATCGCATCTCTGACCTAAAAATTAAAAAACCCCCAGTTTGCTAAAAGTGTTCACTTTCCATCAACCATTCTTTCTTTCCAATTTCAGTGCCAACTCACCCCTCTCACCCCTCACTCTCAAAGCAACCATCACACACTTCTCCCTCCAAACCTCCCTCTCACCTTTCTAACAAAAACTCCCCCCTCACCTTTCTCCCTCAACTCTCCCCTCTCAACCTTCTCCCACCATTCACCCCCCTCACTCATCGTTCTCAAAGTTGTCCCCCCTCTCATCCACAAAGCTGCCTCCTTCCCCTGCCCTCTCACCTCCATCTCATCCAGGGTCGGTGTCATGGGATGGCATTCACAGGCCATGCCCCCCCCCAACTGAGTTTTTGTGCCCCCCCCTCCACTCACCTGCAGGCCAAGCCTTTGGTGCCAAACTTTGTGTTTTATAAATTAATTTATATTTATCATATTAAAAGTGAAAACCTTTTCGCTAAATGAAATGAAATAAAAACGAAAATATGAAAAGAAAAAAACATACCCTGTTGGTCATATTTGCATAAGGTTACATTTAGGTAAGTGGTATGCTCATTGGTCTGGTGCTTGACCTATGACCTACTGATTTGATTTGTTGTCATTACGTCAAGATAAGCACACGCATAACATGCGGTTGGCACTAGCAAGTCAGACAGTGCTTTGCGCCAATATGTTTCAGTGAGAGCAAGCAACTATCAGACTGCACTTTGAACAGAAATGGATATGAGAAAATTGCTACACGGTGCTGCTTCTTCAAGGCCTCCTCCAGCTCCACCAATGGAAGAGGGAGCAAATGCGCCCAGCACGGCCACCTCTGAAGAGCAAGAGGCTCCTTCTGCGAGCAGCCATGATGCACCTGCTGGTGTAAGCGCTAGCTGTGGAAGACAACCCATATTCATAGATGACCCCAGGACTGACCATCCCAACCATGTCGTCTTACAACAGTATTTTCAACTGAAAATGCCAGCATTTTCAGTAGTAGGAAGCGTTCATTTGTCTCTACTTGGTATCACAACCGAGACTGGCTTGAATACAGTGTCAAGACTGATGCAGCATTTTGTTTTTGCTGTCGCCTGTATTGCGCCACCCGGAGGTCTCTGACACTGGATGCCTTTGTGAGTGTGGGCTTTCGTAACTGGAAAAATGCTTTGGAGAGAGATCAGGGATTTCATAAAGACGAATCTTCAAACGAGCATATCTCTTGCTATACACTGTGGAAGGAGAGGGGGAGGCGTGTCAATACTGGAAAGGAGATTTCAACACTTGTCAATGCAGACCAACTACGAAAGAACAGGTATTATGTTTCCTCTTTCATCGATGTTGTCGGATTTTTGGTGGAAAACCAGTTGCCTTTACGAGGGAAGATGGAAGCTTTTGATAACATGTCGGAGGGGGGAGTGGACTTTTCCTCTCCTTACTGCACTATACGATTAAAAAGGACCCTGAATTGGCTGATGTTGTGAAAACGATCCCTCACAATGCCACGTACACCTGTCATGACATGCAAATCGAAGTCATAAGTCCACTCAGCAGTGTGGTGACAGAGGCTATAGTGGAGGAAGAAGGTGACTCCCATTACACTTTGAAAGTAGATGGAACCCATCACCCCACCGGGTGTGAAAATATATCGATTGTTACTCGATTTGTAAATGAGTCATATGAGGTCACAGAGTGCCTGCTAACCATAGCAACAGCTGGCAAAGTTGACGCACAGACATTCACAGACACCATTTTGGCAGAGCTAAATGAAGTTGGACTGGACACATCAAAGATTGTAAGCCAGGTATTTGATGGGGTTGCTCTGATGTCTGGGAAGCATGGTGGCATCCAGAAGCTACTGCAAGAGAAACTAGGTCATGAGATACCTTATGTACACTGTCTTAACCAGCAGCTACACTTAGTGGTAGTACACGCAATGTCAGCAGAGACAGCTGTGGTGGACTTTTTCATGTGTGTAATGCCCTCTACAAATTCTGCAAGAAGCCCACAATTGCTGTGCACTATAAGGGTGTGCATCTTAAACGCCTTCTGGAACGGAGATGGACGGGACATCTTACCACTGTGTCAGTCATTCTAATATCCTTCAATGACATGACATCTCTTTTGACTGAGGTTGACTGTGCTGGCCGATGGCACAGAGATATGAATGGAGGCTGTGGGCCTGCTGCGCGAGATGACCGAGCCCAGTTTCTCATTCATTGCCAAGTTAGTGCACACAGTTCTTGCCCTGTTGGACCCACCAAACAAGCTTCCACAGAGAGAGGACACTGACTTGATTACAGGTTTAAATATCGTGGCTAGTGCAACAGCTTGTGTACAGAAACTCCATTGTGACGAGGAATTTCATAAGGTGTGGGACATGGCCACGGCTGCCAGCACATCACTGAGACCCAGCTGCCAGCGCATCCCTCCCTCTTCATTAAGAGTGTGGACCGCAAATATCTGGGGCCTTCGCTCAAACCTTTCAGATCTTTTAATACAGGTTGCCACTGACAAACCAGACATAATCTGCCTAACAGAAACTTTCCTCCCTCAAGACGTCTCTGACTCCCAAGTATCTCTCCCTGGTTACTCCCTCCTCCGGAATGACAGACCTGAGCCTCGTCCTGGTGGAGGAGTTGCTCTCTTCATCAAAGACTGTATTTCTCACTCTCCATGCACTGCTCTCACTCCCCTACACCCCCAGGAATACCTCTGGCTACGGATTCCCCTCCACTCCCACCTCATGTTTATATGTGTACTGTACCGTCCACCAACAGTGATTACTCTATTTACACCTCACTATCCGAAAACATGGACCATCTTCTATCTTCTCATCCAAACTCTCTCTTCCTCATATGTGGTGACTTCAATTGTCATCATGCCAGTTGGCTAGGGGTGGGTACCTCTCTCACCTGTCATGGCACTTCAGCAAAAGCTTTCTGTGACTCATTGGAACTGACTCAATCGGTCAACTTCCCGACCCGAATCTCAACCAATGGTACTCCATCTCTTCTGGATCTGATTTTGACAAATTTCCCAGAAAATATCTTCCGTCTTCCTCCACTCCAATCTTCTAACCACGTCCTTGTCAAAGTGGACATCTCTCTGGCTGTTATCAGAGAACCACCTCACCGCCGTCGAGTCTGGCATTTCACTCAAGCCAACTGGCAGGGTCTCCGAGCAGCCATCAAACTTATAGACTGGTCTCCTATCGCTACTTTCTCCAACAGAACTCATCCTGGGAATTCTTTCAAAGAAACTTGCTCTCCCTTATGCACAGATTTATCCCCTCTCGTCTTCAGTTGTCCTACCCTTCCTCATGCCCATGGTTCACTGAAGCTTGTGGTGAGGCAGTTGTCCTGAAACAATTGCCTTTGCCTCATGGAAAGCAAACCCAACTGAGGGTAATCTCACGGCTGGCAGAGACTGCGCTTCATGAGCGCTGTCCAACGTGGTGGTGTTGTCCATCGTGATCGTGGTGTTGTCTGCTTCTTGTCCGTGATTATCGGTTCATTTTGTCTGTCTGTCTGTCCATCTGTCTACAAATGTCAGTTTCTGATCGAGGAATAACTTAATTCCAACTGAATGTTTGTTATATTTTGAACACGAAGCTGAATACGACCTGGGATGTGTTCCGTTAGCAAGCAGCTTGCTATCACTTTGGACTCTTGAAACCCGTTTTACCCTTTACATACATTGGACCACTTTAAATACACTCTTTACACCCCTCAAGACCCTTTTAACCCGAAAACTCAGTCGACCCTAACTACTATTGGAACAGACCGTTAAGATTGTTAAGACCCTTCAGATCCTTGTCAACCAATTTGGAACCCTTTAACCTCTTCAGCCCTTCACACCCTCATACCCTTAAGAGTTGGACACACACTACACAAACATCAAAAGTCTTCTTGTATGAAACAGAGGATGCTTTTTTTTTCATCAAATGCTGTGCAAACTCCACTCATCCACAGGTGGGTACTCCATCCATCCATTGGGACCATACTCTGTGCAGAGCGTTGGTGCTGCCTCAACAGTCTCCTTGGATATTGGACACAATCCTGGACGGGTCACCACTCCGACACAGGATACCAGCAAGCTGGCACTCGTTTTGCCGACCTCAGAAGGATGACAGGCTGAATCAACCCCACCTGGTGTTAATCCAACAGCCGAGTGGGATTTGAACTCAGGAACCTCGGATCCCAAGCCTATCCATTTAGCCAACACCAGGCATGTCGGTACTCTGCTGGTATTATTCAAATGGGAATTTCATACTTTTATTGTTATTTCCACATTTCATGCTAACTCTTCAAAATGTACAAACATGCAACTCCCTCCCTCCCCCCCCCAAAAAAAAATATGCTCAATGGTTAATCAATAGATAAGCTTGGCAGGGGGGGCTCCTCCTTTTGATTCCCCATTTATTACTCCCTGACTGGTTTTACCAGAGAAGATGATAGGTTTGCTCTCCGTCTCTCCGTCCCACCTGTGGTTTTTCAGACTTTTTACCCCCATACCATGTAAACATATTTAACTGAAACGAAACTTGATAAACGGCTTTACTATGATAAGTTACAGAACAAGTTCGAGTTTCAGAGCATTTCATCAATTTTTCACAGTTATGTCCTTTTGGGTTTTAGAAAATATCATAATATTATACACGGGTGTTCAGCTGCTCTGACTCCACACCACTGCTTTAAACGCATTGGCTGGATAGCTGGCCTGACTCCACCGCAATAAAACCGTGTGCCACCATTCCATAAAACAGCGCAAATCGGCAGGCCTCAGGCTTTCGGCCTTGGAGTTAGGCCATGGACTCGTGCAATTGGAACGATCCCAAGTATGCAACCACTCTTTATTATATATATATATATATATATATATATATATATATATATATATATATATATATATATATATATATATATATATATATATATATATATATTGTTGTGGTTACCAAATTCGCAAACCACCATTCAGGTCCCTTAGGTGAGGTATCTCGGCAAGTATATGTGTAGTTAGGCCCAAACCCGTTGTCTAGTGGGAATATATGTCATTTATGCGAGCTGCGACTCTTCAGGATAGCCGTTTTTCTTTTACTATCTTTATTTTGGACCAACCGCCATGATTACCAACCACAACGCCGCTTCACCACAACCGCCACGACCTTCACGTCACACCTCGCAACCGTAGCATCGCCACCGTTCTTGCCCCGCTGTGGGTACCGGTGTTGGACTCGTGCAGGGCGCACGTTGAACAGCGTGTACAAAATCACGGATTTTGTGCTTCAAAAACGGATCAAAAACGACACACGCCCACTTTTTGCCATCCAATCGGTGAGCGAGGGGCGATTTGGCCCCGCCTCCAGAACGATCGATATATGCAAATTTGTGGATCAAAAAGCCTTCACGCCCACTTTTTCTCGGGCCAATGGGGAGCGAGGTCAAAGGGAGGGGGTCAAAGGCGAAGCTACGGGGGGATAAAAGGACCGTGTTCGTCAGTCAGAGAGAGTGGAAGTCTGGAGCCCGAAGCCTGCAGTAGCTGGAGAAGCTGAAGAGAGTCGAACGAGGAGAGCCCAAAGAAGAGTCCAGGGTGGAGAGTCCAGAGGCGGAGAGGCGGCAGCGGCGAAGGCAGACGAGGGGGTGCTCGCGACGGTGCCGGGAGCTGCACGCCCGAGGGAGGCCGGCAGCGCGACCTGGCCGAGGTGGAGACGCACACCAGGGATAATAAAGATCCTCTATACCCCGAGCATCAGCAACCCCCTCCTGTTTCCCCCCGCGCTGAGATAGTGCGACCAAGGGGGCCCCCTTTCCCACCCCCTGCCAGGCACTGTCCGCGAGGCCCGCGGAGTGAGGCGCCATCGCCGCTCCGCGTCTCATCACCAGACGGGTAGGCGCGACCCGGTCTCGGCCTCAGGCCCGCCTCATCCTTGAGGGCATTTCTTTTCCTTGGTTTTGGGTATGTGTTGTCGGCGCCGTCTGTGAGGTAGAATTGTATAAGTGTTGCCGTGTGCTCGGTAGTCGGTATTAGCTCTGCATTGTTTTCGCTTTTATATTTGCTTTTTGTGTAAATGGAATTGTGTTTTCTTTTTTTTGTGTGCTTTTGGTGGAATTGTATTTGTGTGCTTCCCGTGTGCCGCGAATAAATGTGCTTTATTGTTGAACTGTTCTCCCGCTTCGCTTCGTCTTTTTCTCCCATTGAATCCTCATCTTGCTTCACGTAAAGGGTTGGTAGTGGGCTGAATACGCCCGATAATTAATCGAACCGTCGAGGTCGACGATAACACCGCTCGGTTATTCTGATAGTACGGAACGGGTCGCTTAAGTGGCCCGTGTCCGAAGTCGACCTGCGGCGAGGTGCGATCGCCCGGTCTACCCTCCGCGTGGGTACTTAGGTAGGTCGAATTTGGCGAGCAACCCTATCCCACGCGGGGGCTGATTGGCTCGATCGCGGTGAGACCGAAAGGTCCACCCGTGACTGGTTCCCGGCGTTAGTCCGAGAGGGTCACGACTGGATTGTCCGTCCGGTGGGCGACGTGCCGCGATTCGAGTTACGTGGCCGTCAGCACGCCGGCGGGCGCGAATACCGCAACAATATATATAGATATATACATATATATATATATATATAGATGTATGTATATATATATATATATATATATATATATATATATATATATATATATATATATATATATATAGATATATAGATATATATATATATATATATATATATATATATATATATATATATATATATATATATATATATAGATATATACATACATGTACACATATAAACCATAGGCATGTTTTTGCTCTATGTATGTAAATCGGGATGTTTTTATTATTTTTGGCACCGAACCTGCCAGTAAACTCCTCCCGAAAATTCCAACAGCAGGACAGAGGCAGAAAATAGATAGAGACGGACAAACAAGGTACTATGCGGGTACTTTGAGGTGTCGGGGCGAACACAAGGGGTGGACAAGATGGATACATAAGCAAACTTTTGGGAGGATGTGGTGGTGGTTTACTGTAGACAATATCATGGTTTTGGATGGGGGGATGATTTGAGATGGTGGTGAAGTTTCAGCAATTGCTATAAACTAGTGTGGGCCCGTAGGTGCGTGCCAGTATGTGCAGCTTCGTGCCTGCAGTATCAGGTCCCCAGCATCAATTGTGACGTCATATCAAACGAAAAAGAAGAATTGTGACGCCTCCTCTCTCTCGCGACCCTCTCTCCCCCCTCTCTCCCCCCTCCTCTGTCCCCCCTCCTCTCTCACCCCACCTCTCTTGCCCCGCCTCTCTTTCCCCCCTCTTCCCCCTCTCTTCCCCCTCTCCCCCTCCTCTCTCCCCCTCTCCCCCTCCTCTCCCCCTCCTCTCTCCCTCCCTCTCTTGCCCCCCTCTCACCCTTCTCTCTCCCCCTCCTCTCTCCCCCTCCTCTCTCCCCCTCCTCTCTCCCTTCTCTTGCCCCTCCTCTCACACCCCCTCTCGCCCTTCTCTCTCTCCCCTCCTCTGTCCCCCCTCCTCTCTCCCCCTCCTCTCTTCCCTCTCTTGCCCCCCTTTCACCCCCTCTCTCACCCTTCTCTCTCCCCCCTCCTCTCGCCCTTCTCTCTCCCCCCTCCTCTCTCCCTTCTCTCTCCCCCTCCTCTCTCCCTCCCCTCTTGCCATCCCCCTCTCACCCCCTCCTCTCTCCCCCTTCCTCTGTCCCCCCTCCTCTCTCTCGCTCCTCTCTCCCCCTTTCCCCCCTCTCTCTCCCCTCCTCTCCCTCCTCTCCCTCCTCCTCTCTCCCTCCCCTCGCCCTTCTCTCTCGCCCTTCTCTCTCGCCCTTCTCTCTCGCCCTTCTCTCTCGCCCTTCTCTCTCGCCCTTCTCTCTCGCCCTTCTCTCTCGCCCTTCTCTCTCGCCCTTCTCTCTCGCCCTTCTCTCTCGCCCCTCTCTCTCGCCCCTCTCTCTCGCCCCTCTCTCTCGCCCCTCTCTCTCGCCCCTCTCTCCCTCCTCTCTCGTCCCTCTCTCTGTAAATGTATTCACAAATGTCTACCAAGCACAACGATTAATTTCAACCTTGGGAAAAACAGCTTTCAAACCCTTGGGAAACAGCTGTTTCCCTTGGGAAAATTCAAACGTTGGGATTAATTAATAATTTGAATAATAATTAAACCTTGGGAGTTTGGCACATACCCAGGTATGGTACATACCCAGAGAAAGGCACATGCCCAGGTCCCCAGTGTCGATTGTGACGTCATACCAAACGAAGTAGAAGAATTGTGACGTCAATCCTTCAAAAAAAATAATTAAATAAACATTAATTGTGACGTCATTCGTGATGTCATAGCACCGTGTCCTGTCATTGGTTCACAGATACATGGCCGTAACTTGGGAACCGCTCGTCCGATCGATATCAAACCTCGAAAAGGCACATCCGCGGGTCCCCGGCAATATTCCTGGCAAGTTTCAATCCGATCGGACCCGTGGTCGTCCGGTTATTAATAATTTGAGAAAAATTGGCGTGAGAAGGTGGAACGACACCTTCAGCTGCCATATATACACCTTTTCAACACTGAAAAAGCAGTAAAATGGCCGTAACTTAGGAACCGCTTGTCCGATCGATATCAAACCTCGAAAAGGCACATCCGCGGGTCCCCGGAAACATTCCTGGAAAGTTTCGATGAGATCGGACTGCGGTCGTCGAGAAACGGCGGTCACAGACACACAGAGATTGCTGGAATGATAGATAGATGTGCTGCAACTGTTCAATAGTTTTCAAAATCAAATCTTCTGGGTTTTTTTATTGACTTATTTTTTGTATACACCATCGAGGCTCGTGTGCAAGCTTACACACAGAGCATACAAGGGGGGGGGGGCAGGAAGAGGGAAGGTAAAAAACACATTGGGGAACAGAGACGTGAGGAGACGTTGTTGACTGTCATACTCTACAGAGAGTACAGCTGTCATACTCTGGTGTTGAACAGACATACTCAACACAGAGCGTTGGTGCTGTCAACGCAGTCTCCTTGGTTATTGGGAAGAATCCTGGACGGGTCACCACTCTGACACAGGTTACCAGCAAGCTGGCACTCATTTTGCCAATCTTAGAAGGATGACAGGCAGAGTCGACCCCCCCTGGTGTTAATTCAACAGCCAAGTGGGATTTGAACTCAGGATCCAAAGATCCAAAGCCCACCACCCGAACCAATAAGCCAACCGCAGGTATGATCCTAATTGATGATAGGAAATCAAGCCATTGTGGAAGAGGAAGGATTTAATGTTTGAAGCGATGATGGATTTCATAACCCTGCTGACGATTGGAAGAAGGCTGATTGGTCTGTAGTTGTAGGGATCTGTTTTTGCACATTTTTTACACAGAGCGTTAATATTTGCTGATTTCCGAGAAGATGGTAGATGACCTTGAGCAAATGAGAGGGTGAATGGAACAGAGAGAGTGAGCAACAGCAGTGGAGCAGGTGTTTTTTAGGACGCGTGGGATGATGCTGTCTGGACCGGTTGCAGAATCTGAGTCGAGGCTTGACAGCAAGCTCTCCACCGTGTTGGGAGAAATGGACACATAGTCCAGGAACAGCTGGGTATTACTGGGTAAGGTGGGTCCAGAAAGGGATGGGTTTGGAACACAATATTTATAAGCAAACACAGTTTAGGTATTCACTCTTTTCAAATGCAGTGTCAGCTGTGCAGCCATTTGGGGGCAAGGGAGGGGATGGAGAGGGAACATTCACCCGAAACCTATTTAACAAGACACCATCAGGATTTGGAGGGAGAGAGACAGGTTTGAGAGTTCGGACTTGAGATTTGAAAGTTGTTGTTTGCTGGCTCTCCAGAGGGTGTACAAACACTTGTTCGAAGCTTCGTGGAAGGAACTGAGATTGCCTTCAGTTGGATTTGCCTTCCATGAGGCAAAGGTAAATTGATTTTAGACAACTGCCTTGTCACAAGCTTCAGTGTACCATGGGGAGGAGGAAGGGTAGGACAACTGAAGATGAGATGGGATAAGTCTGTGCATGAGAGAGAGAGAGCAAGTTTCTTTGAAAGAATTCCCAGGAAGAGTTGATGTCACAGGAAGTAGAGATGGGAGACCATTCGAGAAGTTTGAATCCTGCTTGAAGTCCCTGCCAGTCGGCCTGAGTGAAATGCCAGACTCGACGGCTTTTCTTTTCCCTCTTCCTCATACTCTGTAGCCACTGCTAACACAATAAATTGGTTTGGGAAATTTCTCGCAAGAGGACCGAGTAAAACTGAAAATGACACCCCAGGACAGCATTTGTTTGAGTTCCTCAATAGCACTGTTTACATGGTGACCGCCATGTTGTTAAGCGATGCCGAGCGCTCCGTTGTGTTGGAGTT
>NC_140961.1:142742306-142802306 GCF_056783735.1 Eptatretus burgeri
TGGAAGATAAAAAGAGGAGAGAGACAGCTCGAGGAAAGGGCGGAGGAATTGCTGGAAAAGTCAGAACAGTTCGAAGAACTGCAGGGAGAATTGAGGGAGGAAGGAGAAAGGAAAACAAAGCTCGAAAAGGAAAAACGCGAACAAGATGGAGAATTGGAACTACTGAAGCGAGAGGTAAGGGCAAGCCAGTTTAAAAGAGAAATCCTGGAAGGGAAGATTAGAATGGGAAAGGAATGGCAGAAAAAACTAAATGAATACAGTAAAAAAGGGACGAATTGAGGAGGGAAGCGGTGGAAAGAAGAGATGAAATGAGTGAAGAAGCATGCAAATTGAGAAAGGAATTAGAAACAAAAACTTCTGAGATACTGAAACACGAAAACAAAGAAAGAGGATTACAAGACGAACTGAGGATGTTAAAAGAGGAAAGGAAGAAAACAGAGAATGAAACGTTAAGGAACCACACTGAGCAGATTGAACAATTCGAAGCCAAAGCAAAGTCGGAGTGTGCGGAGATGAGAAAGGAATTGGAAAAGAAAGCTTCTGAGTTCCAGAAACACCAGAACAAAGAGAGGGAATTACAAAACGAGTTGAGGATGGTGAGAGAAGAAAGAACGACAACAGAGAATAAAACATTAAGAAACCACACAGTACAGATCGAACAGCTGGAAGCGAAGGCCAGATTAAAGAATGAGGAACAAGAAAGAGTACTGAAAGAACAAGGAATGAGACAGGAGAAGGAAATCAGCCAACTGAAGGAAACCACGAGATTGCAGAATGAGATGCAAGAAAGAGTAATGATGGAAGAACGAATCAGACAGGAGAAGGAAGTCAGCCAACTGAAAGAAATAACGAGATTGCAGAATGAGGAACAAGGGAGACAGTGGAATAGGAAATACAAAGAGCAAGGAATGAAGCAGGAAGGAGAAATCAGGAGATTGAAGGACACAAGGAGATTGGAGAGGGAAGAACGAGAGGAACAATGGAATAGAAAACAAAAAGAACATGAATCTGAGGTTGACCAATTGAAAGAAAAGCTGAGGCTGGAGTACGAGGAGATAGACAAAGAACAGCGAATGAAACACAAAATGGAGATGAACCAAATGAAGAAAACCATGAAACTGGATAAGGAAAGACAGGAGAGGAAACGAGGAAGAGTAATTAGACAGCAGCAAATGAAACACAAAAAGGAGATTAACCAAAAGAAGAAAACCATGAAACTGGAGAAGGAAGGACATGAGAGGAAACGAGGAAGAGTAATGAGACAGCAGCAAATGAAACACAAAAAGGAGATTAACCAAATGAAGGAAACCATGAAACTGGAGAAGGAAGGACAGGAGAGGAAACGAGGAAGAGTAGTGAGAGAACAGCGAATGAAACACAGGAAAGAAATGAGCCAATTGAAAGAAACAATGAGATTGGAAAACAAAGAGCAGGAGGAACAGTGGGAGAGAAAACAACTATATGAGTGTGAAATTGAACAACTAAAACGGAGAGCGAGATTGGAGTCAACGGAGATTGAGGAGATTGAGGAGATTGAGGAGGAGTTAGAGGGAGGGAGAACGAACAGCTAATGGGGCTCAGAGAGAAAAAACGACTCAGATGGGAAGGAAAAAGGAACCAGGAAGAGACAGAAATAAGGAACAAGGAGAGAAAATGTATAGAGACACGGGAGACAAGAGACGAGGTGAAAGGAATTACGAGGGAGAGAAAAGAACAATTAATACGGAAAGCAAGGATGAGGTACGCGGAGATCGTGAAAGAGCAAGGAGTGAAAAACAGGGAAGGACGGGAGCGACTGAAGGAGAAAGCAAGGTTGACCTACATAAAGATAAGGGAAAGACGCCAGAAAGAAGCAGAGACCAATAGACAAGAGGAGACGACAGAAAGAATAAAATGTATAGAGACACGGGAGATAGAGGGTGAATTGGACAAGGTTAGTGACGCACACACACACAGAGGTAGTGGAGGACCATGAGGGGGAGCTGGCTGACTGGGTGGAGGCCCAGTGCGAGCAGCTGGATGGCCTCCTCCAGGAACGAGGGGAGGGAGTATGCCCCCTTGAGGCGAGTCACGACCAGGTGAGTTCGGTCGTGCTTTGCGAGGTTGAGGGGACGGGTGCTGTGGACAGGTGCACGGAGAGCTTGGGGGGTATAGAAGCCCCGGAGACCCTTGTGGGGACACGAATCCCCAGTGTGGTTGTCCCTGTGTGTGTGGTGCAAGGCGTGAGTGCGTCCCCGTGTGTGGAAGCGACCCCGTGTGTGAGTGGTGTGGTGGCAATGGTGCCGGAGTACGTGCTTCCCAGCACGCCGTGTGTGGATGAGGCGCTGTGTGCAAGGGAGACCGTGTGTGTGAGAGAGCGGGATGTGAGGGAGATGTCGGTTGGCATGCGGGAGCACGCAGCCGCGTCTCCCGGTGTGAATGTGATGGAGTGGAGTGTGAGCGTCGTAACACGCAGGTGTGCGTGGGTCGAATGGCGGCGACAACGGCGACATGTGAACAAAGAAAGCCGGGTAGCGGCTGTGGTTGTTTCGGGGACCGTGCCGGGTTCACCCAGCAGTGAGCACGCGGTTCGTGCTGTGCAACGCACGAGACCGCCACGTGCTCGCTTGCGAGAGTGAAGTCCCGGTCCGGAAACGCACGCGGTGGATTTGCCGATCCCGCGGACGGACAAAGTTTAGGCAGGTAAACGGATTTGGACCGGACGGGTTCTCCACGCGATCGTGTGTGTTAAGCTCCAACGGGCAAAGCACATGTGTTCGCATGGGGAACCCCTCGAGACGTGGGGCTTGTGTTTTTTTATGCGCACGGTGACGCCATGGCTGCACGTGGGGTTGGAATCCGGCAGGAGGGGTATCCCTGCCGGATGGTACCGTCCAAGGAGGGACGAGGAACACGTGCAGCTGCATGACGTCACAGGCAGGTGCAAAGTGCGCAAGCTGGGAGTTGCCGCGCTGGTGATGCGCATGTAAAAAAAAATAAAAAAAATAAAAAAAAACTAGCCTCACTTTCGGGTGCACAGGATTCCTGGGCAAGGGGTGGAAGACCCCCTTGACCCCTGGGCACAGGATGGAAACTAGTTAGGGGGAAGGGTTAGCTTAGCTAGACCGGCTCCATGGGGCAGGGGTAAGTCCTCATGGAGTCCGTGGAATGGATTAGTTAGAGGGATTGTAGCCAGATTTAGGTTGGGAAATTGATTAATGGGATTATTTGGAGACAGAGACAGACCTGTGGATATGTAGAGGGGACGTAGTTTAGCTACGTAGTGTTAAAAGGAACGTGCTACTAGTTTAAGGGACGACGTGGGAGCACGAGTTAGTTAGGGGATGTAGTTAGAAGGATAGCAGAGTTCAGTGGTGAGTGTGTTGAAGAGTTGAAGAGTTGTGAGGTGAGTACATGATGAGTGAGTGAGGCCAGCGGGTCTGTGTGAATGGAACGAATGGGGAATGCATGGTGCGATGAGTGATTGGGGGGAGGAGTGACTCCCGCCCAAGGGACCCCGGGGTCAGTGTAGAGTGAGTTAGGGGGTTAGTTAAATTTAAAAATGGAGGTCGTTTTGTTGTTGGTGGGAGTGTAGGCTCGAAACCCGTTTGGAGGGGTGCAGGAGCCCTGTTGACAGGCTTGGGAGCGTGGCTGCGAAAGGTGAGTATCGCTGAGTGGGTACCCCGGGCACCAGGCTAGTCGGCCGCGGTAGGCCATGGGCCCATGGGGGGCCGGGATAGAGTAGTGGGCACGGGTTCGCCTGCTTGGTGCGGGGGCCCGGGGCGCCATTAGCCGCGTGGGCAGTGTTGTGGGCATGGGTGACCCTCGGAAAGGGGCCCGGGAAGCCAGCCTGCCACGTGTGCGTTTCAGGGGAGGTGCCATGGGGGGAACTCCCCGGTGTTAGGGAGCTGGTAGGCTCGGAGGCAGTGTAGTGCCCGGGGGTGCCATAGCGGGAGAATCGGCAGAGGGTCGTGCCTGCCAAAGGGAGCCACGTGTCCCAACCATGAGACCGTGTGAGGGCACGGAGAGAAAATTGGGGGGCGAGGCCCGAAATTGTGAGGACACCAACACAGGCGACGGGAATCTGGGTTGTTAGAACCAATAGTTTAAGCGAGAGGCGCTTGTTGAAAGCCCCAGGGTAGTTTAACAGTTAAATGGTTAGGGTAGATTAGGAAGTGTACCCCTCCGCACCATCCATCCCCTCGCTGTCGTCGTGGGCCGCTGGACCCACTTTGGTTATAGATCGCCGAACTCTGGGGAGGCCATTCTGAGGCTTCGTTGGGCCTCGACACAGAACGTTAGCTCTCCCTTATTCCCTTCCAGGAAGGGAACGTAGGGGTTGGGAGTAGGCTAGGTGACAGGATAGGTTAGCCGAACAAGGACGATAAAGGGGGTTAGGGGACGATTTATAGTGGGGAAGTAAAAAATAAAAACAACAAAAAAATAAGTTGGGGCTAAATTGGGGTTTGACAAATTAAGGGAGTGGGTATGTACAGTGACAGGCAAAGGCGATAGGTTGGGAGGGAGACAGGTAGGTAGGTCCGAGCCCGCCTTCCAAGTGGCCAGCACCACCGCACTCCCTCCACCAACCTCCACTGAACGGCAGGGGCTGGCCAGCTTCATCTGCTGGCTGCATTGCTGCAAGGCAAAGGCTGGCCCACTTCATCGGCAGCTGTTGTTTTGCTGCAAGGCCTGTGCCGGCCGGATCATCTGCAGCTGTGGTACTGCAAGGCCTGTGCCGGCCGGATCATCTGCAGCTGTGGTACTTCAAGGCCTGTGCCGGCCAGTTCATCTGCCGGCTGTGTTTACCTGCAGCGGCCTTCTTCTGCGGGCTGTGTTTGCCTGCTCACCTTTGCCATGCCATTCCCACTGCCCATGTTCACCAGCCCCGTTCAATTTTTGCTTTGCCCCCCCCCCTGTTCATTGCCATGTGCGCCAGGATCAAAGCAACAGTTTGCAAGCTGCGAGAACTGCCCTGTTGGCAGCTACAACACGGGCCTGCACTGGCGGCCCGTGCACCGTGTTTGTGTCCATCCATCCATTCGTTGTGTTCATTGCATGTGCCACTTGAGCTGGCACGGAGACTGCATTTGTGCAGCCCATGCACCGTTGTGGTTCACTGCATTCAGTTCAAAAGGGAAGGCCTTGGACTGCGTGTGAGCAGCCAGCCACGTTCCCTGTCACCTACATTGTTTTGAGCCAGAGACTGCATGCGAGCAGCCTGGCTCCCTGCTAACTGCTTTTCTTTTGCAGAGTTCATTGATCCTGGGCCATGGTTTAGTGTAAAATTTGTAAGTTAAGGTAAGATGTACTGTAAATATGAGTGCGCCCCCGGCATGTCTGTCTTAGCGCCGGCAATTTTATTTAAGTCGTCCGTGTGAGTGAGTTTGTTTAGGTAGTTACGCAGCCCTCAGGTTATTTATTTTGGGGACACGAATACCATGAATGTCGCACTCAGGGATCCGTAGGTAAAATGTACTAGGGGAAAACTACACATGATGGCACACGAAAATTTGACGACTCGGGACGAGTCTGTAAAAAGGGGAGGGGGTAGTGTTGTGGTTGACCAAATTCGCAAACCACCATTCAGGTCCCTTAGGTGAGGTATCTCGGTAAGTATATGTGTAGTTAGGCCCAAACCCGTTGTCTAGAGGGAATAAATGTCATTCATGCGTGCTGCGACTCTTCAGGATAGCCGTTTTTGTTTTACTATCTTTATTTTGGACCAACCGCCATGATGACCACCGCCAACCGCGTCTCAACAGTCATCACAACATCAACCACCCACCGCGGCGCCGCTTCACCACAGCAGCCACGACCTTTGCCGTCAACCCTCGCAACCGTCGCATCGCCACCGTTCTTGCGCCGCTTGTGGGTACCGGTATTGGACTCGTGCAGGGCGCGCGCCGAACAGCGTGTACAAAACCACGGACTTTCCGCTCCAAAAACGGATCAAAAACGACTCACGCCCACTTTTCTTCCGTCCAATCGGTGAGCAAGGGGCGATTTGGCCCCGCCTCCAGGGCGTTGGAGGGCGGTCGCTATATGCAAATTCATGGATCAAAATGCATTCACGCCCACTTTTTCTCGGGCCAATGGGGAGCGAGGTGAAAGGTCGAAGGCAGGGGGTCAAAGGCGAAGCCACGGGGCTTAAAAAAGCGGCTGCGTTCGTCAGAACAGTGTCGTGTGTGCATTGGAAGGAGTTCGCAGGAGGAAGAGTTCGGAGTTGGAGTCGGAGCAAAGAGGACGGAGCTGTGGAGAGGCGGCGGCGGCGAAGGCAGAAGAGGGGGTGCTCGCGTCGGTGCCGGGAGCTGCACACCAGGGAGGCCGACGGCGCGACCTGGTCGAGGTTGAGACGCTCGTCGCGGGACCCGAGACAGAGTAAAAATCCTCCTTTCCCCGAGCATCAGCAACCCCCTCCTGTTTCCCCCCGCGCTGAGATAGTGCGACCAAGTGGGCCCCCTTCCCACCCCCTACCAGACACTGTCCGCGAGGCCCGCGGAGTTGAGGCACCACCGCCGCTCCGCGTCTCATCACCAGACGGGTAGGCCCGACACGGTCTCGGCCCCAGGCCCGCCTACCCCCTCATCCTGGAGGGTGGTTCTCTTTTCTTTTGCTTTGGGAATGTGTGTTGTCGGCGCCGTCTGTGAAGTAAAATTGTATAAGTGTTGCCGTGTGCTCGCGTAATCGGTATTAGATCTGCATTGTCGCATTTGCTTTTTGTCTTCTTTTTTATGTGCTTTTGGTGGAATTGTATATGTGTGCTTTCCGTTCATCGCGAATAAATGTGCTTTATGTTGAACTGTTTTCCCGCTTCGCTTCGTCATTTCTTTCATTGAATCCTCATCTTGCTTCACGTAAAGGGTTGGTAGTGGGCTGAATACGCCCGATAATTAATCGAACCGTCGAGTCCGACGATAACACCGCTCGGTTATCCGATAGTACGGAACGGGTCGCTTAAGTGGCCCGTGTCCGAAGTCGACCTGCGGCGAGGTGCGATCGCCCGGTCTACCCTCCGTGTGGGTACTTAGGTAGGTCGAATTTGGCGAGCAACCCTATCCCACGCGGGGGCCGATTGGCTCGATCGCGGTGAGACCGAAAGGTCCACCCGTGACTGGTTCCCGGCGTTAGTCCGAGAGGGTCACGACTGGATTGTCCGTCCGGTGGGCGACGTGCCGCGATTCGAGTTACGTGGCCGTCAGCACGCCAGCGGGCGCGAATCCGTAACAATATATATATACAGTGGGGAGAACAAGTATTTGATACACTGCCGATTTTGCAGGTTTTCCCACTTACAAAGCACTTAGAGGTCTTTAATTTTTATCATAGGTACACTTCAACTGTGAAAGACAGAATCTAAAACAAAAATCCTGAAAATCACATTGTATGATTTTTAAATAATTAATTTGCATTTTATTGCATGAAATAAGTATTTGATCACCGACCAACTAGTAAGAATTCTGGCTCTCACAGACCTGTTAGTTTTGTCTTTAAGAAGCCCTCCCATTCTCTACTCTGCATTACCCGTATTAACTGCACCTGTTTGAACTCGTTATCTGCATAAAAGACAGCTGTCCACACTCAATCAATTAGACTCCAACCTCTCCACAATGGGCAAGACCAGAGAGCTGTCTAAGGACATCAGGGACAAAATGGTAGACTTGCACAAGGCTGGGATGGGCTACAGGACAATAGGCAAGCAGCTTGGTGAGAAGGCAACAACTGTTGGCACAATTATTAGAAAATGGAAAAAGTTCAAGATAACAGTCAATCTCCCTCTGTCTGGGGCTCCATGCAAGATCTCACCTCGTGGAGCCTCAATGATCATGAGAAAGGTGAGGGATCAGCCCAGAACTACACGGCAGGACCTGGTCAATGACCTGAAGAGAGCTGGGACCACAGTATCAAAGAAAACCATAGGTTACACACTACGCCGTCATGGATTAAAATCCTGCAGCGCACGCAAGGTCCCTCCGCTCAAGCCAGCGCATGTCCAGGCCTGTCTGAAGTTTGCCAATGACCATCTGGATGATCTAGAGGAGGAATGGGAGAAGGTCATGTGGTCTGATGAGACCAAAATAGAGCTTTTTGGTTTAAACTCCACTTGCCGTGTTTGGAGGAAGAAGAAGGATGAGTACAACCCCAAGAACACCATCCCAACCGTGAAGCATGGAGGTGGAAACATCATTCTTTGGGGATGCTTTTCTGCAAAGGGACAGGACGACTGCACCGTATTGAGGGGAGGATGGATGGGGCCATGTAACGCGAGATATTGGCCAACAACCTCCTTCCCTCAACAAGAGCATTGAAGATGGGGCGTGGCTGGGTCTTCCAGCATGACAACGACCCGAAACACACAGCCAGAGCAACTGAGGAGTGGCTCCCAAAGAAGCATCTCAAGGTCCTGGAGTGGCCTAGCCAGTCTCCAGACTTGAACCCAATAGAAAATCTTGGGAGGGAGCTGAAAGTCTGTGTTGCCCAGCGACAGCCCAGAAACCTGAAGGATCTGGAGAAGATCTGTATGGAGGAGTGGGCCAAAATCCCTGCTGCACTCTGTGCAAACCTGGTGAAGAACTACAGGAAAGGTCTGATCTCTGTAATTGCAAACAAACAAAGGTTTCTGTACCAGATATTAAATTCAATTTTTCTGATGTATCGAATACTTATTTCATGCAATAAAATGCAAATTAATTGTTTAAAAATCATACAATGTGATTTTCAAGATTTTTATTTTAGATTCCGTCTTTCACAGTTGAAGTGTACCGATGATAAAAATTACAGACCTCTATGTGCTTTGTAAGTGGGAAAACCTGCAAAATCGGCAGTGTATCAAATACTTGTTCTCCCCACTGTATATATATATATATATATATATATATATATATATATATATATATATATATATATATATATATATATATATATATATATATATATATATATAAATATAAATATATATATATATATATATATATATATATATATATATATATATATATATATATATATATATATATATATATATATATATATATATATATATATATATATATATATATATATATATATATATATATATATATATATATATATATATATATATATATATATATATATATATATAGTTACAGATCTCCGCCCGCCGGCGTGCGAACGACCGCGTTTAACCAATAGCGGCCGCTTCGCCCACCGAACGGACAATCCAGTCACGGCTTTCCGGATCAACGCCAGAAACCATCCACGGGTGTGTTTTTAAGCACACCACAGCCAAGTCAATATTCTACCCGCGCGCAACAGGGTCAATCGCCGAATTGTCGATATACCTAATTATTCGCGCGGGCAGACTACCAAGAGACTGTACCTCAACGCTCAACGGGGCCGCTGGGACACGAGCCACTTTAAGCAGCTCGATCCGTTTTGGGATAACCGAGCGGGGTGTTATCGCGAGCCCCGTTGGACCCGATCACTTTTCCGGCTATTTAAAACCAACTACATTCCGAGTGCAATATGGCAGTTCAATTAGGGAAAGAGGATGCAACGAACGGGTTAACATTCAAACAAGCACATTTATTTGTACACATATACGGTGATGCAGTCATGCAGGTATGCAACCAATGGGGGGGTAGGGACAAGACGCGAGCAAGACAAAGCCTACAACTGTCTATTTATTATGTACACACTTATCAGTTCTACTTAACGGACTTGGTGCCACAACTCTCATACAAAGAAACAAGGAAAAACCCCATTAAAGACAAGGGGGTAGACTGGACCTCTGGGGTCTTTATGTTCATGGAGTTTTGAAGACCGCAGGAGCTCCAGGAGACCGTGCAGGTTACCTTCCAATGGTGGTGACTCGCTGGGGCGACCCGCGATGTCCCGTCCCCACGGCAGCTAGCGTGAACGTGGCTCGGCCAGGCCTCATCGCATGGCCTGGTGATTCGGGCCCAGCCGGCAACGCCTGAGAGGAACGAACGGGTCTTTTTGCTCTTTCAGAGTTGATGCTCTTTTTATGACCCTGTCCGTCCCTCGGCGATGCTCGGACTGTCCTGAAGCCCGATCACTTCCGACCGTTCGGTGCTGGCTGGCGAGCTCTCTCCGGCTCTCCCCACGTCCCGTACACGAACGCGCAGCTCTGCGCGGCACAGCAGGCCAGGCTGCGCCTTCAGCTCCCGTCTCCTCCGCTCTCCTCAGCTTCCCCACCGACTGCAAGCTCCAGACTTCTGCGCAGCTCCTTGACCCCTCCAGACTGATTCGCTTGGCGCTCCGCGCACCGTTTATATGGGGTCCGTGAGGCGAGGCCTGACCTCCGGTCTCTGATCTGTGATCTCTGACCCCCCGCTGGCTCCGCCCTTTCTGCTGTTTCGATCCGCTTTTCGGGCGAAACGTGCGCGAAGACAGCAACCCTGGCGAGCGGACGTGCGTGAAATCACCGACTTGCGCGGCGAGGAAACCACCGCGTCCACCAGCAGCGATGCCGTCCGTTGAGAACTCGCCACGGCCGGCGCAAGATGGTGGCGTTTGCGGAGCCGAAGGTGAGGCGATGTTGTTTGTTGTTGTGAAGGCGGTTTTGGAGAGGTTGGTTGGTGTGGTGGAGAAGGTGGTTGATGGTTGGCGTTGTGGAGAAGGTGGTTGGTGGTTGTCGTAACGGTGGCGTGGCTGGCGTTTTGTAGTGGTCTTGATGGTGGTATGGCTGGCGTTTGTGGTGTTCGTGAGGGTGGTGTGGTTGGGGGGTGGTGGTTGTGGTGGTTAAGGTGGTTGTTGTGAAGGCGGCTGTTTGTTGTCTGTGGGGATGTTGGCGGTTGACGAGAAGGTGGTTGTGGTGATTGTGGTTGTTGTGGTTGGTGTCGCTTTGTGGTAGTAGTAATGGCGGTTGGTCCAAAATAACGATAGCAAAAGAAAAACGGCTAACTGAAGATTCATAGCCCTGTCACACGAATAAAACCCTTTAAACATCGGATGGGAAATCTGTCTGAACACAGACTTATCGACATAACTGATCTAACGACCTATATGGTACTCTGCGAATTTCCACAGCCGTAACAAAATATATATATATATATATATATATATATATATATATATATATATATATATATATATATATTAGAATATGTATTTGTATGTATATGTATATATATATATATATATATATATATATATATATATATATATATATATATATATATATATATATATATATATATATATATATATATATATATATATATGAGCCTGGTGTTGGCGCAGTGGTTAGGGCAGCGGCTTGGGATCCAAAAGGTCCTGATTTCAAGCCCCGTTGGACCACTGAATTAATACACCAGGGGGTTGACTCAGCCTGCCATCCTTCAGAGGTTGGCGAAATGAGCACCAGTGTACTGGGCCGGTGTATACCCCGGTTAAAATAGGTGTACCATATCCCTGTGTCGTAAGAGGCGACCAGGGTTGCGTCAGGAAGGGCATCCGGCGTAAAACGTGCCAAATCATTATGCGGATCATACGGATGATCCGCTGTGGCGACCCCTAACAGGAGCAGCCGAAAGAAGAAGAAAAAGTATTTGTATATATGTATATATATATATATATATATATATATATATATATATATATATATATATATATATATATATGTACAAAGTGTGTTCAAAAAGTATCCAACCTTAATTTTTCGTGCGTAAACAAATGAAGCTAGGGAGGCGTGGTTTGGTGCATGTATGTAGGCGATCCGAATTCGTATGCGTGAATATTTTCCCGCCTGCAGAAGCTGTCAGTCGCCGACAGACCGCCGATGAGTGAGGAAGTGTAAGTGAGCGCCATCGGATTTTTGTTTTTGTCAAAATGACGGATCACTCTGGTCTCATCGCCAGTGATCACTGTGTCGAAGAAGTTGGGATCGCTGTTGACAGTCTCCAGCATGTCCTATGCGATCTCCAAACGGAGTTGCTTCTGCTCGATCGTTAGCAGCTTTGGCATGAACTTCGCTGAGATTCTCCTTAAGCCCAAATCCTCAGTCACAATGGAATGAATGGATCCAATGCTGACGCCCGCCTCGTCTGCAAGTTCTCTGATCGTGATTTGACGATCCTGCATTAGCAGGGTCCTCACTTGGTCAATGACGATCTCATTCCGGGATGTTGAGGGCCTACCAGAACGTGCTTCACTTTCCACTGATGTGCGACCATGTTTGAAGCGGTTGCACCACTCTTTTATCTGTGTGGTGCCCATTGCTTCGTTCCCGAAGGCCTGTTGAATCTTGTGGATCGTTTCCACTTGGGAATCACCAAGCTTTACACAAAATTTGATGCAGTTGCGTTGTTCAAGTTTTTCCTTCATTTTGTCAAAAACGAAAATCCGACGGTGCTCACTTATGCTTCCTCACTCATCGGCGGTCTGTTGGCGACTGACAGCTTCTGCAGGCGGGAAAATATTCACGCATACGAATTCGGATCGCCTACATACATGCACCAAACCACGCCTCCCTAGCTTCATTTGTTTACGCACGAAAAATTAAGGTTGTATACTTTTTGAACACACCTCATATATATATATATATATTTATATATATATATATATATATATATATATATATATATATATATATATATATATATATATATATATACACACACATATATACTGTTACGGTTGTGGAAATTCGCATTACACCATAAAGGGTCCTCAGGTGAGATATATCAGAAAGTTCATGTGTAGTTAGCCCAAACCCGTTGTATAGAGGGAATATATGTGATCAATTCGGGCTGCGACGCTTCAGTTAGCCGTTTTTCTTTTGCTGTATTAATTTGGTGCAAATACAACAACGAACATCACCACCACCAACATCTCAACAACGACGCCATTCACTACATCACGCCACCTTCCACACCTATGCTACCACATCTTCGCCACTCGTCATCCAACGAGCACCGTGCGGGCGCTTGCAAGAACAAAAACCAACAATGCTGGTGAGGTTTTCCCGCCTAATTTCCCCGCCTGATGCTTCCGCCTGAATCCCCCCACCACGCTTGGTGTGAAGGGGAGGGGTGCGGCAGCTCGCTCCCGATTGGTAGATGCACGGCGTGAGGCGGTCGGAGTGGGGGCACGCCCCCCTTCGAGAGCTTTCTGGAAACGCCTCGAAAGAAGGAGGAGCCAAGAACGGGGCGGGGCGCGGAGCGAAGGGCGGAGCCGGCCCCTACAAAGGGGTGGGCGTGAGGAGTCGTTGGTTGGTTGGTTGTTCCCTTGTCCAAGTGGGAGGCTGAAGGCTCTTGATGCGTGGAAGCGATCGACAAAAGGTGTGGAACTCGCCTGACTCGTGGAACTTGCCTCCGTCTGAAGTCTGAAGTCGTTGTTGGGTCGTTGCCGAGCTGTGTTGTCGTGGTCGAGTGTCACTGTGTCGGTGTGGAGCTCGTGGAACTCGCGGAGCCCGAGGAGCTCGTTGAAGTCGAGCTGTGTCGTCGTCGAGTCGGCACTGGAGGACGGCGAAGAAGACGGAGCTCAGAGTTGAGGTCGTGGGAGGAGGACTCGATGGCTGTGCCAAGGGAATTCCTTTCTTTTCTGTTGGGTTTTGTGTAAATGTGTGTGTGTGGCGCCAGTCTTGTAAAGTAGAAGAACTGTGTAAGTGTTGCCGTGTGTAAATCTAATTCGGTATTATCTCTGCATCGTTCTTGCTTTTGTTTCTTTTGTATTACTGCATGATTGTATGACGGTAATATACGTGCTTGTCTGAGTGTGAATAAAAGTGTGCTTGTCCAATTGTTCCCCGTTTCGCTGCGTCCTTTCCTTTGTTGAATCTCCATCTTGCATCACGTAAGGGATTAATAGTGGGTTTTAAAACACCCGGTAATTATTCGGAACCGTCAAGGCCGACGATAACTCCGTTCGGTTATCCCTGTAATACGGAACAAATCGCTGAAGCGGTTCGTGTCCGGAGTCGGCCTGTGGCGTGGTCCCATCCCTCGGCAGATTACCCGCGCGGGTACTTAGGTATATCGACATTCGGCGATTCACCCTATTTCGCGCGGGTAGACTGCGGACTGGGTGGTGGTGGGGTTAAACCCCCACCCGTGACTGGTTTCTGGCGGTAGTCCCAGGAGGGTCACGACTGAATTGTCCGTTCCAGTGGGCGAGGCGGCCGCCATTCGAGTCAAGCGGCCGATCGCACGCCGGCGGGTGAGAATTCGTAACAATACATACATATATATATATATATATATATATATATATATATATATATATATATATATATATATATACACAAGGTATCCCAAAAAAATGTACTCACATTTTGGCTCCTCATAACTCATTGAATTTTTCATTTCTTTTCACATCAAATTGACCCTAATAATGGCAGAAGTATGACTTGGTTTTGATGAAAGAAAATTTATCATAAAGTGCTATTGGAAGCACGAAAACATCATGGAAGTGCAAAGACAATTTAGAAGACATTTTCACAAAGATCCACCAATGCGACGCACCATTGCTCGCATCCGAGATAAGTTTGAAACAGATGGAACTGTGCATGATGTCCAGAAGGAGCGTTCAGGAAGACCACAGTCATCAACCACCCCCGCAAAGGAAAATCAATTGCTGGAAACCCTCCACCGATCCCCATGGAAATCTGTACGACAAATGGCTCGTGAGACAGGAATCCCAAAATCAAGCGCCCATTGCATTTTGAAGCAAATTAATTGGAAAAGTTATATTCCAAAATTAATCCACGCTCCAAATGAAGACGATCCTGACCGGAGAGCTGAATTTTGTGAGTGGTACCTGGGAAAATGCGAAGAAGATGCAGCATTTCCATCCAAAATTGTTTGGAGTGATGAGGCCAGCTTCAAGTTAAATGGCTCAATTAACCGACACAATTGCACGTACTGGGCTCCTGAAAATCCGCATGTTACTATGAAACACCATTTAAACTTACCAGGGGTTACTATACTGTGTCGTGTGGGATATCAGCATTGGGGCATCCACGGGCCATTCTTTTTTGACCAAACTGTCACTGGGGATGTTTACTTAAATTTGCTGCAGGAATCCGTCAGTCCACGGCTCAGAACCAGCAACAGTCGATGAGCTGAAAGAGAAAATTGAAAGACAATGTCTTGCAGTTCCAAATGAAATGATTCGTAACGCTGTTGAATCCATTGGTCCATGTTATCGGCTGTGTTTGGAACGTGATGGTCGTCAGTTTGTTTAAACATTTGTGAACATGCATTTATCCATTTATACATTTAACCATAAATCTTGTTTCTAAGTCACATTTATTTATTTATTACACAACGCATTTATTATCATTTAAAGAGTGAGTGCATTTTTTTTGGGACACCCTGTATATATATGTATGACCGTTTTTACAGCCATTTTTCCCTGCTGTGCAGGGGTTGGGCTTTTCCTTGAGGCAATGTTTTATGGCTGGATGCCCTTCCTGACGCCAACGCTGGTCGCCTCTTACGACACACAGGGATATGGTACACCTATTCTTACCGGGGTATACACCGGCCCAGTACACTGGTACTCATTTCACCGACCTCGGAAGGATGACAGGCTGAGTCAACCCCCTGGTGTTAATTCAGCAGCCAACGGGGCTTGAACTCAGGACCCTGGGATCCCAAGCCACCACCCTAACTACAAAGCCAACACCAGGCTTTCCTGTATATATATATATATATATATATATATATATATATATATATATATATATATATATATATATATATATATATATATATATATTGCACATGCTACGTACCACGATATGTCCACTTAAAAATTGTGATTGTTATGGGCCCGACGCCGAAGTGACATTGTAAACACAGTGTTGGTAATGGCATCGACGATTGATGATCAATTATTTTCTGAAAAATAAACATTGTTAAAAGGTATTATTTGCAAGAAACCCAGCGTGAAGAATTCCATATTCATATAAACTCCGACGGGAATGTCGAATCGAGTATATCTGTTATTTTGACCGCAGAGTGACCTTCGTCGGGTGCTATTTGTTTGTGATGCCTTTTACAGATTTCTTTTGTTTTGGGGGGGGGTTTTTTGCATTTGCAAATACGCATGAGAATATCGCTGTCACTGAGTGTCTATAACATTAAAAATCTGTAAATTGTGTTTCCATAGGTCATGCATTTTTCAAGTTGATGCAGAAAGAGGTTTGCGACATACTCGACAATGAGTTTGATCACTGTCTCGTGGATATGAAGCCGTATGTGTTGCAGTTAAGTGACAAAGCAGGTCATTATTAACCCCTTCAATCATGCTCTCCCTCAATATATTATGTGCGAATGATATTAAATTACATCCACCCTGTTCCCCTTCAACCCTGCATTTTCTCCCATTTCCAAAATATTCCTCAAACACCGATTTATTTTCATCTCATCTGGACCATTCCCTTCCTTTGAACCACTACCCTTTACTTAACCTCTCTCCTTGCTCTCAACCCTTACCCGTGCTCTCACCCTCTCTTCTTGCTCTTAACCATCCCCATCCTCTCAACCTGTCTCCTTGCTCTTAACCTCTCTCCTTGCTCTCAACTCCTCTCGATACTCTCACCCTCTCTCCTTGCTCTGAACCCCTCTTTGTCCTCCGTTCCACATGTGAGAGAACAGAGGAATGATGGAATGAGCATTCGGCTTATATTTGGGGAGGAGATTTGAACCAGATATGGGATTCTGAAGGTCCGCATGTGACCCAGCAATGGGAAAGGGAAGGTGGACAGAAGGGAGAAAAGGGTGGTTGATCGAGGGCAGAAGTGAAGTGATAGATTGGATAAAAGACCAAGAGTCCACCTAACTACATCTTCCTCCTTTTCCATTTCTCTTTCTTCTGTGTTGGCATTGCAGTCTATATTACACTGAAATGACTGGAACAATGCCACCCCAATCTCCCACAACACAGTGGAGTTTTATTTTCTTCTCCTTTCTTTTTTTTTTTTCCTGCTTTTGTTTATTCCCTTTATTTTTGCACCATTTCTTTTGACTCACCTTTGTGATGGTTTTTATTGTGTACTTTCACATTATTACATTGATTTATTTTAATTGCATTGTTTTGTATCATTTTCCCAAATTCTGAGTTTTATTCGGTTTCTAAGCCAGAATGGCTGTAAGCTAATTATTCTTTCTGGGGTTATTATTATGACTAGCTTGGATGGCTCATATCTGGAGGAGAAATGTTAACGAGAAAATCTGGATTCCCACTTACAAAAAAAAACGTTATGGAAATAGACCAAAATCGTTTTGGCATTTCTCAAATCATTCAGGATATATCGTTCTAATTACAAATGCAGTTAAAGAATATAGTCTGTCGTACTTACATTTGGTATGCAAATGTAATTGGTATATATATATATATATATATATATATATATATATATATATATATATATAAATATATATATATATATATTTTTTTTTTTTTTTTTTATCAAAAGCAGGATCAACCTCAACATCTCAAAGATTGTTTGGTTATACGGAATATACCAGATGCCCACTTGATGTAGGGTCAGTGTTTTGTGGAATCAGCAAGCTTCATCTGTCCTCGGCTGACCTGATTATAATTGTTTGTGTCTTTTTCACGACATCATACGAAAATACGCACTTTGGTGTCTGTCTATCTGTCTGTCTCCGACCGCAATAGATTCGGTCGTTACTTATCCAATCAACCAAAATAACAGGACGACGAAGGATCACACGACGGTGGAGGTTGTAACGACTTTATTTTCCCCCCTCCTCAAGGGGGCTCTCTGCCTTGCGTGAAATCCATGTTAAGATGTATCGATAGCTTATCGTGACGTTTTTCCAAGGATACTTCCAGCAACAGAAGTAACTATATCCCCCGCCAACTTCGTTGGTTGGCGGGGGATAATAACAAGAACAACAAGTCTGAAGACGACAATGGTTCACAAGTGGTATTTGACGATGTAGATTGTTTCAGAAGTTAAGGATGAGACAATGTGATAATTTTTGACCAAGTTATAAAAATGATCAACATGATGTGGTGTGGGTGACAGGTTATATAAACTGCAAAATGTCGAAAATCTGGTTTCGTTCAACAACTTTCAAAATTTGACCTTTGCATAACCTTTAAAGGTCACAAAACAATGTTGTGGACATTAAAATAAGGAAACAGGATACGTGCTATAGCTTATTGGAGTTAGTTCGTCGAAGAAGGTCGAAAACCCGGTTCGATTCCCACAACTTTGAAAATTTGACCTTTGTGGCCTTTAAAGGTCAAAGGTCAAGGATTATGACCTTTGGTGCAAAACTTCCTCTGGAACATTCCAGGAACAATATAACGTCATACAGGCTATATGGCATTTCGCACTCCTCGGATTATAATCCATACTTTGATGAAATCAGCGTAAAAACAAACTTGAAGGGGGCGCCACGGGCAAGGTGTTCGAGATAGAGCAAAATGGTTTCGAGACTTTAGGTGGGAAATGACCTCAAGATTATGCATAAAAAATATTGTCATCCCGGCTCTCAAAATTTAGGCGGTCATATGATTTTTATGTCAAAATTCGCAATTTTCTACGTTTTTGATCTTGTGACCTTGACCTTGGGATGAAAATGAAAAATCGGACAACGACAAGTTTTAGATAATTCATTTTGCTATTCAAATACCGAACAACCCATTCCATTCAGTCAATTCCCAAGGAGAATATAGATTTTTAATCTGACTACCCCCTAAAAATGGCTATTTTGGGGGCTTGGCTCCACCCACAATGGACGTAGCCACGCCCTCATCCAGGAAAACACAACCAAGTTTCATCAAGATCGGATCAAAGTCCACGTAGTTATGCTCTGGACAGACAGACACACAGACATAACGAATATCGTGGTCACTCTGCCTGGAGCTCGTGAACCAATTATAGTGAGGGGAAAAGCCCGTCAAAAGGACGGGTGAACAAATCTCAACACAATACAGAGCATTACAATACACACAAAGTCATGGATTACGTCCGATTAATTATTTGCAATAACGGAATGGGAAACGAGAACAGGTCCTAATTGGATACTCAACATGAACGGGCAAAACGTTAGGTGGGGATTTATTTCTTGGGCTTCAGGTGTTAATGTTAAGTATACAAACATAGGGTGTGTAAGCACAGCCTCGATTGCTCCTGAAATAAAAGAAAAATAACATGGGTGGGGTACAAGCACAGCCTCGTTCACTTCCAAAATACATTTTTTTGAAATGCAGACAATGTATAGGCACAGAATGCTGGCTTGATTGCTCGATGCCTTGGAAAAACAACTCAGGTTATGTAATGAAGCCAAAACATGGCTATTGCTTCAATGTGCATATGTGATACGTCGTGTTTAAATAGCTTGGGTAGATTCCAATTCCACTGGGCCATGAAGGAATGATCCTCCAGGCTGGAAGGTTTGAAGCCCGGAGCCTACAAAAACTGTGTGCCTCGGAGCGCCTGTGATGTCGCTTTTGGTCTTTTTCACACTGAAGAGAAAACTAATAGGGAGACATTGTAAATATAACAACACTGAATGTCTTGGGCCTAAGGGAGCAGCAAAATGGCTGACGTATGATTTATTTTTTCATGGGTGGAGTCAGGCCAGCTGTCCAACCAATGGTTGCAATGAAACACATTTTGAGGTTCGGCTAATTAGATATCGATTAATCATTGAACACCACCCCTCCGACAAGGTCGGAGACAGGGGACATTCAAATGAGCTCTGTCCGACCAACCAATCATCTGTCCATGTTGTTTTGTATGTGTGATATTTCAAAAAACGTGAAATATTGAGCTTTTATATTGCAGATATCTATTCCTCGTGACGTCATCTCAAACTGATTCGATCACGCCTGTGATTGGCTGAATTCTGTTGCCATGGCAACCATCTCGGTAACTTGCCTTCTGAACTCGATATTTCAAAAACTGTTCAAGATTTCCCTTTTGGGTGGTAGAAGGAATATGTACACTGATGAGCCAAAACATTATGACCATGGACAGGTGAAGTGAATAACATTGATTATCTTGTTACAGTGACACCTGTCAAGGGGGGGTGGGGGGGGGATATATTCGGCAGCAAGTGAACAGTCAGTTGTTGAAGTTGATGTGTTGGATGCAGGAGAAATGGACAGGAGTAAAGACCTGAGCGATTTTGACAAGGGACAAAGTGTTATGACCAGACGACTGGGTCAGAGCATCTCTGAAACGGCAAGGCTTGTGGGTTGCTTCCCATTTGGTCAGCAGTGGTGAGAACCGGACCGACGGTGGTCTGAGGAGGGACAAACCACAAACCATCGACAGGGTGTTCGATGCGAGAGGACAACGAAGGCTATCCCATCTGGTCCGAATCGACAAAAGGTCTACTGTGGCACAAGTCACAGAAAATTTTAATGGTGATCATGGGAGGAATGTGTCACAATCCACAGTGCATCGCACCCTGCTGCATATGGGGCTGCGTAGCCGCAGACTGGTCAGAGTGCCCATGATGACCCCTATCCACCGTCGAAAGCGCCTACAATGAGCACGCGAACGTCGGAACTGGACCTTGGAGCAGTGGAAGTAGGTCGCCTGGTCCGATGAGTCCTGTTTTCTTTTGGATCACATGGATGGCTGTGTATGTGTGCGCCATTTCCCTCGGGAAGTGATGGCACCAGGATGCACTGTGGGAAGACCACATGCCGGTGGAGGGATTGTGATGCTCTGGACAATGTTCTGCTGGGAAACCCTGGGTCTGCCCATTCATCTGAACGTCAATTTGACACGTGTCACCTACCTAAACATCATTGCAGACCAGGTACACCCCTTCATGGCAATGGTATTCCCTGATGGCAGTGGCCTCTTTCAGCAGGATAATGCGCCCTGCCACACTGCACACATTGTTCGGGAATGGTTTGAGGAACATGATGAAGTGTTCACGGTGTTTCCCTGGCCTCCAAATTCTCCAGATCTCGATCTGATTGAGCATCTGTGGGATGTGCTGGACCGACAATTCTGATCCACGGCGGCTCCACCTCACAACTTACAGGACTTGAAGGATCTGCTGCTAATGTTTTGGTGCCAGATACCACAGGACACCTTCAGGGGTCTTTTAGAGTCCATGCCTCTGCGGGTCGGTGCTGTTTTGGCGGCCCACAGAGGAGCAACAGCTTATTAGACAGGTGGTCATAATGTTTTGGCTCATCAGTGTGTATATATATATATATATATATATATATATATATATATATATATATATCTTCTTCTTCTTCTTTTTTCGGCTGCTCCCGTAAGGGGTCGCCACAGCGTATCATCAATATGATCCGCATAGTGATTTGGCACATGTTTTACACCGGATGCCCTTCCTGACGCAACCCTGGTCACCTCTTGCGACACAGGGATCTGGTACACCTATTCCAGTATGAATGGTACACATTCTTCCCTCGAAGTCTTCAAGACAGTTGTTTACCACCATCTCAGATCATCCCCAATCATACACCATGATCTTTTCTACACCCGTTATCCCTCCTCCTTGCCCCTCAAGCCCATATCTTTTGAAATTTCAAGTTTTTCTTTTCCGAGAGCTTGCTTCTGTATCCATGATGTCCACGCCGAGCTTCTCCCCGACCCTTCATTCCTCCCGACATGCCTTATCTGTCCAAGTCGTTTTCTATTTTATTCCTCAACCCGGCTGTTAATGTGTCCCCCCCCCACCCCTCCCCTGCCCCACCTCTCCCCCACCTCCTGGGAATCCTATTGAGCACTTTAGATTTGCACTCCATAAGTGCATCCATTTCACGCAGCCTAAATTATTGGCTTTCGACTTTTTTGAGAACACAACTGCATTAGCCCTGACTATTATATGTCAGAGGCAAGACAGAGAGATTCTTCGTACCCACCTGAGCAATTAACTGAGCAGCACAGGCAAATAGATAGGTTGGACAACCGCAAATGATACATCAAGTGTGAGAAGAATGAGTAAATTTATCTGTCTCCCAGACGCTGCTTCTTCTTTGTTTTGTTTTTTTCTTTATGAAGACGCTCATTGAAGAAGTGTACTTAATATATGGGCCACTACTGCTTCCAGTGCTGGCAGGATAGCCTCAAGTTACACATACCCTCCTCTTAGTTATCGAGCCTCGGTTTGAATCCCGACCCAGCTATTAACTGTCATCCCAATCCCGGTGTTTCACAGGCAGGGTGATTCATTATTTTGTGTGTGCCATCCCTCGGATGGACATTAAACTGGACGTGTCCCGTCTGCCGACATTAGTTTGTGGACGCAAGATACCCCACAGTGTCCTTCACGAAGATCATGTGAGCTATCGCCGATACCCTGAACAAATTCCAAATTCCTGCCGTAACTACTGCTGGAAGACAATGGCAAACCAGCCAGTATAAACCTTTGCTCAGGAAGCTGTTTTGCCAACACCAGCACTCTGTGAAGAGTATGGTACATCAGAAATAGATTGGTTAAATTGGATTAAGTTATATTTGAAGGCCAAGTGACATGACATGACCAAAAGTATGTGGACACCTTGTCGTCCAACATCTCGTTCCAAAATCATGGGCATTAATATGGAGTTTGTCCCCCCTTTGCTGTGACAACAGCCTCCAATCTTCTGAGAAGGCTTTCCACTTGATGTTGGAACATTGCTGTGGGGATTTGCTTCCATTCAGCCACAAGAGCATTGGTGAGGTCGGGCACTGATCTTGAGCGATTATATCTGGCTCACAGTTGGTATTCCAATTCATCCCAAAGGTGTTCGATGGGATTGAGGTCAGGGCTCTGTGCAGGCCAGTCAAGTTCTTCCACACCGATCTCGACAAACCATTTCTGTACGGACCTCACTTTGTGTACGGGGATATTGTCATGCTGAAACAGGAAAGGGCCTTCCCCAAACTGTTGCCACAAAGTTGGAAGCACAGAAATGTCTAGAATGTCATTGTATGCTGTCGTGTAAAGATTTCCCTTCACTAGAACTCAGGGTCCTAGCCTGAACCATGAAAAACAGCCCCAGACCATTATTCCTTCTCCACCAAACGTTAAAGTTGGCACTGTGCATTCGGGCAGGTAGCATTCTCCTGGCATCTGCAAAACACAGATTCTCCGTCGGACTGCCAGATGGTGAAGCGCGATTCAACACTCCAGAGAACGCGTTTCCATTGCTCCAGAGTCCAATGGCGGTGAGCTTTACACCACTCCAGCCGATGCTTGGCATTGCGCATGGTGATCTGAGGCTTGTGTGTGGCTGCTCGGCCATGGAAACCCATTTCATGAAGCTTTTGACGAACAGTGCTTTTGCTGACGTTGCTTCCAGGGTCAGTTTGGAACTCGGTAGTGAGTGTTGCAGCTCATGACAGACGATTTTTCCACACTACGTGCTTTAGCACTCGGCGGTCCCGTTCTGTGAGCTTGTGTGGCCTACCACTTCGCGGCTGAGCTGTTGTTGCTCCTAGACATTTCCACTTCACAATAACAGCACTTACAGTTGACCGGGGCAGCTCTAGTAAAGCATAAATTTGACGAAATGACTTCTTGGAAAGTTTTCATCCGATGACGGTGCCACGTTGAAAGTCACTGAGCTCTTCAGTACGGCCCATTCTACTGCCAGTGTTTGTCTATGGAGATTGAATGGCTGTTCTTCATTTTATACACCTGTCAGCAATGGGTGTGGTTGAAATAGCTAAATCCACTAATTAGAAGGGGTGTCTGCATAGTTTTGGTCAAGTAATGTATCTTTTATAAAGTTGTCACTAAGGTGACCTGCTACTCATCAAATATCTACCTCGGCTTTCAGAAGTTGGGGTTTTGGAGGGGATGCCTGAAGAGTCTCTGAACAAACTTTCTGGGGGATTCTATTATTTAACCACCACCACCCTCCCCCTTCTTACCCTTCAAAAACAAAACTCAAATTTCTATTTAAACAATGCCGGCTGGTATGTCTCTGAACCGTCCAAAGTACCTTGATGGATTTGAATGAAAATACAAATTTAACTAACACAGTGGGATATTTGGGTAATAAAGTGCGATACCCAAATATTTATAAGAAGCATGCAGTGGAACCTTGTAGATCCTTACGATTTGGAGGAGGGAGGTCCCAGTAGGTTGAGTATCGTGTTTGTATGAAGTAGAGCATAGGACATCTGTGTCTTGTAATTTCAACTCCATTGTCTCCATTTCAACTTTTCTTGTAATTCACACTCCCTATGATTCACCCTCCAACCCCATATTCACTCTATTATTACTCACCGTCCACCCCTACCAATTGTGATAGTGGACCGGCATCCCCACTCTCTGTCACCAACGGTCTGGTGTGACCAACATGTCCCTGATAGCACATTGCACGTCGCCATCACCGATGAGTTCACTGAACTCGCCTGTTAAAACCCATAAAGGTGTTAATGTGTGAGGAAAGTGTTCAAGTTGATAAACTCAGAAATAAAAGTCGTAACAAGGTAGCCGTAAGGGAACCTTCACGTGGATCATGTTAATAGTGAACCATAAGAGTGGTGGAACATGCAATAATGTACTGAGGGGAATGGTCGAGCAAAAATGGAAGCAGACATTCTATGGCTTGGCATAATCCATATGTTTGCCGATTGTGTCGGTGAATGATCGTTGATATCGGATGTTTTGTCCGTGCATGGGGGGGTCAAAACTGGGCAGATTCATCCCTTTAAATGTGAATTGGGGTTCCTTACATGGAAGCCGTGTAACCCTGTGTTTGGGGGTTCACTGCAATCATGCTATGACCCTTTAAATACAGATCGGCTGTTGCGATGCCAAACAGGATAATGACTGGTTGAAGTCCATCTCGACTTGAGGTGTATAAGACCATCAGCTTGGCCAGCTATGTATTACAATGTGACGACACGATGGCTCATTGGAAGTTTGGATCATATCTACGTAATATGTCTTTGTCCTCTTCGCTCGTGTCTTGATAGAAGTAGAACAAAGCTTCTGGCACGCGATGGCGGACAGAAGAGGCTTGCACTCACGGCTTGTGGGACAGCTTGCGAAGAGGAAAGAAGAGGGATGATAGGGTCCAAAGAAGAGACAGAGGGTAAGCAGCCCAGAGCCGAGAGAGCCTGGAAGAGTCTCAGCAGGCAAAGCATGGGCCTGGCCAAAACAGGGAGCATAGTATACATTGGTCAAGCTCATCTAATTTGAAACTTGAACAGGATTTTCATATCAGGTCACTGAAATCAACCACCAATTATTTTTGAGCTCAAAAGGTCAACATATGTCTGATTTCTTAAATTGAGAGATCGGGCCAAAAACTATTTATCATGATATCTCAAAAGTTGTGGACGAGTTATGACAAAACCAGGTGGATGAGTTGGTTAGGTGACAAGGACAAGCGGATTAGATTTTAGTTCAGATCCAGCCCATAGGTGGGATACAAAACGTGAACTGTTCAGCCTGGCAGAGGTATGCGCTCTCCCAAGTGCCATTGTAATTTATTCTGTTTTTCCAAGTGTCGGTCTATGATTTTTCATTTGCCTGTCTGTTTGGCTGCTTGCAGATCAATCACCTACAGGTCACATTTTGAAACCAATCTTCACGAAACTTCAACAAACGGGAGACTTTGTCATAAGCAAGAAGATTTTGAGATCAAAAGGTTGAAAGGTTAACAGAGGCCAAAGGTCAACAACTTTGTCGAATTTCTAAAAGCATGAATTTTCATCTGCTTGAGTTGAAATTTGAACAAGGTTTTCACTTTGTGTCAGGTGAATTCAACGACCTATTATTTTTGAGGTCAACATAGGCCAAAGGCCAACAACTTGGGCTTAATTTCTAAAAGCATGAATTTTCATCCGCTTAAGTTGAAATTTGAACAAGATTTTCACTTCGTGTCAGTGAATTCAACGACCTATTATTTTTGAGGTCAACATAGGCCAAAGGCCAACAACTTAAGATTGCTAAAATCATCAATTTTCATCCGATTAATTTGAAATTTGAAGTCGATTTAAATATCAGGTCACTGAATTCAATCACCATTTATTTTTGAAGTCAACAAACACCAAAAGGTCAACAACTTAAGTAAGATTTCTAAAATCATCAATTTTCATTCCGTTAATTTGAAGAGAATTTGCATATCCGGTCACTGAATTCAATGACCAAGTGTTTTTATGGTCAACATAGGCCAAATTTCTAAAATTGTCAATTTTCATCCGATTGACTTGAAATTTTAATGGTATTGGTGTGGTTGAATTGAATAACCAAATGTGCCACTTATTTTTAAGGTCAAATTTGTTTTTTGGATTTCACAGGTATTGTGCCATGCACAATATCTTTGTTGTTACTTGCAAAAGTTGAAGATTTTTCAAGTATAATGGTTGGTCTTCTGTGTTATTCTGTCTGTTTATCTGTTTGTTATGATGAAAATTGAAATTTTTCATCGAAATTTTATTTTGGTGTTGGCATGTAGGGGTTTTTTTTTCTCGGGGCAAAAAATATGATAACTCGGAAACGCTTCAAGATACAGGTATCAAATTGTAATCATGTTCAAAGGTCAAGGTGACAGTGGCATCATTTGCATAATTTTCATCATACCTGTCAGGCTTCCACCTGACACCTTCTTGTTTGTTTCTTTTTATGTCAATCGCCTGCAGGTCACAATTTTAAACTTGTCTTCATGAAACTTCACTACCTGGTAGAGTTCATCAGAAGCAAGAAGCCTATTAATTTTTTGAGGTCAAAAAGTTAACAGACCAAAGGTCAACAACTTTGTCACATTTCTAAAATCCTCAATTTTCATCTGATTGACAAGAAATATGAATATTATTTGCATATCAGGATACTAATTTCAATCACCAATAACTTTTGAGGTAAACATATGCCAAAAGGACAACAAAAGCTAAATTTATAAAATTGTCAATTTTCATCCGATTGACTTGAAATTTGAAGAGGATTTGCATACCAATTCACTGAATCCAATCACCAATTTATTTGAGGTCACCATAGGCCAAAGGTCAACTTAGGTGTGATTTCTAAAATCCTCAATTTTCATCCAATTGGCTTGAAATTTGAAGAGGATTTACATATTTCGTAATTTAATTCAACCACCAATTATTTTTGAGGTCAAAAGGTCAACATCGGCGGAAAGTCAACAATTTCGGCGATATTTTTAAAATCGTCAATTTTCATCCGATTTATTTGAAATTTGAACAGGATTTGCACTTTGGTAATATATTTCAACTACCAATTATTTTTAAGGTCAAATTTGTCTACGAAATTTCGCAAGTATCATGATCTGCATGACATCTTTTTTGTGTGCAGGATATCTGAAAAAGTTGGCGACGGATTTCATCCAGGCGGATTAAATTTGGTGGGCAGGTTGGGTGTACGACAAGCTGCAACTAACTAGATTTTAGTGAAGATCCAAATCCTGATCTGGATCTGAGGATTTGAAGTGTTTCTTCTCCATTGAGTGATAGTAGTAGGGCAACTTAGCATAACAATTGTGCATTTTGTGAGGAAAGCACCAAATTTGGCACACAAGTACCCTATCATATTATGAACAGATTTGGATATTGGGCCATCTCAAATTCAGCCAACTGATGGCTGTGGCAGCCATTTTCCACTGCCATCAAAAATTTTGAGATGACCCAATATCCAAATCTGTTCATAATATGATAGGCCACTTGTGTGCCAAATTTGGTGCTTTCCTCACAAAATGCACAATTGTTATGCTATATTTAGCTAAGTTGCCTCACTATAGGGCAAAACGATATAAAACATCTCAAAAAGCTGTGGATGGATTCGGATGAAACTGGGTGGACAGTTTGAGTGTGTGCCAAGGACGAATTGTTTCGATTTTGGTGAAGATCCGGATCCAGATCCAGAGATGAGAATTTTTTAAGTAATTCTTCATAAATGAGAAATAATGCCAAAAACTATATATCGCCAAATATTTGAACATGTTGTGGATGAATTCGAATGAAAGTTGTTGGATGAGTTGGTAGGTGACAAAAACAAGCCCATGAGATTTTGACTCGGGTCTGGATGCAGATCTGGCCTATCAGGGTACAAAACATAAACTGTTTATCCTGGCAGAGGTATGTACTCTACCGGGTGTCGTTCTAGTTTATACTACAATCTAAGACTCAGGGAGGACCTTGTTCATGAACGACGTGCCGCATAATGACAATTTTGTAAAGGCCCTGTCACACCTTGACGTTTTAGCCAGCGTATGGAAAGGTATCAATGTATGAAAAATGCTGGCGTACGCTGAACTATTGATGTTTTTTTCCAGTTTTGGACGGATTCATAACGAGTTGGACGTATACATAACGTATTAGTAACGTACACAGAACGTTTCAATAACATATAGATAACTTATACCAACGAATGCTGAGCGTGTTGTCGGCGTTCACAACCTATGCCCAACGATAATCTAACTTATGCATAGCGCGGCAGCGTATCACTGACGATCACGTGGCGTAGCCTATTAAAAGGCTGCGGCTCGAAGATTTAAATTATAACCGCACTAGACATCGAAGTGTCAAGGCCCTGTCACACCTTGAAGTTTTAGCCAGCGTATGCCGACGTATGAAAAATTTGCCGAATACGCTGGCACAAGTCGAATACGTTATGGGTAAGTTTTGTATATGTTAAGAGCACGCTGAAGCACGCTGGCATACGTCGTAGTACGCCGAGTAAGTCGACAAATTTTCAGCATGTTGAAAATTTTTCGACGTATCCATCGTATGACTCACACGTTCCGCATATGCTGGCATAAGTTGTAGGCACGTTACTCGATCGTTGACACACGTCGACAAACGTTACTTGTACGTTACTCATAAGTCAAAACACGTCGAGGTAATGTTTAGCGTACCCGAAACTTAATTTTTAACCTATGAGTAACGTGCTTTGAACCTATGTGTAACGTATCTCCAACGCACATTGACGTATGTAGACGTATTTGATTGACGTCTTCTGGACGACCACAGAACTTACTGAACGTGTTTCTAACTTACAGCTAGTGTATAATGGCGTATTGGCAGCGTTTAGGGGAATTGGTATATAAAAATGGGGTTCACAGGAGGAATCCGTCAGTGTTCCACACTCCATGTTTTTTTTTTTTTTTTCTTCGACATGAAGGTGATGTTGACACTTGCATTTCTAGTGCGGTTATGATTTAAATCATTGAGCGGCAGCCTATTAATTATATTATATTATAACCGCACTAGAAATCGAAGTGTCAACATCACCGTCATACCGAAGAAAAAAAAAAAAAAAACAGGGAGTCTGGAACACTGACGCTAACCATTATCTTGATGTGTTTCGACTTATGAGTAACTTACAAGTAACGTGTGTCTGTGTGTCAACAATCGTGTAACATGCCCACAACATGTTACTCATAGGTTAGAAATAAGTTTCGGGTACGCTAAACATTACCTCGACGTGTTTCGACTTATGAGTATATGAGTAACTTACAAGTAACGTGTGTCTGTGTGTCAACAATCGTGTAACATGCCTACAACACGTTACTCATAGGTTAGAAATAAGTTTCGGGTACGCTAAACATTACCTCGACGTGTTTCGACTTATGAGTAACTTACAAGTAACGTGTGTCTGTGTGTCAACGATCGCGTAACGTGCCTACAACTTATGCCAGCGTATGCGGAACGTGTGAGTCATACACTAGCATATGTCGAAAAATTTCAAGCATGGAAAATTTGTCGATGAGCTCGGCGTACTACGACGTATGCCAGCGTGCTCTTAACGTATACAAAACTTACCCATAACGTATTCGACGTGTGCCAGCATTTTAGACAAATTTTTCATACGTCGGCATACGCTGGCTAAATCGTCGAGGTGTGACAGGGCCTTTAGCAATGACTTACAAGTACATTAGCGTTTTTACAAGGACATTGGCAATGACCTGAGACCTGCTTGGGAGAACTCATTTCTACAGTCTTAGGGGTGGGGTGGGGGTGGTGGGGGAGGAGGGGCTTATCCAGGAAAGCTATGTTGCCACAATAGCTGAATGAATATACATAGGTGATGATACACCTGAACATGCCCTTGAACTGCTGGCACCAAGTCTTGGTCACATTACAATGGAAATAACTGTGACTGTTTGCAGCAAAAACTATTATTTGCCCAAGGGTGACAACAGGACTGGGATGGATATGACATGAGGAAACGTAGAGTGCAAGCCCCCATAAGGTTACTATCTTGTCTACAGACTGGAGCCCCCCTCGCCTGTTCAGGATTTCCAGTCATTTTTGGAAGCGTACAAGGTCCAGAGCCAAGTCCTACCTGGCTATATGTCAACTTACTGGATCCCTTGAACATGGCCACTGCAGGCAAAACATCAAGAGAAAAGATCGTGTGGTCTGATGAGTTACTTCATGCCATCATGGCTGCTCATAATGTTCAAAAAGACTGCAAGATTATCATGATATATAGACCTGAAGATATACTGTGGATTGTCACTGATTAGTCTGTAAAGAACAACGGCATTGCAACTACAATGTAGGCGCACATAAATTAAAACTTGCTCCTGGAGGGCTTCTTCATTGCTCAATTCAGTAAACACCAGGTTACATGGTTGCCTTGCAAGGTACAGGCACTGCACATTTGGGCAGCCAACTGACACTTTATGCCTTTCATCGACCAGTTTCACCACAGCACCCAAGTACTGACAGACAGTTGTCCCTCCGTTCAAGCATACAGCAGACATATGCGCGGCTAGTTCTTGGCTAGTTCCAGAGGAACTTCATTCCTCTCCACCACCAGCCGTACCATGTGCAGGTGACGTATATTGATGGTCTCACTAACGTTGGCATCTTATTTTGGGAGTTGCAGCCCTTAGGAGTGCCTTGATGCAAGCTGTCAAGTGTGCAAATTATCGAAGAAATGGAGGCCTCCGTTGTGTGCAATGTCTCTGTAAGTGAAGTATTAGATGACACATGCCATTTACAAGCCATATTGCCTGGCTTGCTACTCAGCTGGAGTGCCCTGACCTCAGTCACATGGTCCATTCTCACATAACCCAAGGTACTTGCCCATCTAAAAAGTTGACAAAGGTGATGTCATCAAGAGGTACATCAGAGTTGTGACTGTGGCCAAAGGAGACCTCGTAGTCGTCAGGGATAACAAGCTGTTCCAGCTCTCTCGTGAACAGATCATGATCCCCTGCTTTGTGGTTCATGGACTGCTGACTGCTTTACACATCAGATTTAATCCCACATCGAGACACCAAATGAAGCGTGTCTTCAACAGGTCATTTTTGTCTTGGGCTGACAGGGCCACCGATGCAGACTCCTCATAATGTCATCAGTGCCAGTCAGACGTATCTGCCTATGCATACACATCCCAAGTGATCTGCTGAACCATCGACTGTCATCGAAACATCGTACACCACAGATATAGTGCGCAGTTATCGCCAGTGTATCTTCATCCTCTGTGAGACCGTATCCTCCCACACATCGATGAAGCTTATTGATGGAAAAAGGCATGATCAGTTATACAACATAATCCTCACAATGTGCTACGCCAACTGGGAGATAGCCCCATTACCATGTGGGTTGACCCCGCACCTAGATTTGTCACCTTAGTGAATGATTCCACATTGAAAAAGCATGATATCCACTTCCAGGTTGGCCAAACGAAGAACTAACAATTTCTAGCTGAATGAATGTACTTTAAATGTATTCTGGAATGAGATGTCTCACCTGACACCTCTCAAACCGGTAGTGATGTGATGAAGCTCTTATTTTGGTGTAAACTTTGTCATGTTCAACTGGCAGGGTTTGTGCGATTTGGTATTTTTCCATCAAGAATCAATGGATGCACACGATGACATTAACCCAACAAGAACATCACAATCCTCCTGATGGAAATATGGCTTTCTGGTCTCAAATCTGAACCTGCAGTGGCTGGTTGGCCAATGTACTTATCTCTAATGTTTATTTGTCATGGAAGCTGCTTAACAGTGTGATGCATTCTTCTTCTGATTATAAAATGCAGTATGCATTATGAGTTTTGAATTTGGCCTTTGCTTCCTTCCTGCCCTGAAAGTCTTAAGTGTGAAAGTTTTAAACTACCACGAGGGTTTATTAAATCGTAAAACTGTACGGCCTTCCTGTGGTCAAGTTCAGATGGATTATGGCTCATTAGTGCAAGCCAAATGCTTCGGTGATGGATCGAGGGAGCACGGCAGCTTAATTGTACCTGCTGACCTTTTCCACAATTGCCTCCCTTCGAGTCGGTGCTCCCTTGGTTGCTGTAGCAAGTGGCATCGCACTGGGTTGCGTCTACCCCAAAAAATAATCAGTCTCACTGGGAGCACACCAGGTGCATGAGCAAATTTGGAATGCTGCAGTTTCTCCTTCATTTTTCATTTTGCACTTGTGTAATAATTTAGAAACAAGGGCCATGCATGCCTATCACAACACCAGGAAAATGATTGTGAAATTTCCATGACCGGCGAAAAGTATTACAGACCTGATCAATTTCCCATGCAGGTTGTGTGATATCACGCAGTGCATGGCCCTCTCGTGCTGGGTCTTCAGTGTTGAAAATCTCTGCCTTACAGCAGGAGGCCATTGACTCAGCATTCAGCGGGATGGTGTTTTGATAGGCTGGTTGCATCTGAAAGGTCATGTGGTCGGCAGGATTCTACCACATACTGTTATAGCAGTAAATAGTCTCATCACTGGATTTTTTTTTTATATCTAATTGAACAGCAGGATATCCTGAAGTCTAAATTTCACAAATCTTTCCTGATATTGGAGTATCAATGGCAGGAGATTTTGGTGAGGGTGGGGAGGGTCATTGTCTTGTTTTGTATGGATTGTAAGGTAATTGTATGAAAAATGTTATCGATGCATACATTGCATACATTCATATATAATATGATATTGCAAAAGCAAATTAGTTTAACTTTGAGGCGTAAAATTATGTTTTATATCGAGTGTATGAAGTTGGAATAATTTTAAGTTTCTTCTTTTTCTACAGTCATTAATAAAGCCTTGTGAGATTGAAGATGCCAACATTAAGTATGAAGATGAATTAAAAGAAGCAAAAGAGGTTATCGCTAAACTGGAGGAAAAAGGTACGTTACATTCACCATTTAATATCATTTGGCGATAAATATTTTGGTAAATGTTCAAATTGAGTTTTTGAAATTGAAATAAAACTTTACAAAATGCTCGATGTGATATCGGAGCTATAACTGCGATCCTACTACATTGTTAAAAGATCCTTTTGCCATTTTGGTTTCAGTACTGGAATTCCTCATGTCACTGGAGTCAAAGGAAAAGGATATCCATAAGTTCAAGGCTGTGATTGAAAAGGGCAAGAACACTTCCAATAATGCAAATCAGGTCGGTGTTGGGGCATTTGAGGCAATACCTTGGCATTTTCTTTGACGTGTTGATGTCATAACTTTAAAGTTGAAATTTTGAAGGATCAAATATCTCTCGTGACTTATTATTTTAAACGTTTGGTGAAACTTTCAATGCAAACTGATTTGTGCATTCGGCAAAAATGCTTCAAAATAATGGACAAAAGTATGTGCTGTTCTACTTTGCTCGTATATAGTTTGATGATGTTAAAAATGTCGAGATATTGAAGGAGTAATTGAAGAGGAAAAATAAGTATGTCATCAGGTTGATACGTCATTGGATCTATAATCGATCTGATATTTATGTACAAAGTGCTTTGGCAAGTCATTATGGCCTCTTACTGCATTCATCTCAGCCCACAATTAGGCTGCACACTATTAAAGTTACGAGCAGAAAAGCCCCTCAGGGTGACCCTTCTGGATTTTCACACTATTCCGCCTTGAAAAATCCGGCTAAAACTGAAAGTACCGACAAAACCTTAATTTATTTGCAGTCCAACACATGAGACATTCCCGAGGGAGGATTAGTGGTGAGGGGAACTATTTGTCAATGAAATGCACAGTTTCCATTTGATATGTTCTTTCCAAATGTTGTTGTTGTTGTTGTTAAAATGTTGCATGTTGTAGATTGTTATGAAGATGCATGATCACGTAAGAAGAAATGGGATGGTGATGTAGTGAGCGACTCCATCTTGGAAATGGGAGCGTGACATGCTGTGGAATGAACGGACTTGAGTCTTGTTATTAATCGCAGTTTCGTGTCATTTTGTGCGGCACAACATCATTATACACAGTCACACACACACACACACACACACACACACACACACACACACACACACACACACACACACACACACACACACACACACACACACACACACACACACACACACACACTACCTCAACAGACCAGATCTTCAAAACAAAAACAAGAAAAAGATGTCGTGCAGAGCAAGATACTTGCAAAATCCACCCCCTCTCCAAAGGTTGCCATGGATACATCAAATTGTCCATTTCATCAAGATTAAAATTGACAATCTTCATCGAAGCTCGGGTCAATTGGATGAAAATTGATTATTTTTAAGAGTGAAATTTTGATGATTTTAGAAGTTTTACCTTGAGTTGACCTTTGACCTTTTGACTGTAAAAAATTGTTGCTTTCTCAATTCAGTGATGGGACAATGCAAATCCTGGTCAACTCTCCAGTTGATAGGATGTAAATTGACGATTTTTCAGTTGAAAATTGATGATTTTAGAAGTTTGACCTTTGACATTTTGATGTCAAAAATAGTTGCTTTACCAATTTAGTAATGTACTATGCAATTGCTTTTTAACTTTCAAGTCAATCAGATGAAAATTGATGATTTTAAAAGTTTGACCTTGAGTTGACCTTTGACCTTTTGAACTCAAAAATAGTTTGCTTGCCAATTCAGTGGCACAATGTGCAAATCTTGTTCAAATTTCAAGTCAATCAGATGAAACATGACGATTTTAGAAATTTGACCTCAAGATGACCTTTGACCTCAAAACCAATAGGCTTCTTGGTTGAGACGACCTCTACATCTTGGTAAAGTTTCATGATGATCGGTTTAGAATTGTGACGAGTAGGCGACAGACAGACAGACAGACAGACAGACAGACTGACAGATAAACAAAATCGACTGACCAAAAACTTGAAAAATCTTCGATTTTGCAAGTAACAAGAAAGGCACTGGTAGAGCGCATACCACCACCAGGCTAAACAGTTGACCTTTTGTATCCCACTGATAGGCTGGATCTGGAATTACTCATCCCTTTATTTGGGTGGTGTACAGAACACAGACCGCTGCCACCATCGTTCTTGGAAATAATAAAAATAACTGGGGGTGCATACATGAAGTAAAACACGTGTGTGTGTGTGTGTGTGTGTGTGTGTGTGTGTGTGTGTGTGTGTGTGTGTGTGTGTGTGTGTGTGTGTGTGTGTGTGTGTGTGTGTGTGTGTGTGTAAAGTGTTGAGGATCTGATCTTGAGGGTAAAATGGGGGATAGATTAGAATCGTTATTTCATAGCTGTTTCATGTGTGTGTGTGTGTGTGTATATATATATATATATATATATATATATATATATATATATATATATATATATATATATATATAAAAATATATTGTTGCGGATTCGCGCCCGCCGGCGTGCGACGGCCACGTAACTCGAATCGCGGCACGTCGCCCACCGGAAGGACAATCCAGTCATGACCCTCTCGGACTAACGCCGGGAACCAGTCACGGGTGGACCTTTCGGTCTCACCGCGATCGAGCCAATCAGCCCCCGCGTGGGATAGGGTTGCTCGCCAAATTCGACCTACCTAAGTACCCACGCGGAGGGTAGACCGGGCGATCGCACCTCGCCGCAGGTCGACTTCGGACACGGGCCACTTAAGCGACCCGTTCCGTACTATCGGGATAACCGAGCGGTGTTATTCGTCGACCTCGATGGTTCGATTAATTATCGGGCATATTCAGCCCACTACCAACCCTTTACGTGAAGCAAGATGAGGATTCAATGAAAGAAACGACGAAGCGAAGCGGGAAACAGTTCAACACAAAGCACATTTATTCGCGATGAACGGAAAGCGCACATATACAATTCCACCAAAAGCACATAGAAAAGAAAAACACAATGCAATTTACACAAAAAGCAAATGTAAAAGCGAAGACACAATGCAGATCTAATACCGATTACGCGAGCACACGGCAACACTTATACAATTTTACTTCACAGACGGCGCCGACAACACATACCCAAAACCAAGGAAAAGAACACCCTCAAAGATGAGGCGGGCCTGAGGCCGAGACCGGGTCGGGCCTACCCGTCTGGTGATGAGACGCGGAGCGGCGATGGTGCCTCAACTCCACGGGCCTCGCGGGCAGTGTCTGGTAGGGGGTGGGAAAGGGGCCCCCTTGGTCGCACTATCTCAGCGCGGGGGGGAAACAGGAGGGGGTTGTTGATGCTCGGGGTATAGAGGATTCCTACTCTGCCTCGAGTCCCGCGACGAGCGTCTCCACCTCGGCCAGGTCGCGCTGTCGGCCTCCCTGGGGTGCAGCTCCCTGCACGACGCGAGCACCCCCTCGTCTGCCCTCGCCGCCTCTCCACAGCTCCGTCCCCTCCGCTCCGACTCCAACGCACACGACGACGACCAGCTCCTTTTTGCTCCTTCTTCCCAACTCCACCGCCCGCGAAGTCTTAACTCTCTGTTTTCTTGACTGACGAACACGGTCGCTTATATAAGCCCCGTGGCTTCGCTCTCTCATCTTTGACCCCCTCCCTTCGACCTTTCACCTCGCTCCCCATTGGCCCGAGAAAAAGTGGGCGTGAATGCTTTTTGATCCATAAATTTGCATATATCGATCGCCCTCCAACGCCCTGGGGGCGGGGCCAAATCGCCCCTTGCTCACCGATTGGACGGAACAAAAGTGGGCGTGTGTCGTTTTTGATCCGTTTTTGAAGTGGAAAATCCGTGGTTTTGTACACGCTGTTCGGCGCGCGCCCTGCACGAGTCCAACACCGGTACCCACAAGCGGCGCAAGAACGGTGGCGATGCGACGGTTGCGAGGTGTGACGTGAAGGTCGTGGCGGTTGTGGTGAAGCGGAGTTGTGGTTGTAACAATGGCGGTTGGTCCAAATTAAAGATAGTAAAAGAAAAACGGCTATCCTGAAGAGTCGCAGCATGCATAAATGACATGTATTCCCACTAGACAACGGGTTTGGGCCTAACTACACATGCACTTACCGAGATACCTCACCTAAGGGACCTGAATGGTGGTTTGCAAATTTGGTAACCATAACAATATATATATATATATATATATATATATATATATATATATATATATATATATATATATATATATATATATATATATATATATATATGAGGTGTGTTCAAAAAGTATCCAACCTTAATTTTTCGTGCGTAAACAAATGAAGCTTGGGAGGCATGGTTTGGTGCACGTATGTAGGCGATCCTAATCCGTACGCATGAATATTTTCCCGCTTGCAGAAGCTGTCAGTCGCCGACAGACCGCCGATGAGTGAGGAAGTGTAAGTGAGCGCCGTCGGATTTTCGTTTTTGACAAAATGACGGAATAACTTGAACAACACTACTGCATCAAATTTTATGTAAAGCTTGGCGATTCCCAAGTGGAAACGATCCGCTAGATTCAACATGCCTTTGGGAATGAAGCAATGGGCACCACACAGATAAAAGAGTGGTACATCCGCTTCAAAGATGGTCGCACATCAGTGGAAAGTGAAGCACGTTCTGGTCCGCCCGGCGTGCGATCGGCCACTTAACTCAAATCGCGACCGCGTCGCCCACCGGAATGGACAATTCAGTCGTGAGCCTCCGTGGAACTACCGCCAGGAGCTAGTCACGGGTGGGTCTTTTGACCACACCACAATCGTGCCAATCGGCCACCCGCGCAGGATAGGGTTGTTCGCCAAACTCGACCTACCTAAGTACCTGCATGGGTAGTTAACCGGGCGATCGTACCTCGCCGCTGGCCGGCCTAGAACACTAACCGCTTAAGCGGACCGTTCCATGCTTCAGTGATAACCGAGCGGTGTTATCGCCGGCCCCGATGAACGTGATTATTTACCGGGTGCTTACACCCTTCTACCAATTCCTTCCGTGATGCAAGATGGAACTTTCAAACAAAGGAAAGGACGCAATGAAACGGGGAACAGTTCGACAAGTACATTTATTCCACCCACACGTATGCAGGCAAAGCAATGAATAACAGTCATGCACGTATGTACAGCACACAAATTGAAATGCAAAGAAAGAATTACTACCGAATAAAGCAATGTACATACATGCACAGTCACTTAGGCAGTTGTAACTTGTTGGACACGGCGCCACAGCATGCATACAAAAACCGAAAGAAATAAGTGGAAGAGAAAGGACATCCCTTTTTGTGGCCGGTGAGTCCCTCTCCCACGACCGTCAGCGTGGTCGCGCCTGGCCCCGACCTCTCTCGCGACCGGCGAACCCTCTCCGACACTCCTTGACCGGACGCGCAGGTCCACCACACAACTGGTGCTGCTGCGTCTCACGTCCGTGCCTCCGTTGACAGGCCGCTCGCCAAGCCGCGAGCGCAGGACCTCTTCCACCGACAAGACAAGACCCCTTCCACCGACAAGACAACGAGCGCCAAGAAGAAGATGATGACCAGCCCAGAAGCTCAAAAAACCCGAAGAACACAGGAACTCTCGAAGACAAGGAGACAGGAAAACTCCTCAAGGTCCGTGCTGTCTACCTTTTGTAACGCGGGGCTCCGCCCTTTGCTCCGCCCCGTTTTCGGCCCCGCCTCCCTTCGAGCTTCTCAGAGAAGCCTCTCGAAGGTGGGCGTGTCCTCTCGCTCTCCCTCCACCCCGCCCCATGCGGGGGCCGGGGGAGTCAGTTTTGGCTCGGGGCCAGGGAATTATTCCCCCAAAAAGAGGCCCCCACCTTTTCGCACCTTTGACCCCCGGCTCGGATCGCACTTCCACCACACCGAGCGAGGAGAATTTAGGCGGGAGAAACAGGCGGGAAAAATCCGTGCAGGCTCCGCAAGAGCTTTTATTCTGGCAATCCTGCGTGCGTTCTTGAACGGTTTTTACCGCGGAAATCGTCGCCACGTGGTCCGTTGAGGACGGCGTTCGTAAACGCGGATTGTGGCGAAGATGGTGGTGGTTGTGTGGTGAGGGTTTGAGCATGGTTGGTTCGTGATTGTAGTTTGTCGCGATGGTTGGCGTTGTGGTTAAGGTGGTTGTTGTGTGTTGTAGTTGTTTGGGGGCGTTGGTGGTGGCGATTTGGTTGTTGGGGGATTATTGGTCCAAAATAATGATAGAGAAAAGAAAAACGGCTATCTCAAAGGATCGCAGCCCTGTGAACACGGAAAATCCCTCTAAACAACAGTGGGGAAATCTAACTACGAAATTACTTATCATCATAACTGATCTAAGGACCCTTTATGGTGTATTTCAAATTTCCACAGCCGTAACAATATGTATATATCTATCTATATATATATATATATATATATATATATATATATATATATATATATATATATATATATATATATATATATATATATATATATATATATATATATATATATATGTATATTAGGGTGTTCCCAAAAAAATGAGTTTCATTTTTGCTGCTCCCTGCTTTAGCCTTTGTTCCAATACCCCATAAGAACTTATAGGTCAAAAATGAACAAAATTCCATGATATTTAGGGGTTTCTCAAGTTGGCACAATTTTGGTTCATATTTACAGAATACACGTAATTTGCACAATGTAATATACTACTCCAATGAAAATATCAAACAACCATATTAATTGTGAAGTTCACTGCGTTGTGCACATTCGACGGCAAGTTGTCATTTACAGTTTGGCAAATTTCAACAATATTGTGCCAACTTGAGGAACCCCTAAACATCCTCCAATCTGCTTCATATTTGGTGTGTATGTTTCGACTTTCAAATGGAACAAAGGCACACCCAGGGAGCATGAATATTCATACTTTTATTTTTTACCCCCTATTATGAAGCACCCTAATATGTATATGTATATGTAAATATTATATATGTATATATGTTTGTGTATACATATATATATATATATATATATATATATATATATATATATATATATATATATATATATATATATATTTATGCACACACACACACACGCACACGTGTTTTACTTCATGGAAAATATATGTACATATATATATATATATATATGGCAGTCCTTCTGTCTGTGTCTGTCTGTCTGTTTTTTGTGACGAATAAGCTCCTCGACCAGTGAACCGATCTTGATGAAACTTTACACAAATATAGAACTAACATTCAGCTCCAGGATGCGCTAAGTGGCTCTCCATAAAAATGAATATATATATATATATATATATGTATGTAAAAATAAAATTTCCATCAGAAAAAAAAAAATGGCTTTCGAATAGTGCGCCGGCGTATTAATCATAACAAAAGGCTTCATGGTTAAAAACGCTAGGGTTTTTTGAAATACAAAATGTTCGTATTCGTTGACTTTTTAAACATACACATTCTCCTCCTGTTATTTGAATTCTCGAACTGCACATGCAAGGCAACAGCAAACTGCTGATCGATCTGCTCATGAAATAGCCAGGCAAGCGGAGTCAGCTGCAGAGGGAGAGAGAGAGAGAGAGAGAGAGAGTTGTCTTACTGCTGATATATCTGCTCATCTACTATATAAATGGCAGTCCTTCTGTCTGTTTGTTTGTAACCAATAAGCTCCTAGACCAGTGAACCGATCTTGATGAAACCATACACACATATAGACCTAACATTCAGCTCCAGGATGCGCTAAGTGGCTTTCCATAAAAATGAAAAAATATATATATATATATATATATTAAAAAAGAAAAGGATTTCGAATAGTGCGCCAGCATATTAATCATAACAAAAGGCTTTTTTGAAGTACAAAATGTTCGTATTCGTTGACTTTTTAAACATACACATTCTCCTCCTGTTATTTGAATTCTTGAACTGCACGCGCACGGCAACAGCTAACTGCTGATAGATCTGCTCATGATAGAGCCGGGCAAGCGGAGTCGGCTGCAGAGAGAGAGAGAGAGAGAGAGAGAGAGAGAGAGAGAGACAGAGATAGAGACAGAGAGAGAGATAGAGAGAGAGAGAGAGGGAGAGAGAGAGAGAGAGAGAGAGAGAGAGAGAGAGAGAGAGAGAGAGAGAGAGAGAGAGAGTCATCTAACTGCTGATATATCTGCTCATGAACGAGCCAGGCAAGCAGAGTCGGCTGCAGAGAGAGAGAGAGCGCATCGCCTAACTGCAAATAGAGCGTCACACCGACGGGCGAGAGAAGCACAAAACTCACGTTCCAGCTTTCTCGGTCCGGGTTTTGGCAGGACATCGATAGTTGCCACTGCTGCGAGAAACATTGATTGGCTCAAGGCCGCCTTCAACTATGACTTCTCTGTGGATTACGGCAGCATAAAGCCTTCCTTCCATAAATCTGAGGAATAACAGAAGCCTTCCTAATTTTCTCCATACAACTAATGCCTCAGTCTAACTAGCGTGAGGAAAATAGGGAAAATTTCCCGGGTATTCCCGGGTGCTTCAGCTAGTATATATATATATATATATATATATATATATATATATATATATATATATATATATATATATATATATATATATATATATATATATATATCCACACAATACTCAAGCAGAGTGTGCTTACACATTGTGGAAGCATATGAACCGTGCCTCCCCATTGTCCCTGGTCACTCACCTGCATTTCATTTTTCATTTATTTATATTTTCATTTATGGATGTTGTCCGACGATTCTGTAAAAAAAAAAATTCCCATGTACCGGCTTCCGATGACTATCGGCACAGAAAATTTCAGCTCTCGACGTCACCCGGAAGGTATTGATCTTTCATATCATTGAGTCAGTGGTTCGAAAGAACTTTATCTATTATATTCTGTGCAGGTGAGAAGGGCACTTAGATATAAACCTTCTCTTTGGACTGGATATAACAGCTCCTTTTGGCATAGCTAGATTCTCATGAACAAACTGAACTGATGATGCACCAACAAGAAGTCCACAGTGTGCCAGACAGCGCAGTCCACCTTTCTTCAGCTGCTGTAGGACGTAGTGCTGCCTTCCTGCAGTGGCCGGGGGACATAGTTTTGCCTTTATGAAGCAGCCAGGTGGCGCATTCCCGCCTTTACACAGTGGTTGGGGGGAGGAAAAAAGAGTGCAGTTGTGTCTCTCTGTAGTGGCGCGGGGGGGGGGGGGCATAGTGTCGCCTTTCCACAACAGCCAGAAGCCTCCTACCCTCGAAGCCTGTAGTTTGTAGAAATAACATCCCCTCCTTTGTTCTTTCACATGGATGGCATAAACTTTTACTTTCCATGCACACTGTGCTGCCGGCAGTTTCCACCATGACAGTGGGTGTAGCTGCACTCTCGTCTCAAACTGTGACATTGGTTTTCCATTCTTGACACACGATCTAATTGCAATGCATTTCATACAAAATTCTCCTGAATATGATGGATTAAGAATGCTTTCTTACATGCAGTGCCGGATATTGATCGAGATTTTGCAGTGAGCATCAAATATCCGTTCAGGGTGTCGATATGGTGGTTTCCGATACCTTCCTGAATTATAAATGCTATTTTAATGAAGTTGATTCGACGCAGAAATTGATTGTGCCATTTTTATATATTTTTCCCTTTGGGAGTGTTTTGCATGGAACTTTTACCAAGTCAAAAAAAAAACGAGATCGTCTGCACATTGCATTTGCAAGGGTTGTAACGGAGGTGTTTGTGAATCTTTCAGAATAAATAATTGTCAAGCCAAGCGTCATACCATTCTTGTCTACCCGTGTCGATATACAGTAACATACGGTTTATCTTCAGCAAAATAAATTTCACCAGCTCGTTGATGGGAAGTTTATAGAAACCAATTATTGAATGCATTCATTCTCCTCGAAACCACGCTTCAGTGGAAACTGCATTGATTGCAATGAATGAAAGAAAAGAGAAAACTTTTTCATTTCAAGCGAAAGGTACAATCTGCTTGTAGGGTTACTTAATGTCTGCTAAGTTTCCTTTTGTTCCCTTTGTCTCTTTGTAATGTAATGGTCTGTTTGATGTTCTCTTATGAGTGTGTAATCTTCTGAAGCTGCATTCTCAGGTTCAAGTCCCATATGCTGTGTTGCTTTGTCAATCGTTTCCTGATTGTAATTTGTGTGAGTTCACTCTTCCATCTTCATCTCCTTGTCCTGCATGTGATGGATGTCGGAACAGCTTGTGTTTTCAATACACCAACAGAATGTGGTGCGACGTGTTGTAAATGTGATGTGCTCAGTGCACTGATCGAAATATAACTAGATCGCCGGTGTGCTTAAAAAAAAAAATCTGAGGTCACTGGTTGCCATCTTGGTACGCATCATAACTGCAAGGGTGGCACGCACAATGTCGGTGTGTGTTGCAATTGGGTGCAATAACTAACAATATTTTGGCTGTGGGAAATCATTTCACAAGTAATTTAGACGTCTTACATAAAACTGGAACCCAAGATAAAATGTAGCTTTACTTAGGCAGGGCTGAATCTGAGTTGTTATATCTAAAGTGTGGCTCACTGTCATTCATTTGTTCATTCATTGTATATTTCATTTGTAAACAGCAATTATTATGTAAAGGGTGAATGCAAAACGATTCTGGTATTAAAACATTTCTGCATTGTTCACAATGGAACTTTCGGTCAGTAGTGAGTCCCAATATGATGGCCGCGTGGCCTCATCTGTAAATGTACTCTCATCGGCTGGTTGTTCCTCCATATTATAGAGGATCAGGGGTTCAGTATTAATGTGATGTGTTTGATGATTTCCTCATGTCAGCAAGTGATTTATGTTTCTCCCCTCCCCCACAACCCCAACCTCCACCCCCACTCTGCTTTTGCATGTTCAGTCTCTGCAGTTGCTTGAGCAGACACCTACTGCATCTGTTCAGGGACCTGTGAGGTGGTCATTATCCTTCATTTTAAATCAAGAGGTTTTTGGGGGTTTTTTTCCACCAAATCTCGGCTCATGGAAGAGTGAGGTGGACAAAGGTTTTAAAGGCAACGCACTTGATGGTGATACCACAATTGGACACAATAAGTGAGTGAATGAAGAGAGATGAAAAGGCAAACTAACAAGTACCGCAACTTGCAAGTAATAGGGTTGGGTTCGGAAAGGTTCATGGCTGTTTGTTTGTCACCACGTAATAGCTCCACACGCGTGTACGCTTCTCGGAGCTTTGCTGTGATGCATTAAATATGGGTGGTATTGAATTTGACTCGAGGCTGCAATTGAAATGCCAACAAATGGTGTGGGTGTTGGGTTGACAACTGACTGCAGTACTCATCATCATCGTCATCGTTTTACGGCCGTTTCCATGCTCGAATGTATTCAGCACCTTCAGAAAGTTTTCGCACCCCTTGACTTTTTCACATTTTGTTGTGTTGCAGCCTGAATTAAAAATGGAGTACATTAAAAAAATTGTTGTCACCCATATACACAAAATAGCCCATAATGACAAAGTGAAAACGTGTTTTTCGAATTTTTTACAAATTAATTAAAAATGAAAAGCTGAAATGTATTGAATCAATAAGTATTCAACCCCCTTGCTATGACTCTCCAAACTGAGTTCAGGTTTCCTTTGATCATCCTTGACGTGTCTCTACAACTTGATTGGAGTCCACCTGTATCCAATTCAATTGATTAGACGTGATTTTGAAAGAAACACATCTTTCTGTATGAGGTCCCACAGTTGACAGTGCATATTACAGCAGAAACTCGAGGAAGAACTATCCATAGAACTCAGAGATAGAATTGTGAGGAGGCATGGATCTGAGGAAGGGAATAAAGCTATTTCTAGAGTGTTTCGAGTTCCCAATAGCACAGTGCGCTCCATCATTAGGAAATGGAAAGGATATGTAACTACCCAGACTGTTACGAGAGCTGGCTCTCCAACCAAACTGAGCAACTGGGCAAGAAGGACCTTGGTCAGGGATGTGACCAAGAACCCCATGACCACTCTACAGAGTTCATTGGCTGAGAATGGAGAACCTGCTGGAAGGACAACAGTCTCTGCAACATTTCACAAATCTAGGCTTTATGGGAGAGTGACCAGACAGAAGCCACTCCTGAGATAAAGGCACATGACAGCACACCTTGAGTTTGCAACAAGGAACGTGAAAGAATCCAAAAGCTTGAAGCAAGAGATTCTGTGGGCTGATGAAACGAAAATTGAACTCTTTGGCCTGAATGCAAAGTGTTGCGTCTGGTGAAAAGCGAGCACAGCTCATCACCCATCTAACACCATCCCTACAATGAAGCATGGTCACGGCAGTGTCATGCTTTGGGGATACTTTTCAGCGGCAGGAAATGGAGACTTGTATGGATGGAGGGAACAATGAATGGAGCCAACTACAGGCAAACTCTTGAGGAGAACCTGCTTCAGAGTGCAAATGACCTTCAAATGTGGTGAAGATTTACGTTCAAACAATACAATGACCCCAAGCATTCAGCCAAACAACACTGCAATGGCTTCAGAACAAGAACATGAAAAGTCCTTGAGTGGCCTAGCCAAAGCCCAGACTTGAATCCCACCGAGGATCTGTGGAAAGACTTGAAGATTGCTGTTCACCGACACTTCCCAACCAAGTTAACAGAGCTTGAGTAAATCTGCAAGGAAGAATGGGAGAAAATCCGCAAATCCAGATGTGCAAAGCTGATACAGACATACCCAAGAAGACTCAAAGTTGTCATCGCTGCAAAGGTGCTTCTACAAAGTATTGACTCAGGGGTTGAATACTTATTGAATGAAGACATTTCAGCTTTTCATTTCCAATTGATCTATAAAAATTTCTAAAAACATGTTTTCACTTTGTCATTATGGGGTATTTTGTGTCGATCGGTGACAAAACAATTTAAATTTAATCCGTTTTAAATTCAGGCTGCGACAACAAAATGTGACAAAAGTCGAGGGGTGTGAATACTTTCTTAAGGCGGTGTAAGCCATGATTCATCTAATGACTGCTTTCCAGGTTGCGCAATCCCTTGCTAGCCATCTTGTTAGGCCTTGAACTCCAAGATCGTCTCTCAGCAACACATCCCATGCTCTCCTCGGACGGTCTCCAGCTCTCCTTCCATTCACATTCATATTTATACACCTCTTCACACAACTATCTGCCCACATCCTTTCCACATGTCCGAACCATCTCAACCTATCCCTACACATAACCTCACGAACGCTTTCTATACCAAACCTATCTCTTAATTCCACATTTGGTTTCCTATCCTTCCGTGTCACATCACACACCCACCTCACCATTCTCATTTCATTTCGTTCATACCTCCGTTCAACCTCACCCATGTTTCCCTTTTGATCACCCATGTTTCACTGCCATAAAACATCACGCTTCTAATGCAAGCCGCATAAAGTTTTCCCTTTAATTAGAGAGAGGTCCCTCTTGAGGTCAATAGGGGTAACAACTCCCTAAACTTCCTCCAGCCACTTCTAATTCTTACATTCACTGCTGCCTCGACACCACCACCTGCGCTAACCATATCACCAAGGTAACAAAATTTATCTTCACATTCCAGGGACATATCCCCTAAAACTAACCTTTCCGCTGTAACTGGAGTCACTTGTTTACCTGCGCAAACAGCACATTTGAAGTCAGGTACCAGCTGCAGTCTACCCCTGATGCCACGACACCTCTTGTGCAAACAGCAGTTGCAGTTTTTACACAATACTGAATTGCTACTTACACCTTTTTTACTGACAGTACAAGGCCACCTCCCTCTTTTTTCCACTCTTCCTCCCTAATAAGCACTTTTGTTACCTCCGCCACCGAAGGGGGAAGGAGGTTATGTTTTCACCCTGTCTGTTTGTTTGTGTGCAGGATATCTCAAAAAGTTGTGGACGGATTTGGATGAAATTTGGTGGACAACTTGGTGTGACAACGACAAACTGATGACATTTTAGTGAAGATGTGGATCCGGATCCAACTATTAGAATTTTTAAAGTGATTCTTCACCATTGAGAAATAGGGTCAAAAACGATATGTAACATAATATCTGAAAAAAGTTGTGATTGGATTCGGACGAAACTTGGTGGACATGTTGGTGTGACACAGAGGAAATGATTCAATTTTGGTGAAGATCCGAATCCATCCATCCATTGGGACCATACTCTGTGCAGAGCATTGGTGCTGCCGAAGCAGTCTCCTGGGCTATTGGGCACAATCCTGGACGGGTCGTCACTCCGACACAGGATACCAGCAAGCTGGCACTCATTTTGCTGACGTCGGAGGGATGACAGGCAGAGTCAACCCCACCTGATATTAATTCAACAGCCGAGTGGGATTTTAACTCAGGATCCTAAGATCCCAAGCCCACCACCATAACCATTAAGCCAACACCAGGCATAAGATCGGAATTTGGATCTGGATACTATAATTTTTTATGTGATTCTTCACCATTGAGAGGCAGGGCCAAAAATGATACATAGCACAATATCTCAAAAAGTTGTAGACGGATTCAGACGAAATTTGTGGACAGATTGGGTGTGTTGCAAGGACGAATTGGTTCGATTTTGGTGAAGATCGGAATCCGCATCTGGTTACAATAATTATTTACTTTTTAAAGTGATTCTTCACCATTGGGAGATAGGGCCAAAACCTACATATAGCAAGAATATTTCAAAAATGTATCGGGTCCGATACGTTCTCCCGGATCAGGCATTGCGTGACGGAGGTATGCACTTTACCAATTGCCCTTCTAGTTTTCCCTGTATTCACTTTCAATCCTCTTGCCTCCACTTCCCACTTGCACTTCAAAGAACAGGATGATCTGAGATGGTGCACCCCCTGCTGGCACTGTATCAGAATGGCTTTCTTTATCTCGATCGAGGCTCATCAAAGAGCTGAAATATTAGTTGAATCCAACTCTGCTGGAAATGAAACATAAACGAGATGGCTCAATGACAAACGCTCCCCAAGTCAGTATTCTAACCTCTGTAAACGTTTAAGTAAACATAAAAATGGAATTGGAACACCGCACAAGTACCAATGCCCACAAGGCCTCTTCCTGTTTTCAAGTTTCCTTTAATAGCAGTAAATGCTGTAATTAAATTTCCGTTTCCTATCCAGAAAGTTGCATAATAATGTGGGTGATTCTGTTAGAATTTTTTTGGCTTTAATTGGAATTTTGACACTGGTTTACAGTGGCTTCTAATGTAGCTGTTCACTTGATGACATACGAATCTGTTCACATTATATGGTGGACGTTAAAGATCTCGCGGTGTCATTTTTGAAGGGTAGGCATGTGACATTAACTTTTCCAAAACAAGCACATCATTGGACGCATTGTGAATGAAGGTGTAAATGTTCTGTTTTTGCCTCTCGAGCACCAATCCCAAGCCATTGTCCATTTTTCGATGAAATATTGGGTTCATAAGACCGCGTGTGGGTTTTGATTAGAGTGAGCAAGAACTGGCCTCGCTGACATCGTTGCACGGCGCGAGGATTCTACGTGACTGTTTCCAGAGCAGCTTGAGGGAAATCCCTAAATCCATTGCTTCCGCAGGAAGGGCAGTGGACTCGAGGGCAAGGAGAGGCGAGTTGGGTGCGGGACAACTTCTGCAGTAATATTTCGTATTTCTCTTGTTACTTGTATGAACGCCCTGGAACGTTCTCATTACATTGGCCAGATGCTGATACTCACGTTTGCTGCATTATTGCGCTTTTATTTTTTTGTGTGTTAGTAACTAGTTTTGCCCCAAAGAGGTTGCAAGACTATTGTAATGCCAGTCTGTCTGTCTATCTGTGCATCTGGGTGTCGGTGTCCGCATCGATATATTTTAGTTTTAATTTTTTTACATCCGCCACTGAAGGTGGAAGGAGGTTTATGTTGTCACCCCTGTCTGTCTGTCTGTTGGTTTGTCTGTTGGTTACTTGAAAAATCGAAGAATTTGTTTGTCTGTCTGTTACTTGATTGAAGATTTTTCAAGTATATTGGTCAGTCGATTTTGTTATTCTGTCTGCCTGTCTGCCTGTCAATCGCCTACAGGTCACAATTCCAAACCGATCGTCATGAAACTTTACCAAGTTGTCGAGGTCGTCTCACCTGAGAAGTCTATTGATTTCGAGGTCAAAGATCAAAGATAATCTTGAGGTCAAACTTCGAAAAATCATCATTTTTTCATCCGATTGACTTGAATAATTAAACAGCAATTGCATAGTGCATCACTGAATTTGGAAAACAACTATTTTTGATGTCAAAAGGTCAAAGGTCATCTCAAGGTCAAACTTCTAAAATCATCAATTTCAATCTGAAAAATAATCAATTTTCATCCGATTGACCTGAGCTTTGATTAAGATTGTCAATTTTAATCTTAATGAAATGTACAATTTGATGTATCCATGGCAACCTTTGAGAGGGGATGGATTTTGCAAGTATTGTACTCTGCACGACGTCTTTTTCTTGCTCTGCTCTGCATGATGTCTTTTTCTTGTTTGTCTGTTTATTTATCAATCGCCTACAGGTCACAATTTCAAACAGATCTTCACAAAACTTCGCCACATGGTAGAGTTTGTCATAAGCAAGAAGCCTATTGTTGTTTTTTTAGGTCAAAAGGTCAACATAGGCCAAAGGTCAACAAAATCATCAAATTTCTGAAATCCTCACTTTTCATCCGATTGACTATAAATTTGAACAGGATTTTCATATCAGCTTCCTGAATTCAACCACCAATTATTTTTGAGGTCAACAACTTGGGTGAGATTTCTAAAATCCTCAATTTCCATCCAATTGACTGGAAATTTGAAGAGGATTTATATTTTAGGTCACTGGATTCAAGTAGCCAATTATTTTTGAGGTAAACATAGACCAAAAGGTGAACATAGGTCCAAGGTCAACAACTAAGGTGGTATTTCTAAAATCCTCAATTCTCATCCCATTTGACTTGAAATTTGAAGACCATTTGCATATCAGGTCACTGAATTCAACAAGCCAATTATTTTTGAGGTCAACAAAGGCCAGATTTCTAAAATTGTCAATTTTCATCCAATTGACTTGAAATTTGAAGATGAGTTGCATATTTGAAGAGGAGTTGCATATTTGAAGAGGAGTTGCATATTCAACCACCAATTAATTATTTTGGAGGTCAAATTTGTTTGATGGATTTTGCAAGTTTCTTGCTCGGCACGACGTCTTTTTCTTTTTTGTTTGTCAATCACCTACAGGTCACAATTCTAAACTGATCATCATGAAACTTTACTTAGTTGGAGAAGTAGTCTCAACTCAGAAGCCGATTGATTTTGAGATCAAAGGTCATCGAAGTCAAATTTCTAAAATTGTCATTTTTCGTCCGATTGACTTGAAATTTAAACAGCATTTGCATATTGCGTCACTGAATTGGGAAACCAACTATTTGAGGTCAAAAGGTCAAAGGACAACTCGAGTTCAAACTTTTAAAATCATCAATTTCAATCTTAAAAATAATAAATTTTCAACCGATTTACCTGAGCTTTGATTAAGATTATCAATTTTAATCTTAACTAGATGACCCGTGAACCTGTTGGGTTCCCGTTGTGACAGCGGTTGATGAAAAAAATCATTTCAAGAAAAAAAGATAGCTCCAGCGAACTATACCGCTGAGGTTGTTTGCATTGCTCAAGTACTCCCGAAGAGTACTTGACTTAATCAGGGATTGCTTTTTTAAATATTTTTTTCGTTGCCCGATTTGAACGAAACTTGATACTGCACATTGCAGGCGAATAGTGAGTAAGGTGGCCTTAAAATTTCCGTGCTATCGTGTACTGTTTTGGCTGTATTTCAGGAACATACATACATACAAGATGAGAGTTTTAGTAATATCTAGATAAAATGGACAATTTGATGTATCCATGGCAATCTTTGGAGAGGTGGGTGGATTTTGTAACTATCGTGCTATGCATGATGTCTTTTTCTTGTTTGTCTGTCTGTATATTTGTGTGCAGGATATCTCAAAAAGTTGAGGATGGATTTGTTTGAAACTTGGTTGGCAGGTTGGCTGTGTGACGAGGACATATTAATTCGAGTTTGGTGAAGATCCAAATCTGTATCTGGATACGAGAATTATTTGAATTTTAAAGTGATTCCTCACCATTGAGAGAGGGCCAAAAACAATATATATATATATATATATATATATATATATATATATATATATATATATATATATATATATATATATATATATATATATATATATATATATATATATATATATATACATATACATCTCCGTCTCCGCTAGGGAGGTCTGGACACATTAAGACCAACTCACTGGCGAGCAGTTACCGGTGTCAGATAGACAGCTAATTTTCAATCAGAATATGAGCAGGAAGGAAAATCATGCCTCAAGCACTCGGGCGAAATATTGCGGCCATTCCACCACAACTGCCACTACCCGTTTCTACATTGGTGACCTCGTTTTCCTTAAGGGTGACAGAGACAAATGCAAAGCTCGTGACAAGTATATGGTGACATATTTCTCATGACGATGGATGGTGCCAACTCAGAAAGTTTACCAGTTCACAGCTTCGCAGCAAAACCTACGACGTTTGAGTATGTGACTGCTATCTTGTTGTGCCTACAATAGTGGGTCAGGTCCAGTATGGCGCTGTTAGAGGCCAATAATCAACTTCAGGATCCGAGTCCGATTCTGAACTGACCTTGCCCCACCATCTTTCACAGGTCACAACTGGCTCCATTGTGCCCAGCCAAGGGACCATTTCCCAACAAGAAGTCTCACGAGATACAACGGGTCATACCCTGTCGGAATCGATTATGCTGCCCACACCATCCGAGGCTATTGTCAGTCCACCAGACACACACACTGGCATTTCGTCTGCTGAACCGATCAGTTCGAAGAAGTCTTACTCTCCACCTTCAATGAGGAGGTCTTTCCGCCCACGCCGCCCTCCTGCGTAGCAGTGCAGTGATGAGTGGCTCATGGAGATGAATGGAAGACAAGATAACTTTCATGCTCACAATTTTGTGTCACTCTAATAGCCCACATTGCAGATATGTAGTATCTATCTCAACATACCGTTCCCTGCATAATCGTTATACTGTGTTCGTGATTTTTTCATTCGTAGTTGAGACTTACAAGTTTCATTTGTCGTCCATGTTCATGTTCTTTCAGTAACCAGTAGGAAGTCACAAGAGGCAATTACGCCATTAATGTTGTTGTTGTGGTTTTACCATGTACGGCTCTGTGCATGCGCGTGAATCATTATCCCGGCCAGTATGGCGGTGTGTCATGGCTTGAATGGAAACCTTCGTTGGAGAACCTGATCTATCGACCTTATTGGCGTTGCTGAAAAAAGGACCCCTGTGGACTGTGCAGTCATGGATTGCAAAAGCAGGTTATGAAGCACGGCGTTTCACTCAATGAATTTATACTTTCTGCACATTCCATAATTTTTTCTTCACTCAATATAATCGTCCGAACAGTAGAAAAAGTTAAGTTTAATGCTTTGCTTAAATAAATAAATTTGTTAAAATTTTCGGATTTCACTCCAGATTTCAACACTGACTTTGTTCACCAGATCCAATTCTCAAATCCGACATATTATTTCGATTATATACTTGAATTGGTCCGTGAGAGTAGATCGTGTTTCCAAATCGAGGTATGCTGGAATTGGCCGAACAAAATTGTGGCTGAAGACTCCAGCAACCACAGAGGGCTGACCAAGACGGCGTGCCGCCATCTTGGAAGGCTTATTTTGCTTTTTTGTGATGAGCTCTCCCAAAATGATCTTCAAAAGGGGTGTTTTAATTCACCCAAACACCCAATTTTCACTCTTGCACTTCCTTGGAGTTTTCTTGGTGTGCATGTGAAATTTCAGGCTGCTAGGTTTTATAGTTTTGGAGTTATGGAGGAGACACACGCTGACACACACACGGCCTTTTATTAGTGTCGATATCTACATAGTCAGTGCAAGACCTTGTTCTTCATGGCTGTATCCCTCAAAACTTTTCATGCCCCCCAAAGATGCTCTTTCACAAGGATGTCCTTGACCAGCAATCATCACTGTGGAAGAAAAATAGTTATATTCATGCACTCTCAATGATAATTATTGCCGGTACTTTATAAATTTAATTTTTGTACTACAGTCGGATTGGTTGTCAGTTATGTTTCCCTTTACCCAAGAGTCTTTTGACCTACATATTGATATAAGGAATGTCTTACCATGAAACAGGGTGACCTGGTTGATAACACTGCAAACCTTTGCCATGATTGTGTCATTCTCTCCCTTCCACCCAAAGTGAACACGTAGTGCAGTTTTGAGTTATTTTGCCTAATGCTTATCAGCTAACCCTGTAGTTGTTGCCAACTGCCTCACCGTCCCATTCTTTGGAATGTCAAATTGTATATAAGAAGAATTTCTTCGGGCTTCTGTTTCAGTGGAGTCCATTCGAATGTTTCAGTGAATCATTCAATGTTCTTCCTCCGTATATACGAAATTAATGATTCTCCTTTGGTATGCTGATCCCACTCGTGGAAATTGAGTTATTTTACACCACATCACCAAACCGTGTGGCCAATCGTCTATATTTGATCGGGTTCAATGTATTATTTGGCGATAAATTTAATAATTGCCCACTGGTTCCATCCGCTTTGTTCGCACTCCTTGCTGCCACCTTGATTTTCAGCACTGACATAAAAGCAGGAGACACGTGATTATGGGTGTTATAATTTTTTTTCAGGTGTACCTTTTTGAGTGTCTACTCAAACATGAGTGTCTATGCAAAAAGGAACATACACAAAATAAATAAATAAAAATCCAGGTTACATATTAATGACTCGCATATTGCTTCGACAATGTTGGAGACTCATGGAGTAGTCAATACTTGCACAATTTTAAGGGCATAAAGACACGAGGAATAAAATATCATGTCGACAGGATTCAAAGTCTTCAACTTTGCTTCACGAGGCAAGCACTCTGCCAGCTAACTAGCATAGTTTTGTTCTACATTGTTGCCATGGCAGAAGGTTGTTATTTCACCACACTGAGTATGGCTTGCTGGACCCTTGGCTCATTGTACGGCAGGTGCAGTTTCCCCCACCCCGACTATCCCTGTGGTCTTTAATCAGCGATGCCTGGTCACTCCAGACATCCTCTCAGCTGCAGCCCCAGCCTCATTCAAATGTACCCTGAGCCTAATCTGCTCTGGGCCAAATCAGATCCTGATGTGTGATGCATACCATCCTTCCATAAGTTTTACCAATAACGGCAAAAATGCTCATTTTATTACAAGTGATTTTGTTGATAAAACACATTGTGGCACATGATAATCCAAGTCAAGTGTATTGTAATGAAATGTGTGTTTCATGTTCCAGGGAGAAACTCCCAAGTGCACAGCTGGCCCACAGTTACAAGCAAGATGACAGCACAAGCCCCTTCCAGAAACGAAATTATTTGACACCATCTGCTTGTGAGCCAAGACATCACGAGGTAAAATCTGTCAGGAAATGAGGAAAGCCAATAATTTTAGGTTATTATTTATTTAGTTGCATGCAGCCGTTGGTTGCTTTTCTGCATCATTTTCTGTCTGGCAGCAGCAGCTGTGCCACTGATGCAATGCTCCCGTTACCAGTAAGCTGGTCTTCATTTTGCCAACCTCAGAAGGATGACAGGCAGAGTCGAACTCCCTGGTGTTAATTCAACAGTGTGACAGGGGCTTGAACTCAAGACCCAAAGATCTTAAGCCAGTCACCTCAACTTTAAACACGAGGCTAATTTTGAGTTGATGGAAAGACATTGTGTATGTGTTTGTTTGGTATGTGTGTGTGTGTGTGTGTGTGTGTGTGTGTGTGTGTGTGTGTGTGTGTGTGTGTGTGTGTGTGTGTGTGTGTGTGTGTTTATATGTGTGTGTGTATATATATATATATATATATATATATATATATATATATATATATATATATATATATATATATATATACACATATATATATATATATATATATATATATATATATATATATATATATACATATATATATATATATATATACATATATATATATATATATATATATATATATATATATATATATATATATATATATATATATATATATATATACATATATAGCCTGGTGTTGGCGCAGTGGTTAGGGCAGCGGCTTGGGATCCAAAAGGTCCTGAGTTCAAGCCCCGTTGGGCCACTGAATTAATACACCAGGGGGTCGACTCAGCCTGTCATCCTTCCAAGGTCGGCAAAATGAGTACCAGTGTACTGGGCCGGTGTATACCCTGGTTAAAATAGGTGTACCATATCCCTGTGTCGTAAGAGGCGACCAGGGTTGCGTCAGGAAGGGCATCCGGCGTAAAACATGTGCCAAATCACTATGCGGATCATACGGATGATCCGCTGTGGCGACCCCGAAAGGGAGCAGCCAAAAGAAGAAGAAGATATATATATATATATATATATATATATATATATATATATATATATATATATATATATATATATATATATATATATATATATATATATGTATGTTTACATGTATTTACATGAACTCAAAATTAGCTGAGGCTAATTTGACAGTGTTTAAGCCAGCCGTTTTCCCATAAAGTTGTATTTTCGTAACCATGTTTTAGTGTTAATGGAAAATTTGTAATTTTGACCGATTGCCATGACCCCCAAAACTTCGGACCTTACCGATCTTCAGAAATATGCATTTTTCACTATAGGAATGGGTAGGATTATAAGTGACAAATAGAATAAGGTTCACTATATGTTAAGGCCCGGTCACACCTTGACGTTTTAGCCAGCGATGGCAACGTATTAAAATGTATGTAAAACGCTGGCTTACGTTGAACTTTTGATGTTTTTTTTTTTAAGATTCGGGCGTATTCATAGCGACTTGGTCGTATGCATAACGCATTGGTAACGGACACAGAACGTTTCGTTGTGTTATAGATAACTTATACCAACGAATGCTGAAGCTGTTGTCGGCCTACACAACCGATGTCCAACGATAGTCTAACCTAGGCATAGCGCGTTGCACGCATCGCCGACGATGTCGTGACGTAGCCTATTAAAAGGCTGACGCACAACGATTCGAATCATAACTGCGGTAGAAATGGAAGTGACAACATCGCGGTCACACCTTGGCGATCTTGCCAGCGTATGCCGACCTAAGAAAAATGTGTCTAAAACGTTGGGGCACGTCAAATACGGTATGAGTAAGTTTGGTATACGTGAGTAGAACGCTAAAGTACGCTATCTTACGTCATAGTAAGTAGAGTACGTCAAGAAATTTTAAACATGTTCAAAATTTTTGGACGTACTCGGCGTATGACATACGTTCCGCATGCGATGGGGATAAGTTTTACACACGATATGTGGACGCTTACACACGTCCACAGAGGCTACTTAAAAGCTACTCATAAGTCGAAACACGTCGCGGTAATGTCTTTTTTACGCGAAACTTATTTCTAACTTATGTTTGACGTGCTTTGAACCAATTCTTTACGTAGTCCCAACACACATCGACGTATGTAGACGTATTCCAATGACGTCTTCCGGTCGACAAAAAAAAAATGAACGTGTTTCTAACTTACAACTGCCATATAAAGACGTGTTCCCAGCGGTTTTGGGAATTGGTATATAAAAATGGTGTTCATAAAAGGGGAACCCAACAGTGTTTTCGAGTCCTTTTTGAGTCGATTTCCAGGTCAGCAGTAACAATATCAGTATCAGTATCAGTATTAGTATTAGTATTAGTAGTAGTTTGTTCATGTTGGCAGTAGTAGGTGAGTGTGAGGGGGAGGGTGTGGGTTATGATGGATCGTCCTTGCGTCCGCATGTCCACGGGTAGGAGACATCTTTTCACCATTGTTCGAAGTTCTTCGCGGCTAATTTTTTAATGGGCTTTTTCAACAATGAGCTATAGCTTGTTTTTACGATTTAGGTCTATTCATAACGGGTTGGACAAATGCACAATGAACTAATAATGTGCATAGAGCGCTTTGATTACTTATAGATACGATATACCAACGAATAATTATCATGAATCCGGCGTTCACAAACTATGCCCAACGATAGCCTAACTTATCCATATCGTGCGGCAGTTTATCTTTGCCGGTGACGTAGGGTTTGCTATTCATAGGCTGCCACTCAACGATTTAAATTGCTGCATCTCCACTATTGAAAGTAGACGTTTACGCTCAACAATTGGATTTTTTTTCGACTCTACCGCAGTAGAGTCGACTCTACCGAACACCCGGAATCTATATCGTACCTTTTGGAAAACTCTGTGGGTACAGGTCCCTTACCGGACCGTGAATCGTCAATAATTCCACCACGTGGTACAGGGTTATTTGCCAATCTTCAAAATACCTCGAGATCCACATGACGAACTACCGAGTATTCACACCCTCGACGGCACCCGTACGGGATGAGCCGTATGCGCGCTCGACCCATGCGTGACCCGAGCGGATGGTCACCAAGCTTCCATCGGTCCCAAATGCACACAACTACAGCAACAACGGCCTTCTTTAATTCTCCCAACACGCACCACGTTAAACCAATTAAAGAACCACAAAAACGAGCTGATACATTTAACACATGGATTTATTTATAAAGGGGGGAAGTGGGGAGCACGCAAGGAGCAGAGTTATCCGACTATAAGGAAATGCAATGTACAACGAGCAAGCACTTAACAATTTACTACTTAAAGACGGGCCCACCGACAGACACACACACACACACACACAGATACCCGGAAGGACATGGACCTGTCCACCTCGTGTGGTTTGGCTGACACGAGCGAACCAGACCAGTGTCGAGATGCGGTCCGAAGACCCAGGCGCCAGCGACGGGACGAGCAGAGCCCAGAACACTCGCTCGAGGAAACGGCCCGAAGAACCAGGCACCAGCGAGAGCGATCAAAGTCCAGAGCTCCGCTCAGCGCTCGTCCCGACAATCAAAACTCTCCTCTTTTTCCAGCAGATCCGCCGTACTTATCCTCCGCTTTTCTTTCCTTTCTTTCTCTCACACGCCGTCCGTTCAGACGTGGCCCTCTCTCATTGGCTGCCCGATGGCCATCTCGCTCGCACACCTCCGATTGGCTGAGAGGGGTGCCATGCCTGTATTTGGAGCGAAATCCAAGATGCCAATGCCCCAAAGAAACCCCACCTGGCACATTGGACCCCGCCCACGTACGTGCCGACATGCACGTAGGCCATGGCGTCGATGTGAGGAAGCGAGGTGAAGGTGAGGGTGATGCTGCTGTTTTTGTAGTTATAGTTGATTTAAAATAAAAGAAACCCTGACTATCAAAATAACTCCGCAGCGCATGAACATTTAATTACCCATTACACAAGGGACGGGGAGCTATCTATCCACAATTACTTATCAAAATAGCTGAGCTATAGGACCTGTATGTTGAGTGCTCATGGCTTCCAGATCCGCAACAATATATATGTTATGTATATGTATATGTACATAATGTATATGTGTATGCTTGTGGTTGAGGAAATTCGCAAACCACCATTCAGGTCCCGTAGGTGAGATATCTCTGTAAGTACATGTGTAGTTAGCCCAAACCCGTTGTTTAGAGGGAATAAATGTCATTCATTCGGGCTGCGATCCCTTAAGATAGCCGTTTTTCTGTTCTATCTTTATTTTGAACCAACCACGTCTCAACCGACATCACACAACAACCACCAACCGCAACGCCGCTTCACAACAACAACAACGCCAACAGCCACGGCCTTTACCTTCACAACTCGCTCTCGCAACCATCGCATCACCGCCATTCCAAGCGTCGTCATGGCCATCACCGCCACAATAAACCCTCCACCACCTTCACCTCTCCTCCTTCTGCGGCCATTCCCGCGCCGCTTGTGAACGCCGAGCGTCAGGCTATCCTGGACTCGTACAGGGCGTGCGCCGAGCAGCGGGTGCAAAAAGCGGCCTTTCCGGGGAAGTCGGATCAGGAATGATTCACGCCCACTTCTCTTCCGTCCTATCACCGAGCGCAGGGCGAATCGAGGGAGAGAAGAGTTTCTGTTTGGGGCTCGAGGAGAGAAGAGTTTCTGTTTCGGGCTCGAGTGAGAGAAGAGTTTCTGTTTCGGGCTCGAGTTGGAGAGAGTTTCTGTTTCGGGCTCGGGCGAGTTGTGGCGGCGGCGGCGAAGTGTGGCAGCAGCAGTCAAGACGGGTCTGGAGGAGAGTTGGTCTGTCGGGGTTCGGAGTCTGTCGGGGAGCTGCAGAGAGGAGAAGCCGGGAACGCGTCGAGGGCGCAGTGGAGTCGCTCGTCGCGGGACCCAAGCAAGCCAGCTATCCTCTTTCCCCAGAGCATGAACAACCCCCCCTGTTTCCCCCCCGCGCTGAGATAGTGCGAAAAGGGGGCCCCGTTCCCACCCCATTCCAGGCAGTGCCAGCGAGGCCCGTGGAGGAGCGCGGAGTCGGGGCGCCGCCGCCATTTTGCAGCTCATCACAAGGCGGGTAGGCTCTGCCCGGTCTCGCGCCCACAGACCACGTCTGCCCCCTTGTATTCGAGGGTGGTCCTTTTCTTTTGCTTTTGAGTATATGTGTTGTCGGCGCCGTCTGTAAAGTAAAACTGTGTAAGTGTTGCCGTGTGCTCGCGTAGTCGGTAATAGATCTGCATTGTGTTTCTTTTGTTGCAATTGCTTTTGGTGTAAAATTGTTATGTTTCTTTTACATTTGCTTTTGGTGCATAATTGTTGTAATTGTATATGTGTGCTTTCCGTTTGCCACGGAATAAATGTGAATTATGTTGAACTGTTTTTCCCGTTTCGCTTCGTCTTTTCTTTAATTGAATCCCCATCTTACTTCACGTAAAGGGTTGGTAGGGGCGAAATACGCCCGACAATTAATCGGAACCGTCGAGGTCGACGATATAACACCACTCGGTTATCCCGATAGTACGGAACGGGTCGCTTAAAGTAGCCCGTGTCCGAAGTCGACCTGCGGCGAGGTGCGATCGCCCGGTCTACCCTCCGTGTGGGTACTTAGGTAGGTCGAATTTGGCGAACAACCCTATCCCACGCGGGGGGCCGATTGGCACGATCGTGGTGAGG
>NC_140961.1:142807306-142877306 GCF_056783735.1 Eptatretus burgeri
TGAGATGCAGATTGGTCACAGTCTTGTACTGCGACAGTTTCCAGCATCCCATGGGATTTGGTTGCTCGGCCAAAGGTAAGATCTGTCCCGTGATTGCCGTCAGTACACCACTCACTTGGCACAGAGATCTCAACCTGTACGGTAACGTGGCCTTCTATGTGAGGATACGGCAGGGGGTATCTGAGGTGGGAGACTGATATGGCTGCTCAGTGACTCACCAGATTCAAACTGGGCAACCAGTTCAGACCAGCTGACCATTACAATATGTACAGGGTGTTCCAAAAAGACATAGACAACTTTGGTTGATAATATATTCAGAACCACAAATGATACAAAAATACCCTTTCGTTTATATGATGCAGAAACTCACAAAGTTTTGTGCACACCATCAACACACTTCAATATGAGCTCTGTTTGTCATGCACAGGACATCAAGGTGGTACACAAGTTCTTGCCATGTTCGGCTCAGCATATTTGTATCCACCTGTACGCATGCAACTGTGATCCGAGAACGAAGATCCTGCAGGTTTGCCACCTTGGTGTTGTGGACAATATCTTTGACAAACCCCCACAGAAAAAATCAATGGGGGTTATGTCTTGGTCCGACTTGGCCATTCCAGCGACCTGGAAATTTTTCATTCAGGACGGCTCGAACAACGAAGGCCCAATGAGGGGGAGCGCCATCCTGTTGAAAAATGATATCGGGTTGCAGGTCTTCAATCTGTGGGAAGGCAAATCCTTCTAATATGTTCATGTACTGTAAATTGTGGCGGTCACTGTATCCTCCACAAAGAAAAACGGACCCACCAAGCGGTCATGGAGAAGGCTAAACCACACATTGATCTTTGGACTGTCACTATGTGTTCAATGATCTCGTGGGTGTTTTCATAGCCCCATATATCACATTGTGTCAGTTGACCTTCTCCAACACATGAAAGCAAGCTTCGTCTGTGAACATGACCTTTTTCAGGTAATCTTCGTCATCCTCTATGCGACCGAGCATTTCCAAGGCAAACATCTTGTGTTTGGATCCGTCATTTGGTTTCATTTCCTGCAGAATCTGCACTTTATATGCATAAAGCTTCAGTCTTTTATGCAAAATCCACTGTACAATGGTGGTTGGTAGTCCCAGTCCTCGGATGAGCATCGGATTGAGTTTCTGGGACTTTGTTGAAATGATTCACTCACGCACTCTTTCAAAATCTGTTGCATTTGTGCTTGGTCGACCGGTACTTTTCTGTTCCTTACAACTTCCAGTTTCCTCAAACCTCTTATACCACTCTCTGATACGAGTCCATGATGGATTCGGATTCTTTCCATACCTTGTACGGAAATTCCCCTAAAATTGTGTGTCAGATGTCCTCTCGATGAACCATTCGATGCACTGAGCCATTTTCAGTGTCGCCGCCAGTGGAGTCGCCATTTTCTTTTACATTGAACCACCAGACCTGAAAAAAAATGTTATGAGTTTCTGAATCATATAAAACAAAGTGTATCGTCGTATCATTTGTGATACTAAATATATTCACAACGAAAGTTGTCCAGGTTTTTTTTGGAACACCCTGTATAGCATGAGAAGTCATGGCATGTTTTTTGAGGTGAAGGAAAGGCCGCCATTATGGTTACATACGATATCTCCATCAACTCGTCTTTATCGTAGCCATCATCAACATCGCGATCACATTATTGGATCAAGTTTATCATCATTAGTATTAAAGATAAGTCTCTCATGATTTCAATAACTCCAGAAAATAAACTTTATTTCATGTTCTTCAGACAAGAAAATAAGACTGGTGTTGGCTTAATGGTTATGTGGCTGGCTTAAGGTCTTGAGTTCAGCCTCTGTCATGCCCTTACACAACACCAGGTGGGTTGCCTCAGCCTGTCTTCCCTCCAAGGTTGGCAAAATGAGTACCAGCTTCCTGGAAAGAGGGGGAACTGCATCAGCAGCACAGCCACACTCCCAGCAATGATGCAAACAGCAGTCACAGGCTGCATATGAAATAACGAAAATAAACATCATTTTCTTAATAACTCTATTATTCATGAAAATAAATTGTGCACAAACATGTTAATTAAGGGTACAGTTTGGACAAATTTTAAAGTTGAAGTCCCGAACCTTATTTTCCCCATTAACCCTTAAGTTTGCAGATTTGCGGTTCACCGGGATTTTGAAGAAGGTAAATCCCACAAATGGCAAGGCCTCCTGTATATACTTGAACACTGCATGGGGTATCGTGTTTTATGAACTCTCTAGTTGTATATGTAGTTGTTTCTCATGGGTCGTAGCTCGTTCTCTGCCCAAATTGTAATATTTAGCTCTTTTTCATATGTCTGCTCAAAATTTATCACAAAATTGAGGTTCTTTTCCCAAAAATATTATTTCCTTAAGTTTATTTCCTTTGTTTTGTTGTATTTGTGCAGTTACATTTAAAGCTTTTGCATACACTAGTATACACCCACTCCATGCAGGAGTAAAAGGGTCATGCTGTTATGCTCTCTGGGGTATATTGATTACAGTAGATCTAGGTTCAGGCTTCAAATAAATCGGGGGTGTGTTCAGTTACCAAGTTTCTTGAGAGCGCTCGCCAAGTAGCTTAAGCATTCAAGCAAGCACTCCATAATTTTACACCGTTGATAAGGAATGGCTGGCTTGGCAAGTGCTAGCTAGATGTTTGGTGACTGAACACACCCTTGGTTTCCTCCCTTTTGTGTTAAACAGCAGGAGCGACTATTTCAAAAGGTAATTATTCGCGTGTTTGGTTTATTAAAAAATTTTACTTCTGCTCGGGGCGGCTCACAAAACACCATGACAAGGAAAAACCCCTTGGGGAGGGGGGATATTATTTGTCCCCCACCGGTTTCACCAGAGGTTTGCTCTCCGTCTCTCCATAGTCTCTCTGTCTGTCTGTCTGTCTCCTACCTGTGGTTTTTCCTACTTTTTGCAAAACCCTTTAACCTATTCAGCCAAAACTTGGTTCATGCCTTTATTTTGATAAGTTACAGAATGAATATTTCGTTTCAGGGTTTTTCATCAATCTTTCACAGTTATGCCCTTTTTGGATTTAGAAAATATCAGATTAATTATACATGGATCAGTGTATAATTGGTCAGCTGCCTTGACTTCACCCCACTGCTTTACACTCATTGGCTGGACAGCTGGCCTGACTCCACCCCAATAAAATCATCCTCTGCCATTCCATGAAGCAACCCAGATCGGCAGGCCTCAAGCCTTTGGCCTGAGAGTTTTCCACAGCCCAGGGCAATTGGAATGATCCCAAGTATATAACCACGATGTCTTATATATGCACATAAGCCGTACGCATCTTTTTGATTCATGTATGTACGTACATCGGGATGTTTTTATTATTTTCGGCATGGAACGTGCCAATATACACTCACTGCCCAAAGAAACGGGCATTCAATAGTACCGGTAGGGGACATGTATTGCAAAGCACTTCTTGCTTTTGTTAGTATTAATATTGTTTTGTAATAACATTGATATTATGCTATTATCGTTAGTGTTATTACTTTTGTTATTAGATTAGCTATTTTAACTTGGATATACACCTTAACACTGATTTCACCCACAACGGAAAACACCCTTTTGGACAGGGTCAAATGAAGTTGCTACAACCTTCATCATGTGACCCTTAATCCTCCTCTCAAGTTTGTTTGAGATTGGATAAGTAACCAAATGTATTGTGGTCATACAGACAGACAGACACCAAATTGCGTATTTTAGGATGATTAGGCTATAAGAAAAGGTAAGTTATTGTTACCAATGCCACCAAAGGTGGATGGAGGTTATGTTTTCACCCCTGTCTGGTTGTGCTGAAAATTGAAAATTTTCATCATATGTCAGTCTGTCTCATTTATATATTTGTCTGTGATTGGATAACTCATGAATACTTTCAGTTATCTTTGTCAAACTTTACCAGAGGATTCCGAAAGACAAAAGTGAGGCTGTCAATGTTTTTTGACTATATATATATATATATATGTCAAAGGTCAAGATGACAGTAACGTCATGTGCATAAAACAGATACCACTAAAAGTGTTTGCACAACGTGATGTCAATCTTGACGCAAATGAGTTAAACATAATCTACACATTTCCAGCAGATTTGATCATCTGATCATGATCAAATTGCTAGATTTCTCTAGGGGCTGGGGGATAGATGACTCATTTCCAAAATGGCGGCAATCCATTGCCGTATAACGTCGTTTCCATGACAACAAAGTCACCCATGTTAAAGTGAGGGGGAAGGAGGGGGGAGTTTTAAGGACCAAAAAAAGACGATAACTCGGAAACGCTTCAAGATACAGGTATCAAATGAAGCCTGGTGTTGGCTTCGTGGTTAGGGTGGTGGCTTGGGATCCAGGGTCCTGAGTTCAAGCCCCGTTGGCTGCTGAATTAACACCAGGGGGTTGACTCAGCCTGTCATCCTTCCGAGGTCGGCAAAATGAGTACCAGTGTACTGGTCCCGGTGTATGCCCCGGTTAGAGTAGGTGTACCATATCCCTGTGTGTTGTAAGAGGCGACCAGGGTTGGCGTCAGGAAGGGCATCCGGCCATAAAACATTTCCTCAAGAAAAAGCCCAACCCCTGCACAGCAGGGAAAAATGGCTGTAAAAACGGTAATTTTTTTATTATATACAGGTATCAAATGGCAACCATGTTCAAAGGTCAAGGCGACAGTGACATCATTTGCATGATTTTCATCATACCTGTCAGACTACCACCTGATGCCTTCTTGTCTGTCTGTCTGTGAGCAGGATATCTCAAAACGGTATGGACAGATGTGGACAAAACTTGGTGGACAGGTTGGGTATGTGATAAGGACGAATCAATCAGATTTTGTGAGGATCCGGATCCATCTGTCCATTGGGACCATACTCTGTACAGAGCATCAGTGCTGCTGAAGCAGTCTCCTGGACTATTGGACACAATCCTGAACAGGTCGCCACTCCGACGCAGAATACTCAAATAGCTCAATCACCCCAGTAAGCTGGTACTCATTTTGCCGACCTCAGAAGGATGATCGGCTCCATCCATCGGGACCATACTCTGTGCAGCGTTGGTGCTGCCTAAGCAGTCTCCTTGGCTATTGGGCACCATCCTGGACGGGTCGCCTCTCCAACACAGGATACTCGCAAGCTGTCACTCATTTTGACGACCTCGGAAGGATGACAGGTTGAGTCAACACCAACTGGTATTAATTCAACGGAGCGCGGGATTTGAACTCAGGACACTAGGATCGCAAGCCGACACAATCTGGATCCAGATATTAAATTTTGCAAGGTGATTCTTCACCATTTCGAGATCGGGCCAAAAATGATATACAACATGATATCTGCAAAAGTTGTGAATGGATTCGGTCGAAACTTGCTGGATGATTTGGGGAGGTGAGAAGAACAAGCCAATTTCATTTGGGTTAAGGTCTGAATGCAGATCTGGTCGATCAGTGTGATTCAAAATGTAAGCTGTTCAGTCTTGCGGAGGTATGCGCTCTACCGAGTGCCATTCAAATTTTTGAATGCAATTATGACCCTCCCCAAAAGAGAGGGTGTGCATTTAGGTCCATCTGTTGGTTTGTCTGTTTGTCCACACAGAATGTGCTAATGTAGGCCACAAACGCCACCAAGTGGTAGCCTGTGGTTCACTTTCTCCTTTTTCAACTGAGTCCCTCAATAAAGTATGTCCAATTAGAATGTGAGTAGGTCTAGAAAGTATGTCCAATTCGAATGTGAGTATGTCTATAAAGTATGTACAATTAGAATGTGAGTGTCTTTAAAGTATGTACAATTAGAATGTGAGTCCATCGAAAAAGTATGTACAATTAGAATTTGAGTACGTCTATAAAGTATGTACAATTAGAATGTGAGTATGCCGAAAAAGTATGTACAATTAGAATGTGAGTACGTCTATAAAGTATGGACAATTAGAATGTGAGTACATCTATAAAGTATTTACAATTATATTATGAGTATGTATATAAAGTATGGAGAATTACAATGTGAGTGTCTATAAAGTATGTACAATTAGATTGTGAGTATGTCTACAAAGTATGGACAATTAGAATGTGAGTACGTCTCTAAAGTATGTACAATTAGAATATGAGTATGTCTATATAGTATGTACAATTAGAATATGAGTATGTCTATAAAGTATGTACAATTCGAATGTGAGTGTCTTTAAAGTATGTACAATTAGAATGTGAGTACATTGAAAAAGTATGTACAATTAGAATTTGAGTACATCTGTAAAATATGTACAATTAGAATGTGAGTACGTCTATAAAGTATTTACAATTAGATTATGAGTATGTCTATAAAGTATTTACAATTAGATTATGAGTATGTATATAAAGTATGGACAATTACAATGTGAGTATGTCTATAAAGTATGCACAATTAGAATAGAAGTATGTCTATATAGTATGTACTATTAGAATATGAGTATGTCTATAAAGTATGTACAATTTGAATGTGAGTATGTCTATAAAGTCTGTACAATTAGAAGATGAGTATGTTGATAAAGTATGTACAATTACAACGTGAGTACGTGTATAAAGTATATACATTTAGAATATGAGTATGTCTATAAAGTATGTACATTTAGAATATGAGATTGTCGATAAAGTATGTACAATTAGAATGTGAGTATATCTGTAAAGTATGTACAATTAGAATGTGAGTATGTCTTTTAAGTATTGTTACGAATTCTCGCCGGCCGGCGTGCGGACATCCGCTTTTAGCCGAATCGCGGCAGTACGCCCACCGGACGGACAATTCAGTCGCGACTTTCCGGAATAACGCCGAAAACCAGTCACGGGTGTGCTCCAAGCACAACACAACCTTGTCCGCACTCTAACCGCGCTACAGGGTCCGATTGCCAAATAATCGATTTGCCTAATTCTTCGCACGGGTAGATTTTACGAGAGATTGTACCTCAGCGAGACCTGCTTTCACACGAGCCGCTTAAGCAGCTCGCTCCGTTTGGGATAACCGAGCAGGGTATTATCGCGAGGCCTCACTGGAGCCGATTCTATTATCGGCTATTTAAAAGCCCACTAAATTCCGAGAGCAAGATGGCAGCTCAATTAAGGAAAATGACGTGACGAACGGGTTACATTCAAACAAGCACATTTATTATTTCCCACATGTATTCAGTCATGCAGGTATGGAAAAGCAAGCATGCAATTTATACAATGAATTTGCGGGACAAGACGCGAGCAAGACAAAGCGCTACCACCGTTTATTTATTATGTACAGTCACTTCTACAGTTCTACTTGACGTACTCGGCGCCACAACTTTCATCCAAAGAAAAGCAAGGAAAAACCCCCTCAAAGACAAGGGGATAGACTGGACCTCTCGGGGTCTTTATAACGTGGAACTTGGTAGACTGAAGGAGCTCCACGAGACCGCGCAGGTTACCTTCCTCACTGGGGCGACCCACGGCGTTCCTTCCCCACTGCAGCTAGCATAACCGCGGCTCGGCCGCGGCCTGGTGATTCGGGCCCCAGCCTGCAATGCCTGAGAGGAACGATCGGGTCTTTGCTCTCTTAGAGTTGATGCTCTGTAAGAACCCGTCCATCCCTCAGCGATGCTCGGACTGTCCCGAAGCCCGATCACCTCGGACCGTCTGGTGCTGGCTGGCGAGCTCTCTCTGGCTCTCTCCACGTTCTGCACACGAACGCGCAGCTCCGCACGGCACAGCAGGCTTAGCCGCGCTCCCAGTTCGCGCCTCCTCCGCTCTCCTCAGCTTCTCCACCGACTGCAGTCTTCAGGCTCCAGACTTCCACGCGGCTCCTCGACCTCTCCAAACTGACACTCCACCGACTGACTGCGCTTGACGTTCCGCTCGCCCTTATATTGGGTCCGTGAGGTGAGGTTTTGACCTCCGCTCTCCGACCTTCGACCCTCCGCTGGCTCTGCCCCTTTCTCTCTTTTGATCCGAATCTCGGATGAAGCTTGCACAGAGCGGACGTGCGAGAGATCAGCGACCCTGCGCGGCGAGCGGACATGCTCAAAATCATCGACTTGTGCGGCGAGGAAACCCAGGCGTCTGCCTGCAGCGATGCCGTTCGATGCAGACTCTCCGTGGCTGGCGCAAAGATGGCGTCGCTTCGGAGATGAAGGTGAGGCGACGTTGTTCGTGTTGATTGATCGGGGGTGATGTGGTTTTAGGAGTGGTGTGTAGATGTCATTGTTGTGAAGGTGGTGTGGAGAGGGTGGTTGGTGGTTGGCGTTGTGGAGGAGGTGGTTGGTGGTTGGCATGGTGGAGAAGGTGGTTGGTGGTTGGCGTGGTGGAGAAGGTGGTTGGTGGTCGGCGTGGTGGAGAAGGTGGTTGGTGCTGCGGAGAAGGAGGTTGGTGGTTGGTCCAAAATAACGATAGTAAAAGAAAAACGGCTCCCTCAAAGATCACAGCCCTGGTGACACGAATAAACCCCATTAGACAACGGTGGGGAAATCTATCTGAACAGAAACTTATCGGCATAACTGATCTAAGGACCTATATGGTGCTCTGCGAATTTCCACAGCCGTAACACTATCCCCTCCCCTTTTTACAGACTCATCCCGAGTCGTCGAATTTTTGTGTGGCATCATGTGTAAGTTTCCCCTAGTACATTTTATCTTCGGATCCCTGAGTGCGACATTTAGTGTATTCGTGTCCCAAAAATAAATAACCTACGCGCTGAGTAACTAACTGAACAAACTCACTCATGCAGGCGACTTAACAAAATTGCCGAAATTACCGGCGCTAAAACACACATGCAGGGGGTGCAAAAGTCATGTACAATTTTCCTTAACCTTAACCTTGTAATTTTACACTACAGCATGGCCCAGGACTGATGGACTCTGCGGGAAAAGAAGCAGTGAGCCAGGCTGCTCACACGCAGTCTCTGGCTCATGAAACAAATGCAGGTGACGGGGAATGTGGCCGGCTGAATCAAGGCAGTCTGAGGCCTCCCCCTTGAAATGAGCGCAGTGAACACAAAACGGTGCACGGGCTGCACAAATGCAGTCTCCGTTTGCAGCTGCCTGCAAGGCAGTCCCTGCAGAACAGTGAATGAGCACCGACGCAAGCAAACACAAGCAAATGAATTGATTGATGGATGGATGGATGCCAATAAACACAAATGAGCGGTGCACGGGCTGCCAATGCAGTCCCGTGATGCGGCCGCCTACACGGCAGTCCCTGCAGAACGCGCGATGATCCTGGCACACATGGTGATGGATGGACATGGGGCAAAGGCAAACAACAAGGGCTAGCAGGTATGGGGTCAAGGCAAAGGCAGGCAGACAAGGCATAGCAAAGCAAGACAAGGCCATTGTAGCAAAACAGGCCGGTGGTGAAGCTGACCGGCACAGGCCTTGTAGCAAAACAGCCGGCAGGTAAACTGACCAGCACAGGCCTTGTAGTAAAAACAGCCGGCAGGTGAACTGACCGGCACAGGCCTTGTAGCAAAAACAGCCGGCAGGTGAACTGACCGGCACAGGCCTTGCAGCAAAAGAGGCCTGCAGGTGAAGCTGACCGGCACAGGCCTTGTATTAAAAACAGCCGGCAGGTGAACTGACCGGCACAGGCCTTGCAGAAAAACAGGCCGGCAGGTGAAGCTGTCCGGCCTCTTGTCTCATCCTGCAGGTGTGTGGAGGGAGTGCGGTGGTGCTGGCCACTCGGAAGGCAGGCTCGGATCTACCCTACTGTCTCCCTCCCAACCTATCGCCTTTGCCAGTCTCTGTCCATACCCACCCCCATAGTTTGCAAATAATCCTAAAATTTAGTCCCATCTTATTTTGTTTGTTTTCTTTTATTTTTATTTCCCCTTCTATAAATCGTCTCCCTAACCCCCTTTACAGTCTCTGTCCGGCTCACCTATTCTGTCTCCTAACCTACTCTGAACCCCTACGTTCCCGTCCTGGAGGGGAATAAAGGAGAGCTAGTGTGCTGTGTCAAGGCCCAAAGAAGCCTCAGAATGGCCTCCTCAGATCTCAGCGATCTACATACCCAAGGTGGGTCCAGAGGCCCACAACGAGAGCGAAGGGATGGATGGTGCAGAGGGGTACACTTCCCTATCTACCCTAACATTATTGACTTTAAACTACCCCGGGGCTTTCCAAAAGCACCTCTCGCTTAAACTGCTGGTTCTAACACCCAAGATTCCCGTCACCTGTGTTGGTGTCCTCACAAATTTGGGCGTCACCCTCAAATTTTCCCTCGTGCCCTTGCACGGTCTCATGGCTGGGATGCGTGGCTCCCTTGGCAGGAACTACCCTCTGCCGATTCTCCAACTATGGCACCCCCGGGCCCTGCAACTGCCTCCGAGCCTACCAGCTCCCTAAAAACTGGGGAGTGCCCTCCCTGGCGACTCCCGCTCGATGCCCACGTGGCGTGTTGACACCCCAGGTCCCTTTCCGAGGGTCGCCCGTGCCCAGTACACTGCCCCCGTGGCATTTGGCGCCACGGGCCCCGCATCGTGCAGGCCCACCCGTGCCCACTAAACTGTCCCGCCCCCCCCCATGGGCCCTTGGCCTACTGCGGCCGACTAGCCTGGTGCCCTGGGTACCCACGAAGCAATACTCACAGTTCGCAGACACGCTCCCAGCCCGTCAACAGAGCTCCTGCACCCCTCCAAATGGGTTTCAAGCCTACGTTCCCACCAACAGCAAAACGACCTCCATTTTGTCAATTTGACTAACCCACTAACTCGCATTATACTGACCCCGGGGTCCCTTGGGTGGGAATCACTCCTCCCCCCAATCACTCATCGCACCATGCATTCCACATTCACTCCATACACACAGGCCCCCTGGCCTCACTCACTCATCGTGTACCTTTTCCATTCATTTCTCAACTCACATCGCTGATCACTGCCATTCTTCTCACTAAATCCCATAACTATCTCGTGCTCCCTCGTTATCCCTTACAATATAGCACATCCCATTTAACACTACGTAGCTAAGCTACGTCCCCTCTACACACTCAGTCTGTCCATGTCTCCAAAATCGAAATCCATTTCCCATCCTAAATCTAAACTGAACCCCTCTAACTAATCCATTCCACGGGCCCCAGGAGGACTTATCCCTGCCCCATGAAGCCGGTCTAACTAACACTTACCTTTCCCCCTAACTAGTGGTATCCTGTGCCCGGGACAGGGGGTCTTCCACCCCTTGCCCAGGGAATCCTGTCTACTCGAAGTGGCGAGGCTTGTTTTTTTTTTCGTGCGCACACCAGCGCGGCAACTCGCAACCTGCGCTCTTTCCCCGTGATGTCTTGGCAGCTGTTCGCGCCTCGCGCACCTCGTCTGTCCTCGGACGGTAACATCCGGCAGCGATTTTCCTTCTGCCGGATTCCAACCATGCAGCCATGACGTCACCCTGCGCATCCAAAAACAAGCCTCGCGTTTTGAGAGGTTTCCCATGGGAGCACATGTGCTCTGCTCATGGAGCTTTACACGCACGCTCACCTGGAGAACCCATCCGGTCCAAATCCATATCCCAGCCTAGCTTCTTTCAGTCTGCGGGGTCGGCTCGAATCCACCGCGGCGTTTCCGGACCGGGTTTCACTCCCACAGGCGCACACGTGGCGGCCTCGTGTGTCGCACAGCATGGACCCCGCGTGTGCAGCCGTGCAAACCCCGCGCGGTCCCCAAAACAGCTACAGCCGCTACTCGGCCTTTGTCCACCATCAGGCACCGTCTTCGTCGCACTCTCGCACCCAAACTCCCACGAGCCACGACGCTCACAGACCTCGACATGACATTCACACCGGGACATGCAGTTGCGTGTTCCCACATGCCAATCGCCATCTCCCTCACATACAGCGATCTCACACACGCTGTTCTTCTCACACATGCCATTTCCCTCGCACCCATGGTTCCACTCACACACGGTGCTTCATCCACACACGGCCTTTCACTCATGCATGCCATTTCACTCACACACGATGCCTGTTTTACACACAGCCTTTCACTAATGCAATGCGTGCGTTTCAGCACACATTTCGCCACACTCGTACACACACACACACCGAAACTACACACACCGGGACAATCGCAATGGGGACTTGCGCCACCACAAGGGGTTCCGTGGCCTTCACACCCCCCAAGCTCAGTGTGTACCCCTCAACAGCACTCGCCCCCTCTACCTCGCAAAGCTCAACCGGACCCACCTGGTCGAGATCCGCTTCAAGCGAGCATAGCGTCTCCCTCCGTTCCTGAAGGAGGCTATTCAGCTGCTTGTATCGGGCCACGAAACATTCCACCAGCTTGCCCCCCATTGTCCTCCTCTAACTCGATGTGTATGTGTCCGTCTTTCACCCTGTCTTTATCGTGTAGTCTCTCCTCTACTTTTTCTATCTCCCGCATCTCTATACATTTTATATCCTTGTTCTTTATTTCCGTTTCTTCCTGGCTCCATTTTCCTTCCCATTTGAGTCGTTCTTCCTCTCTGAGCCCCCCTTAGCTGTTCGTTATCTTTCCGGAGCTTTTCCATCTCTGTGGACTCCAATTTTGCTCTCTCCTTGAGTTGATTAATCTCAAATTCATATCGTTTTTGTTTTCTACCCCACCGTCTCTCATGTTCTTCATTCTCCAATCTCATCGTTTCTTTCTATTGGCCGATCTCCTTTTCCTGTTTCATTCGTTCTTCCTTCACTATCTCCGCGTACTTCAACCTTGCTTTCTTTTTTAATTGTTGTTGTCTTTCTTTTTTAATTTCTTTCACCCCCTGTCCCTCATGCTCTTCATTCTCCAATCTCAATTTCCTTCAATTGGCCGATCTCCTTTTCCTGTTTCATTCGTTCTTCCTTCACTATCTCTGCATACTTCAACCTTGCTTCCTCCTTTAATTGTTTCTGTCTTTCTTTTTTAATTTCTTTCACCCCCTGCCCAATCGTCATTATTTCGCCTGTCACATCCTTCTTGCCCACCTCCATCGCGGACCACACACCTTTTACAATCCCTTTCAATTTGTTCACCTCCTCTCGTATCGTGCCGATCTCCTTCGCCATTTTCCACGCCTGCCATGACCACGTGGTTTGAATGATGATTTGGACCACCCGCTCCGTGATGCGCTGAGGTGCGATCGCGCCGCTATTTTGCGACTTTGAATCTGTTTGCCGGCAAAGTTCATGCTCAGTGTATGAGAGTGAGCGCCCCCACTGATGACAATTAGTGGTGGGGTTATAATAAAGGGAACCATCCCGGGCCATGGATTTTACATTAATACACATTCCTAAACCACCCTGCACCCATTCGCCTTGAAATGCCATCTTACTTGTCGGAAAAATTTATACGCCCAGAATTTGATGGGAACGGAGGGTCGCTTTGCACACCCTTGAGCAGATTCCCGCTAATTTTGTTGGAGGTGGGATGGATTCAAATCTCACTCCCGGACACCAGTGTTACGAATTCTCGTCCGCCGGCGTGCGGACACCCACTTTTCGCTGAATCGCGGACGTACGCCCACCGGACGGACAATTCAGTCGCGACTTTCTGGAACAACGCCGAAAACCAGTCAAGGGTATGCTCCAAGCTCACCACAACCTTGTCCACACTCTGCCCGCGCAATAGGGTCCGATCGCCAAATAATCGATTTACCTAATTATTCGCGCGGGTAGATAACCGAGAGATTGTACCTCAGCGAGACCTGCTTGGACACGAGCCGCTTAAGCAGCTCGCTCCGTTTGGGATAACCGAGCAGGGTATTATCGCAAGGCCTTGCTGGACCCGATTCTATTATCCGCTATTTAAAAGCCCACGAAATTCCGAGAGCAAGATGGCAGCTCAATTAAGGGAAAATGACACGACGAACAGGTTATATTCAAACAAGCACATTTATTATTTCCCACACGTATACAGTCATGCAGGTATGGAAAAGCACGCATGCAATTTATACAATGAATTTGCGGGAAGGGACAAGACGCAAGCAAGACAAAGTGCTACCACCGTCTATTTATTATGTACAGTCACATACAGTTTTACTTGACGTACTCGGCGCCACAACTTTCGTACAAAGAAAAGCAAGGAAAAACCCCCTCAAAGACAAGGGGATAGACTGGACCTCTCAGGGTCTTTATAACGTGGAACTTGGCAGACTGAAGGAGCTCCACGAGACCGCGCAGGTTACCTTCCTCGCTGGCGCGACCCACAACGTTCCTTCCCCACGGCAGCTAGCATAACCGCGGCTCGGCCGCGGCCTGGTGATTCGGGCCCCAGCCTGCAATGCCTGAGAGGAACGAACGGGTCTTTGCTCTCTTAGAGTTGATGCTCTGTAAGAACCCGTCCATCCCTCAGCGATGCTCGGACTGTCCCGAAGCCCGATCACCTCGGACCGTCTGGTGCTGGCTGGCGAGCTCTCTCCGGCTCTCTCTACGATTTGCATACGAACGCGCAGCTCCGCGTGGCACAGCAGGCTTAGCCGCGCTCCCAGTTCGCGCTTCCTCCGCTCTCCTCAGCTTCTCCACCGATTGCAGTCTTCAGGCTCCAGACTTCCACGCGGCTCCTCGACCTCTCCAGATTGACACTCCACCGACTGACTGCGCTTGGCGTTCCGCTCGCCCTTATATTGGGTCTGGGAGGCGAGGTTTTGACCTCCGCTCTCCAACCTTCGACCCCCCGCTGGCTCCGCCCCTTTCTCTCTTTTGATCCGAATCTCGGACGAAGCTTGAACAGAGCGGACGTGCGCGAGATCAGCGACCCTGCGCGGCGAGCGGACGTGCTCGAAATAACAGACTTGTGTGGCGAGATAACCCCCGCATCTGCCTGCAGCGATGCCATTCGATGCAGACTCACTGTGGCTGGCGCAAATATGGCGTCGCTTCGGAGATGAAGGTGAGGCGACGTTGTTCGTGTTGATTGATCGGGGGAGATTTGGTTTTAGGAGTGGTGTGGAGATGTCGTTGTTGTGAAGGTGGTGTGGAGAGGGTGGTTGGTGGTTGGTGGTTGGCGTTGTGGAGGAGGTGGTTGTTGGTTGGTGTGGTGGAGAAGGTGGTTGGTGGTTGCTGGTTGGCATGGTGGAGAAGGTGGAGAAGGTGGTTGGCATTGCGGAGAAGGTGGTTGGTGGTTGCCGTTGTGTTTGGTCCAAAATAACAATAGTTAAAGAAAAACGGCTACCTCAAAAATCACAGCCCGGGTGACACGAAAAAAATCCCATTAGACAACGGTGGGGAAATCTATCTGAACACAAACTTATCGGCATAACTGATCCAACGACTGAAATTTTGCTTTGCGAATTTCCACAGCCATAACAGTATGTACAATTAGAATGTAAGTATGTCTATAAAGTATGTACCATTAGAATGTGAGTATGTCCATAAAGTATGTTCAACTCGAATGTGAGTATGTCTATAAATTCTGTACAATTAGAATATGAGTATGTTGATAAAGTATGTACAATTAGAATGTGAGTATGTATATGTATGTATATATATATATATATATATATATATATGTAAATATATATGTATATATATATATATATAAATATATATATTTATATATATATATATATATATATATATATATATATATATATATATATATATATATATATATATAGTATGTACAATTCGAATATGAGTATATCTTTAAAGTATGTCCAATTAGAATGTGAGTATGTCTATAAAGTATGTACAATTATAATGTTAGTATGTCTATAAAGTATGTACAATTATAATGTTAGTATGTCTATAAAGTATGTACAATTATAATGTGAGTATATCTATAAAGGATGTACAATTCGAATGTGAGTATGTCTATAAAGGGTGTGCAATTAGAATGTGAGTATGTCTATAAAGTATGTACAATTGGAATGTGAGTTAATCAATAAAGTATGTACAATTATAATGTGAATATATCCATAAAGTATGTACAATTAGAATGTGAGTATGTCGATAAGGTGTGTACAATTAGAATGTGAGCATGTCTATAAAGTATGTACAATTATAATGTGAGTACATCAATAAAGTATGTACAATAAGAATATGAGTATGTCTATAAAGTATGTCCAATAAGAATGTGAGTACGTCTATAAAATATGTGCAATTAGATAGTGAGTATATCTATAAAGTACGTACAATTAGAATACGAGTATGTCTATAAAGTATGTGCAATTAGAATGTGAGTACTTCCATAAGTATGTACAATTAGAATGTGAGTACATCTATAAAATATGTGCAATTAGAAAGTGAGTATATCTATAAAGTATGTACAATTAGAATATGAGTATGTCTATAAAGTATGTGCAATTAGAATGTGAGTACTTCCATAAGTATGTACAATTAGAATGTGAGTACGTCTATAATGTATCTACAATTAGAATGTGAGTACGTCTATAAAGTATGTATAATTAGAATATGAGTACATCTATAAAGTTTGTGCAATTAGAATGTGAGTATGTCTATAAAGTATGTACAATTTGAATGAGTATGTCTGTAAAGTATGTATAATTAGAATATGAGTACGTCTATAAAGTTTGTGCAATTAGAATGTGAGTATGTCTATAAAGTATGTACAATTTGAATGAGTATGTCTGTAAAGTATGTACAATTAGAATGTGAGTGTCAATAAAGTATGTACAATTAGAATGTGAGTACGTCTATAATGTATGTACAATTATAATGTGAGTACGTCTATAAAGTTTGTGCATTTAGAATGTGAGTATGTCTATAAAGTATGTACAATTTGAATGAGTATGTCTAAAGTATGTACAATTAGAATGTGAGTGCGTCTATAAAGTATGCACAATTAGAATGTGAGTATATATCGATAAAGTATGTACAATTAGAATGTGAGTATGTCCATAAAGTATGTACAATTAGAATGTGCGTACATCTCTAAAGTATGGCAATTAGAATGTGAGTATGTCTATAAAGTTTGTGCAAGTAGAATGTGAGTAGGTCTATAAAGTTTGTGCAATTAGAATGTGAGTATGTCAAAAAGTATGTACAATTTGAATGTGTGTCTGTCTATTAAGTATGTACAATTCGAATGTGAGTATGTCTCTATAGTATGTACAAGTAGAATGTGAGTACGTCCATAAGTATGTACAATTGGAATGTGAGTACGTCTCTAATGTATGTACAATTAGAATGTGAGTATGTCTATAAAGTATGTACAATTAGAATGTGAGTAAGTCTATATAAAGTATGTACAATTAGAATGTGTGTGTCTATAAAGTATGTACAATTAGAATGTGAGTACGTCTATAAAGTATGTATTATTAGAATATGAGTATGTCTATGTAGTATGTACAAGTAGAATGTGAGTTATGTCCATAAGAATGTACAATTAGAATGTGAGTACGTCTATAATGTATGTACAATTAGAATGTGAGTGACGTCCATAAGTATGTACAATTAGAATGAGTATGTTTATAAAGTGTGTATAATTAGAATGAGTATGTCTTTTAAGTATGTACAATTAGAATGTGAGTACGTTGATAAAGTATGTACAATTAGAATGAGTATGTCTGTAAAGTATGTACAATTAGAATGTGAGTGTGTCTATGAAGAATGTACAATTAGAATGTGAGTATGTCTTTAAAGTATGTACAATTAGAATGAGTATGTCTGTAAAGTATGTACAATTAGAATGTGAGTGTGTCTATGAAGAATGTACAATTAGAATATGAGTATGCCTATAAAGTATGTACAATTAGAATGTGAGTATGTCTATAAAGTATCTGCAATTAAAACATGAGTATGTCCATAAAGTATGCACAATTCAAATGTGAGTATGGTACGTCTTTAAAGTATGTACTATAAATCCACACAAAACAAGTCCGAGCAAGGGTATGCAATCTTTTATTGCTCACTCGAGTTCGGGTTTTGCAGTCAGTTGATCATTGAACTTGTTAAAATGACTCGATCAGTAGCCTGAAAACGAAGGCAACTATTTTTGCAGCACTTGTTTGTGGTATTGTAAACGATTTAAGTAAGGCATTGATTGATTTAAATGTGTTTAAAAGTGTCATTTTTTATAGCTGGTGGTTACTGTGCTCCAAACAAGCCTCTTTTCTAATCCAATGTGCAGGTCATGGTGCAGCGACACCACTCGGAAACAGGACAGCAAATCACTGAGGAATGTGTCGGAGCCCTCCATTGCCAGGTTCGACAATCGCAGGACGATCTTGAAGGTGGCATGGGCAAGGAGCAGGTAAGATTCAGAATGGGCACGGAGCCATGTGTGGAATCATAGGCCTGCAGACGTCCTTATCTGTCTCTCCCTCGCCTATCGCGCAGCACCGTCCAGCCATGTTGCGCGATCTTTGCTGTCGTGTAATTTTCAGAAACGGCAGGACCTTTTTCATCCCACGTTCATCCTTTCAGCTTTGTCACTTTGAATATTTTCTACTTTCAGTGGCATGTATTTGAACTATCCGGAAAAAGGCCTGGCAGATTGTTATCTGAGCACAATCTAATTACCTGGAACCTGGAGCATAGGGATGGGACATAAAGCTCCCTTTCATGATCACATTTTGAAACTAACTGTCTTTACAGTCATCAAAGACCACGTTCTTCAATGCGCCCAGATTTTACCTTTCTTCTTGATCCCAGATATGTAGCGCTTTCAATTAAACGTGGCGTGCACGTGCTAAGTGTCCAACGAACATCCGAGAATTGTCTCCAGAAGAAGACCCTGAGTGTTGGCCCCTGCTGTGCATCTTAAATAATCTAGTGATTGTTCTTCACAGTAATAACAGAGAGACAAAAGCTTTCTCCGCCCTGGCAGAATGAAAGAGGTCTGCTGATATCACTACTCGGGCCTGCTCGCAGCGCCCGCTGCCTTTGTAATTCTGCATGAATGTGGTGCACCCCGTCTTTTATTTTGCATCTCCACAGGCTTGCTGTCCTAAAACCTATCCTTAACATGCTCTGTCATAGCTTAACGGTAGACCACATGTCAGCATCAAACGAAGATCACAGAGTTTGAAAGATACAGCTTTAAATGGCAGCTTCGTTCTTGTGATGACTTTCTTCAACACTTTTATGACGACTGCTCTGTGAATCTCTTTGTCTTTTTTCATTGTCTTTTTTAATTTTTATTTTTCCTTTCTGTTTTTTCCCGTCCTTATGATTCCAAAGTGCTGTCAAGCAAACCTCAAAGGCAGATTGTAAGACTGGTTGTTGTTTGCAGAGCTCCCTGGAACATGGTTGCAAAAACATTTGCTATTATTATTCCCAGAAACATGGCAAATAATTTGCTTGACATGCCTGCGATGATCACCGAACGTCTTGTGTTGAAAAATTTGCCTCTCCTCAACCCCAATTTTTCCCTCTTTTTGTCTTTTCTGGTTTTTATTTGTAGACTATTGTTTCACAAATTGCATCAAAAGTGTCTACTAAACCAAATTAGTGGCTTCAATGATAGGCAGAGCACCCAAACCACTGAGAATGAGATAAAAGTATTTTCTTTTTTAAAATTCGAATTGATTGTTCTCGTGACCCGGCCATTGTTGAATTTTTTTTTGGAGTGGAGCTGACCAGACCTTGTCCACAAAATTGGCCAAAAAGCAGCTCAAAACTACCATTTTGGTTGCAAATTATCATGATTGCATTATTTCCTCCGTCACCGAAGGTGGAAGGAGGTTATGTATTCACCCCTGTCTCTCTGTTTGTTTGTTTGTCTGTGTTGTGTGCATGATATCTCAAAAAGTTGTGAACGGATTTGGATGAAATTTGGTGGGCAGGTTGGGTGTAACAAGGACGAACTGAATAAACTATGGTGAAGATCCAAAAAATTTGGAACTTCACCAAATTTTCTTTTTTTCTTTTTAACTTCACCAAAGTTGAATAAAACTTCACTAAACTACGAGAATTTTTTAAGTGATTCTTCACCATTGAGCGATAGGGCCAAAACCGATATGTAGCACGATGTCTCAAAACATTGTGGATGGAGCCGGACAAAACTTGGTCGACACGTTGGGCTGTGACAAGGACGATTTGATTCGATTTTGGTGAAAATCCAATCCATTTTGGTGAACAGGCATTGCGTGGCTGAGGTATGCGCTCTACCGAGTGCCCTTCTAGTTACTTATTGATCGGTGCATGTATTTACACATGCCGACTACGATGATGTTTGAATGCATGATGTTCTCCTTTCGACACACAAATGCATGTTACAATTGTCTGAATGGCCAGGCACGAGGCCAGCAGTTATGTGTCAGATCTAGAGTTGTGTGTAAGATGTTTAACAACCCACCCTCCCCACCCCCCCCCCCCTCCCCAACTCTGGACAACTCTATTGGTACCACCAGATTAAGCACTTCAAAACCTGTATTAGAGAGAGAGAAAGAGAGAGAGAAAGAGAAAGAGAGAGAGCGAGACGAGCACACACAGACACACACAGACACACACACAGACACACACAGACACACACAGACACACACAGACAGACACACACAGACAGACACACACAGACACACACACAGACACACACAATCAGTTTTAGTTATGACATCACTTCCTGCTCGTATAGTTTCTAGCACAGTGTGGTATTTGAGTGTTCTCATGCCAAGTTCAAAATTCACGATTAAAATATACATCAGGGAAAGAAGTGGAATCATCTTGTTACCCTCGCCAGAGGAAAGGCTATTGCATTTGGGTTTGTTTGTTAGTTGCAAAATCGAAGATTTTTCAGGTATATTGGTTGGTCGATTTTATTATTCTGTCTGTCTGTCTGTCTGTCTGTTTCTTGTCTACAGGTTACAATTTTAAAGCGATCTTCACAAAACTTCACCAGATGGTAGAGTTTGTCATAAGGAAGGAGCCTTTTCTTTTTGAGGTCAAAAAGTCAAAAGGTCAACATCGGCCAAAGGTCAACAACTTAGGTGAGGATGGGCACGGAGCCATGGGCACTAAAATGGGCACTAAAATCACCAATTCTCATCCATTTTAATTGAAATTTGAAGAGGATTTATAGTTTAGGTCACTGAATTCAACTAGCCAATTATCTTTGAGGTCAACATGGACCAAAAGGTCAACATACGCTCATGGTCAACAACTTAGGTGGTATTTCTAAAATCCTCAATTTTCACCCCCATTGACTTAAAATTTGAAGAGGATTTGCACATCACGTCACTGAATTCAACCACCAATTCTTTTTGAGGTCCACTTTGGCCAAACAGTCAACAAAAGGTGAGAATGGGCACTAAAATCTTCAATTCTCATCCAATTTAATTGAAATTTGAAGAGGATTTATATTTCACGTCACTGAATTCAACTTGCCAATTGTCTTTGAGGTCAACATTGACCAAAAGGTCAACCTATGCTCATGGTCAACAACTGAGGTGGTATTTCGAAAATCCTCAATTTTCACCCACATTGACTTAAAATTTGAAGAGGATTTGCACATCACGTCACTGAATTCAACCACCAATTCTTGTTGAGGTCCACTGTGGCCAAAAGGTCAACATAGGTCAAATTTTTTAAATTGTCAATTTTCATCCGATTCACTTGAAATTTGAAGAGGAGTTGCATATTTCGTCATTGAATTCAACCACCAATTATTTTTAAGCTCACATTTGTTTTATGGATTTTACAAGTATTGTGCGCTGTACAACGTCTTCTGGTTTGTTTGTTTGTTTGTCCGCGCAGAACTTCAGTGTTTTCTCTGCATTCGCTTGTTGGATTGAGATGAAATTTTCACCATTGGAGTGACTACTCATGTCCAATGTTTTAATGAAAATTATGACGTCATAGGTCACATGGTGTGGTGGCCCAATGGAAAAACTTTGGACATCTGTATCTCTGAAACCACACCAAGGAAAGAATTGAAACATGGCACATGGCAAGCACTCATCAAGGGGAATGTGATTTTTTTTTGAAGACGTCATAGGTGCCTTCCTTATGACGTCATAATTGCATATGTAGAGCACTACATCCGATGAGTATGAAAATTTTTGAAGGTCATCGAGGGATAAATTGGTTCACAGGAAAAAAAAATTGATGAAATCATAGGTCACGTGGTTTGACAGCCACTTTTTTTAACGTTCAAAAATCTTTTCCTCTGAAATTGCTCAACAGATCGAGGCAAAACTTTACACGTATGACCGCCGATCCATGAGGAACAAAACGTTCACACATATGACATCATAGGTCACATGGTTTGGCAGCCATATTGGATTTACCCTAAAACCTATAAAAAATCTTCTCCGGAACGGCTCGACAGATCGAGAGGAAACTTCAGAAAAATGTTCCCCAAACATTGGGGATACTAAGGTATTCACGATAAATAGATAAGTCACATGGTATGGCAGCCATATTGGATTGAGCAAAAATATTTTTAAAATTCTTTCTCTTGAACTGCTTCATCAATTGATGTGAAACTTCACAATTATGATCTAGTAGTGATGGGGAATATACGTTTTAAATTTCAACCTGATTGGTCTCATGGTCTGGCAGTGAGGATTGCTTAAGTTTTTTTTGATCTGGGTTCTTTTTAAATTATATTTTGAATGAGCCTCATTTGGCTGTGCCTGGATTGGTTTGAGGATAGAGGAGAAGCAGCTGAAATGCGAATCCTATCCAGGTTCCTCCTGATGACTTCATCTTTGCTTTTTGCTTGTTTGGGTTCCTTCTGATGACTCCAATGCAGGACTTGTACCTATTTGGTCTTCCACTTGATTTGAATTGAATTTATTTTAATCCCATTCTGAATTAAATTGAATAATAATAAACGTCATGGGTCAGGATCAGGTGTCTGATCAAAGCGGCGTTGCATCAAAGCGGGACATCTTGGTACCCGGTCATCACTGCCAGCAGTTATAAAGTGGCAGTTCTAGTTGTGTCTCTTCTTAATTACGTAACACACGAGGACACAAACACCACTCAAAATACACCACACAAAACAAGTCCTGGCAAAGGTCTGCAATCTTTGATTGCTCTTTTTCTTGTTTTTCTAGAAGTTTTCCCGAAGAGCTTTACATCCTGCCGAAAGGCATTACTGCAGCGTCGTTTGCGCGGTTATCTTTTTCATTTCCTTCTCATACAAGGGGGAAAAAACAAGCTCATGCACACACAAGTGAGATTTGAAATTTGCTAATGCATAAGAAAAGCTCCTTGTTGATACGAAAAAAAGAATTACTTGCTGTATAGAGCCCTGCAAAGCTCTTCCCTGAGCCATCATCTGTCAGGGCCAAAAGTTTGCCATTAATGCATCTATAATACATAAACAGTCCCTAATCCAGCTCAAGGGATGGCATCACACACACCAGAAAACTTCATGTTGAAATTACATAACAGCCTGGAACATTTTGGTGACTTCCAGAATTCTTTTTTTAATATGGAAGAAAGGTGCTCCTGAAAGAGCTTGAATAAAGAATATAAAGACAAGTATGTAAATTAACGCAAAGCAACAACAGCAGCGGTAAACTGGTGTGCATAATAACAAGGCATCTGGGAATGACAACGGCAGCCATGCCAACGGAAGGCAAAATAATAACATGCAAATTTCAAGCAAATAGCGAATAAGTTTATGAACAGAAAACAGAAGATGTGGAGAGGCCAAGGGATTAGAAAAAGTCAACGAGAAAGGAGATACAGCAGTCTTCATTCGTATGCAGCAGATGCTGTGGGGTAGCATTATTGGCTGCAGGTGTGGTTGTGCCACTGATGCATTGCTCCTTGTAGGTTAAGGCATGGATTTGTAATTTGTTCAGGGTGCTAGGGATAGCTCGCCTACTCTTCGCAAAGGGCACCGTGGAATATTTAATGTCCACCAACAAATGCCGACAGATGGGACGCTTAGTTTAAGTCCATCCGACGGATGACACACCCATTGAGGAATCCCACTGCCTACGAAACACTGGGACGACAATTTAAAGCTGGGTCAGGATTCAAACCCAGGCTGGACAGCTTAGAGGTGAATGTGCGTACATCCAAGCCATCATGGGAGTCCAATAAAGCAATGGAGCTCCGTGTGCGTGGTGAAAATATTTGCAAGTCTGGATGCAAGTCAGGTTCATTCGATTGGTGATCAAAGATGATGAAGTCAAGGTCCCTACCCACCCTTTTTGCAATCACACATTACTCTCTGCAGTACATGGATCCTTCTGTTCCATGAAGGTTGAGAATTCCTCGTTAATTTTGGTACCTCCTCCACAACCTGACCTGCTGGCATTGGTACTATCATCCTTGAGAAATTTGCTTCGTCCCTTTGCTCTCATCACTCTTCTCTGGTTCCTAAGGGTTCCAAGATTTATCCACCCAACCATAGGCTGGCCAGCCTTCTCACCAGCATAAGCAAAGTGATGGAATGTATCATTCCTGCAGACCTCAGACATTATCTCTTTTCTAACTCACGAAATCTCTAATCATCATTCTCCCATGGACATTTTAACCCAACAATGGATGATTGTGCAAAATCTCTAACAAGAGACCAGGGACATCTCGATGGAAATCTCTGGAGCTTTCAATACTATTTATCCTCCAGCCTTACTTTCCAAACTGTTTGCTAATGGTAATGGAGGGGCCCTCCTGGAATGGTTTTCAGATTCTCCCTGTGAGCAGAAACAACAGGGGGCTCTTTATGGCATTCTGTCTCATGATTCACTCTTGAAGCTTATGTCCTGCAATGTAGTGTTTTGGGACCTTCTTAGTCAACATCAATATCCTCTCCATTTCCCTGGAAAATCCTTTGAAATATTTTGCTGATGACTCCATTTTGTGCAGAAGTGTACCATGTTTCAAAGTGGCAGGCCACGGCAACATCCTTCATTGCAAATCTGGAAATAAAATAGGTCATTGTCAGCTACTTGGACCATGCACTGGTATTTCAACAAAGGAAAATCACAGGCTTCCACTTTGTCCTTCTGCAAGAATCAGCTTTTGGACCCTCCAGTTTACTTTACTCACCAACCCCTGGAAGAGATGCAGTTTCTGGAGCTTCTCGGCCTTACCACCGATCACAACCTGTCTTGGGTGGACCATATCCCCAAACTACCCTCCAAGGATAGCCGAAGCCTCAGTATTCTCTGCCAAGCGAAGCCATTCTGATGCACTCAGAACTCATTGCAGTATCTGAGGCCTTCATCCGAAGGATCATGAAAGGTCCCCACTCTCAGCTGGTGCAGCTGCTTTCCATCTTGCTCCCCCGGAGGCGTTCAAGTTCAACCCTCCCTGTATTATTGACATCTCTTGGAAGGAGGCCGAGTCCCAAGGTATGCTTCTCGCCCCACAACAGTAAGGTTGGTGGACTCTGTTTTCCATCGCCTCGTTTCTGAACTTGCTCCTCCACCCCTTTGTCCCTTCATCCTCCACCATCATTCCCAGGTCACATGTGTTCTTTCAGAATCCCACAGCTGGTTACCCTCTCTAATTCCAAGCTGAACTCTCTCCTGCCTTCCTTCATCCCTCTATTCTCTCTGCTGTGGAATTGACTTTCTGTGTCTGTTATCTTGTTCCCCTCTCTCCAGTCCTTTAAGAGTGCTGTCCTTCATCTCCTCGTGCTTTCTTCCATACCCCATCCCCCCCCCCCCCGCTCTCTTCCACACTCACTGACCCCCCTCCTGCCCCTTTCCTTTTGTGCTGCTCATCCACTCATGTGGTCTCCCTTTTCCCCTTTGATACTCTATCAGTCTGTAAACTTGCTTCCCTCTGTCATTTAGCTCTTAGACGAGCAGTAGAAGCGGAGAGCCCAAAGTTCCAAGATGATCAAGAAAAGGATGAACTTAAAGAGACCATTTCTACAAAGCTGTATCTGAATGTTTCCTTCCCTCCACAGCAGATCTCAAAACTGGAAGGATATTTGTGACCCCGATCCCACACATGCAAACGGAACAGCGCTGAGTCCTGCAATGAAATGAATTGCAGATCAATCGGCCCTGACTCTGTCTGCCACATAGCATTTGAATGTCTGGCAGCGTTAATGCCATGCCCTGGAGATCATTGCTCAGCATGGTGAAATATATAACTGTCAGATATTGCTGTGGAGGTCAAAATGTCAGTGGACCTCCAAAGCCAAAGCAAAGTATAAATTCAACAAGGAATCCACAAGTAGAAGTTATAGGAGTGGGGGATAGGGGTGGAGGTAACTTGATTGCGACAGTGCAATGTCATTTCGATCATATAACATACCTTTATGACAACAATGCCTGATAGTGGCTTAACGGTTAAGGCGGTTGGCTCAGGATCTTGGGTTCAAAACCCAGTTGTGACAAAATGGCACCAGATGGGTCGACAGAGCTTGTAATCTTTTTGAGGTCAGCAAAATGAGGTATGAGATCAACTATAGTATCTGGTTACAGTAGTGATGCTTCCCCCCTCTCCCTACCCAAGTAGTAGTGCCTAGTGATAGATGAACATCCGCGTCACCTCCGACTTTGGCCAACACCTTACCTTACTTTACCATATGACAATATGATATATGTACAAGTATCTTTCCGTCTCTTTCTTATCTTCTTTTGGCATTGCTGAGATGAGAGTTGATATATATTATTGCAAACAATAACCTGATAGGAATTTAATTTGTTTAAAAATGACACACTCATCTTCTTTCTGCAGTACAAGGCTGCTAGGTAGTATCATTGGTTGAGGGCATGGCTTTGGCAATGATGCAATGCCCTCTGTAGGTTAGGGCAGCAATTTGTAATTTGTTCAGGATGCCGGCGATAGCTCAACTACTCTTCGCGAAAGACACCGTGGAATATTTAACATCTAACAACTGATGTCTGGCAGATGGGATGCCCAGTTTAACGTCCATCCGCAAGACTGCACACACATTGATGAATCACCCTGCCCGTGCAACACCGGGCAGGGATGACAGTTCATTGCTGGGCGGAGAAATGGCACACTGACCATTGGTGGGTGAGTGCGAGCTGGCATCGACTCTGCTTCGATTTTCCTGGGGGTTCCTTCCAGTCAATTTGTTGTGAGCACACTCTGGTGAACGTAAAGCAAGTTCGTTGTACATCCTTTAACCGTGTAGTTGAGACAGTTTTTCGAAACCCTAACTCTGGGAAGGGAAGAAAGAGGGCATTGGGTGGGGTTTGGGTGGGGGGGGGTTCACACTGATTTATTTCATGGTGTGTTATTATTGCACAATTTTTTTTTGGCAAGCCTTTATGTCCACAGGTAGCTTTATAACGTTGCTCTGCTCGGAAATAGCAAGCCGCTCCCAGCTGAGATAAAGGGATCTGCGGGACTAATTTGATGCCTTTGAAATCCTTTAATGCCCCCATTTGGCATCATTATGAAAGCGTTATTCATTTCGCTATTGGACGGAAATCAGAAGCATTGCTGGCCCTGTCAGCAGATACTTGTACTTTGGGGGCAGGCATGATAGCTTCACTCACCTTCAACTTCTCGTCGTAAATTGAGAAGGACCACAATCCGATGGAAAGGTTTATGAAGGTTGCAACTTTGATGTGGGAGGTTTTTTTTGGGGGGGGGCAGTGGGTGGACAACGTTGGCTTTCCTCCGTCTTTGTGAACTCTGCGGTTGATTTGTCGCAAATGTCTTATGAAGGAGGTAAGTTAGAACCGTTCAGGAAACTTTATTGAAATCCCGAGACTTCCTAAAGTGTTTTGTATGTACCTTTGAATGCGACGGTGTTTATTATTTGCTTTGAAGGTTCTACACGATGCGAACTGGATCATACTACAAGTTGCGAGCCTTTTCATGGCTGTCATTCGGTAATGTTCTAAATTTGCCATGAGTGCTGTAATTGCGAGCGCCGCTTTGAAGTGCCACATGCAAAACCTGGCGAGGCAGAGAAAACTCTCAGCAGTAGCCCATGTTGTCATCTTCTCCTGTGAACCTTCTGTTGGTTCTCCTTTCGGCTTGGCGAACTAGAACATTATCCAGTGACCTGAGGTTCAGCATGACGTGCGGTTTACGATTCGGTTTCTTTTCGCTCTTTCGGGTCCAAAAGCAGGCGTCTGATTGCCACAACCATAGAAGTTACTGAAGCTATAACATCATATCAGAGTGTCGATATAGAACATTTTACGAACTTTCGATGAAGTTGTGCTCATTGAATAAACGACTGTACCTTGCGCGTTTGGAACACCTGTGACCAGGTAGTGATGTCCATTTTTCCGTTATATCTTGCATGGCAACACTGAGTTGAGAGGTTGGATGGACCAATTGTTGTTTGTTGTTGTTTTGTTTTAATGCGCACTGAATGCATCACCTTTTGTCGTGATTTCCTTGCAGTTTAACTTATTTACCTGTCTATGCTCAAGTGAGTACACGAAGCAGCAATAACGTGAGTACCTGCGCACAGACAAAATCGGTGCCATGACTTGGAACCCGCTTTGGCAACCAAACGAGACAAAAGGTGAAATTAATCAAAGAAAGCCGTCTGTGGACAAACAGTGAAAGATGGGAGTGATCGGGAAACATAAATGATTCCAGGAAATATAGCCTTGGAACACAGCAGTGAGTCTGGATGGCTGTTGTGAAGCGCTGTGCTGCCAGATCTTGTGCCAGTGGAGCATTCAGAGGTTTGTATTGAAACAGAGTTTCTCATTACCATGAGTTGGCATAGTTCTTCTTCTCTGTTGGTGTACTTTGTGCTATTTTGGTATTGCGAGATAAATATTGCGTTTCAGACATTGTGACTTCCACTATGACTGATTCTGATGTACCATACTCTGTTACAGAGAGCCGGTGCTGCCGAAGCAGTTTCTTGGCAAGGCGTTGTACGAAGTGGTTTGCCATTACCTTCCCAGCAGTAGTTGGGGCAGGAATTTGGAATTTGTAGAGGGTGCTAGCTATTGCTCATATACTCTTTGAGAAGGACTCCGTTGGATCCTCAGCATCCACTAACTAATGCCGGCAGACAAGACACCCAGTTTAATGTCCATCCAAGGAACATGTTGACGAATCGCGCTGCCTGTGAATCATTGGGATGACAGTTTACGGTCATAATTTATCTCACCTGCCTATGTGGTCAGCTGAAGGTGTAGTTTTGAGTCGATTATGTTCACCAACCAGGTCTAACATTTGGGCAAGAATCTGTAATTTGTTCAGGATGTCAGAGAGAACGATATACTCGTCTTTGAGAAAGACACCGTGGGATCTTTAACATCCACCAGCTTGCAAGCTCGCAGTTAGGACACCCAATTTAACATTCATCTGATAGACGGAGCACCTTGTGATGGAATGCACTGGCTGTAAAACACCAAACTGAGAGTTTATCATTGGGTCAGGAATCGAACCCAGACTCGACAGATCAGAACCATCTTGTCGAATAACACCATCAGATATACGACGCTCTGTCGCAGTAAATATCGAGTTTGCCTGTTATTCGGTGTTCCCATCTGAACCGGCTTTCTTTCAATATCTATATATTACTAAAACTTTCATCTTGTATGTATGTATGTATATATGTATGTATGTATGTATGTATGTTTCCCAAATACAGCCAAAACGGTACACAATAGTGCAAAAATTTGGGGGCCACCTTATTCACCATTCTCCTGCGGTGTGCAGTATAAAGTTTCGTTCAAATCAGGCAATGAAAAAAAATTATTAAAAAATCAATTCCCGATTCAGTCAAGTACTCTTCGGGAGAATTTGATCAATGTAAACAACCTCAGCGGTATAGTTCGCTGGAGCTATCTTTTTTTCTTTCTTGAAATGATTTTTTTTCATCAACCGTTGTCACAACGGGAACCCAGCGGGTTCAAGGGTCGTCTAGTCCACATTAAAACTTAAGTCTTCTCAATATAACATAAATTGGAAAAGTATTCTCTTCAATTCAACCTGCAGTAAAACTTCAGCCAAAACTTTCTTTTCAATGCAGATCAGAATTTATCTATTTATTACGTATTCAAGTATGGCTGAAATTTTCACCACCCTTCTCTCCGTCTGTACATAATAAATAGATTGCCCCCTTGGGAGATGTGTTGGGAATTCTAACCCTTGGGAAAATAAAGCTTAATTGAAAAAAATTAATTACTTCATGAAGAAACATGTTTCCTTGAGCATTGTATAATTATTTAACAAGCTTGCTTTCAGAAAACAATATACATGTCTGAAGCACACATATGTAACTCATAAGTTTACAATCCTATCACTTTAAATGAAGGAAGGGAATTAATTATTTTTTGTACTGCCCACCTACCCGGCGAAATTCCAAATTACTACCCGAAAGGTCATGGCCCTGCATCGTTGGCCCAGCTCATCAATGATGCAACCAGCAATGCTGAAATCCAAAATTCCACCCAAATATGCATTCGCCAAATAAGTACTCTTTATCACAATCTTCCATGTCCAGGTAATCTTGTCAGGTCGTTGTTAGAAAGTGTTCATTCTTCCCAACATTTGTTTGGGCAAATATTTTGACTGTTAGAAAGTTCAAATTGTTGTTCATTTACTGGTGTTTTTGCTTACACTGACATGGAGAGGGATTACTGAAGCATCGTATCGCAACAGCATGTCCATGTGTGATCTTTTTCAGAGTGGGGAGAAACAATGGGCTGAGAACAAGGATGAGCTTCTCACCAACAACCAAGAGCTGACCAACAAAGTGCAGGTAAAAATATTTTCCCTCGCATATTTTTGCGTTGTGGTTGTACATGTGTGCGTGTTACTCTACGACAGGACTGTGTGAAGGTCGTGCACAAAATGACCTTTCAGCTGTCTCCTCTGCGTTTGATCTGCGACCCGACGATGACCTGTCGGATCGGTGCTTCGCAGGTAGGGTACTACATCGCAAAGTGCTCCATCCTGAGTTGTGCTGACATTAGGTGGTGGACTTTAAAGATCCCATAGCGTCTTTCGTGAAGAGTTGGTGGGATATTATCGATACCCTGAACAAATCACAAATCCCTGCTCAAATCACCTTCAAAAAAAATAATTAAGAATACCTTGCCATCTGGCTCGTGTATGACATATCAAAGGCTTTCCTTGGCATACCCGACAAGAAGGGAATTGTTAACCCCGCCCACCGAAGGTGGATGGTGGTTATGTTTTCACCCCGCTCTGTTTGTCAGTCTGTTTGTTTGTGTGCAGGATATCTCAAAAAGTTGTGGACGGATTCGGATGAAATTTGGACGAATCGATTTGATTTTGGTGAAGATCCGACTCCAGAGTCAGACGGACGCATACGCTCTACCGAGCACCCTTGTCGTTGATGTAGTAATCACATTCAATTTACTGGGTTAGTCCATTGGTAAGAACCATCACAGTCACCTTAGAAGCCTTTATTTTATCTCTACGGGACGTGCCTCCCATCGCTTCCCTGATCAAGGGTTTAAATCACAAGACAGCATGTTGTAGTTAACAGACATATTTCATTTTCTATCTGTGAGTGTCAATGACAATGTAAAATTGTTGTGGTTGGTGTTTTTGCTTGTGCGCTACCTCCATGTATTTTTATATTTTTTTATATTACTTCGAGAAGTGTTGCTATAATATATAATTTTGTTTAATCCTACCATGTCCTTCTAAAGGGTTCCTGCTGTGGTAGAAACAATTCCCCCCCGTTCTATTCCCCCATCCCATGATCTTTATCTCCGTCTGCCAAAATTGGGAATATGCAATTGGGAAAAGCAGCCACCCCACCACCTAAAAACTTCATGTCCCCCCTTTCTGCCTCCCTCCTGACACCATCGTCTCAATGCTTTCCCCTCACCACACCCCAAAAATCCTTCCCCCACACCCAACACACTCAAACCTTCCCTCACACCCTTCACACTAAAACATTCCCTATACCTCTCACACTCAAACATGGACAGATTTCTGTGACTCCATGGGACTGACACAATCTGTGAACTTTTCAAACCAGATTTCTCCCACTGGCAAATTCTCCCTTCTGGACTTGGTGATGACCAACTTTCCCATAAATGTCTCCTGCTCTTCCTCTGCTCCTTCTGGTTCATATGATCACATGCTTGTGAAAGTCAACACATCTGGCTATTCTCAGAGAGCTGCCTTAACGCCAGTGAGTCTGGCATTTCACTCAAGCAGAGTGGCAGGGACAGCAAGCAACCATCTCTTTTCAGGACTGGTCTTTCATTTCTACTGCACCTGATGTTAACTCAGCCGAGTCAAGTGGCTTTGTGACATAATTGTTACAGACTGGATGCAAGCACCAAATTTTCTGTGCATACCCTCTGGGTAATGGCTATCAAATTTTGAGTAGGAGCCCATCCAAAATATTAACCCTTTCATGGCTAAGTACACATTCAATATTTTGATATTGGTAGTACTCATTATTTCCATCTCTGATGCTACTTTTATTGTTAATTTGTATTTTGTTATGTTAATTTGTATTTTATTACAACTGGGATGTTATTCATGTTGTATAGGTCTTAATGAGTAATAAGAATTCAATATTTAGAATAACTATGAGAAGTAAATTATAGAACAGGGGTTCTACGTGGTTGTGATAAATTGAAAGTGAAACTGTTTTTTTTTTTTTGCAGTCTATCAGAAAATGGAAGTAGACTGGAACCGCTGCATTATTTGCAAGAAGATTACTGAAGAACCTCTTAGGTGCCCATTACAAAGCCCCGGTGCGAGCAGTGACACGGCAGTGAGACCTTATCAGACATTTCTCGACAATGTCAAGCAGTTCAGAGAGATTGGCATGCTACCAACAGAACTTTTCTTTGGACAGGAAGAAACTGCTGATGGTTTCGCTACTCATTCTGCTTCTTGGCACAAATCCTGCAACCTTAAATACAATAATACAAAATTATCCAAAGCCAGAAAGAAGAGGGAGGCTAACCCAGAACCTGATGAACAACGTCTGAGAAAGCGGCAAGCAGTTGATGTTCAATTAGTCTGTATCTTCTGTGACAAAGGTTGTGAAGCTGGTGACTTAAGTCAGTTATTAACTTTTGAAGCAAACAACAATATCAAACAAATGGCGACGGAACTTAAAGATAGTGTACTACTGTACTTGTCTCAAGAATAACCGGTGGTGATCTCATAGCCATTGAAGCAAAATATCACCTCAACTGCCTCGTCAATTTGAGAAATAGATATCGGTCTCAACTGCGAAAACAGAATAGAGAGCCAGAGGATTTAAATAAGAAGGTCAACGAGAGTCGTGTATTTGTGGAAGTGATTAGTTACATAGAAAAAGCAGTTAACCATGGAACCCTTCTCTTCAAGCTATCCGAACTTCATACTTTGTACCTAGAAAGATTGAAGGGCTTCGACATTGTTAAGACTGTGAATAGAACCAGACTAAAAGATCAGCTGCTGAAACACTTCACTGAAGCTCAAGAGCAACAAGATGGAAGAAACACCATACTTATCTTCAAAAATGGAATGGCGAATATGCTACGAGAAGCCCTGAAGAAGAGAGATTTCTCAGTTGATGCTTTTGTGCCAGCAAAGGCAGCAAAAATAATCCGTGATGACATTTTCAACCAACAGCCATTCCACTTTGAAGGAAGTTTCCATCCCAAGTGTCAAGAAGACTCGATACCTTCGAGCCTGAAATCATTCATTTCTCAGGTGTTCAATGGTACTAACCTGAAGAATCAAGATAAGCAAGACTCACAAGCCTGTCTCACCGTAGGACAAGTTATTGTGTACAACACTAAGAAAAGGTCAACACAGTCAGACGTTATGACAAGACATAGCCTCAAACGAGAACCTCCACTTCCAATTTACATTGGTCTAAATATCCATACTCTTACAAGATGTAAGAAACTTTTCCAACAACTGTATCAGTTTGGTATCAGTATATCATATGATAGAGTAATGGACTGGAAGACTGTATAGCTTCTTCAGTGAGCCAACATTATAAAGCGGAAGGTGTAGTTGCTCCATCTTGTCTTCGGAAGGGATTGTTTACTGTTGGAGCTCTCGACAATATAGATCATAATCTCTCGTCCACTACAGCTTCAAGTTCTTTTCACGGTACAGGAATCAGTCTGTTCCAGTTCCCTTCCAATGAGAACTTGGGTATTACAAGGTCATCCCCTAGCTTTGTTGATGTGTCAAAGAAGCATTATCTTCCAGACGACTATGCTATAGTACCAGCCGTATCAATATCGACATCCAATGTCCTGGTGCCCCCAAGTGATGTTCCACATTATCCAAGTCGTTTGAATGATGAATTGGTCCAGGAAGCTTACTGGAAGAACCATGTATTGAACGTTATCAAGGACAATTGTGATGAAAGAAGTGATGGTGTTGCATGGGCTGCCTTCCATGCTTCCCAGAAGCACAGTGATGATTGCTTACCTGCCTTATCTGCACTGTTAACTATCTTCTATGAAAAGTCGTCAACTCCAGCAATGATAAAACATGGTATGGATATACAGAGGAAGGCAATCGACCATTTGAATCCAGGACAAATACCAGTTACAATGTTCGATCAGCTGCTGTATGCTTTGGCAAAGTTTGTTCAGTGGAAATGGCCATTAACCCATGGAGAGAAGACGTATGTTGTAATGCTTGGCGGATTACGTACAGAGATGGTGTTGTGGAAAACCATGGGTGATCTATTAGAAGGTTCTGGATGGACATCATGTCTTGCTGAATCCGAAATAGCATCAGCTGGTAGAGCAGACTCAATGCTGAAAGCTGCCCACCTTACTCGAACACGACACGCCCACCAAGTCACACTCGCTACTCTTCATATCCTACAGCAAGAGGCTTTCTCCCTCTCCAGACAATCTCGTGACAATGACACCTACACTGCCTGGTTAAAACACATGGTTGAGAAGAGCCCAACTTTCATGTTTTGGGATCTTATAATTCTGTACGAAACCCTCATTCTCGTATTTGTCCGTGCTCACAGAGAAAATAACTTTCCGTGATATGTTGAGGTCTTGGAACAGTTAGCACCATTGTTCTTTGCTCTAGATCACACCAATTATGCCAGATGGCTGCCAATACATATCAAAGACATGAAGTCACTGCCAACTACCATTCGAGACGAATTCGAAAAGGAAGGAAACTGGGTCATTTCCAAGACATCCAACAAGTTCTCCTCAATACCCTTCGATCAGGCGCATGAGCAGGAAAATCGATATGTTAAGAGCTCAGGTGGTTGCATGGGACTAACAGAAAATCCAAGTGGTTTCCGAAGATGGATGTTGTCAGGACCTGAATTGTCAAGGCTTCAGAGGCTATTTGAAGATGAATATCTGAGGGACGATGATGAGGAAGACCCCAATAATTTCCTTAATCACGAACAGGGACCTGCCACACAGAGAACGTTTAAGAAACATGTTACAGCGCTCACAGAAACAATACAGAAAATGGGGAATCCCTTCCTAGATGACTTTGAGGAGTTGGTGACACTTGACAGTAGGAACTGTGCAGAAAAATCAGTAGTCGATGGCCTGAAAAGACTAGAGGAAACAGGAAAGAGACAGTATGAGCAGTATGTCCAGGATGTCATAGTACACAGAAGTTCCAACGTCATGAACCCGATAAAGAAGAACAGCCGTCCTCTTTTCAAGAGACCACAACACAAGGTTACAACGACACAAGGAAAGAAGATTAAGGTTCTTCAAAACAATGTTGAGCTGTTTGGCCAATTATATATATTGATGCAAAGTCGCAGTAGTGACTTAGATGAATTCTTCTACCATGAAGTACAATCATACCCACCATCTTTGTCAGACTTTGGAAAGCTTCACTTACTGAGTAACAAATCAGATCTACTAAAGTCTATGGAGATTACAGACACAGCTGACAGGCCCCAGATCTATGACTGCAAGGTCTTGGATGGTGCTGCTATTGTCCACAGTCTGTCAACCAGCGAATGGTAACATTCGATGAATTTGCAGACAAAGTCTTCATTCCACACATTCAAAGACATCTCCAAGCGTGTAAACAGCTTGACCTTGTTTAGGACAGCTACATTCCTGATAGTCAAAAGAATTCCACTCGAGAGAAGCGGGGAAAGGGACTGCATCGAAAGGTGTCTGGACATGTGAGGTTACCCGGGAACTGGAAAGATTTTCTGCAAGATGAGAACAACAAGGAGGAGCTCTTTCGGTTCTTGACTGGTAAAGTCTCTCAAGATGCTTGCCCTCTTGGTAAAGTCATGTACATCACCAGTGGATCCTCAGTTGTGTTCACCACAACAGAAGTTGTGATGGGATATTGTAATCAAGAAGAAGCCGACACCAGGATGATGGTTCATGTACTGCATGCACTGAATCATGGCTGTGTAACAGTGGCGGTTCGTATGGTGGACACAGATGTTGTAGTCATTATTCTTGGCACACTGCACCATTTCCTAGCTGTTCAACCTTCAGTCAAAATACGGGTAGAGTTTGGAATGGGCAAGAACTACAGAGAGTTCGATATATACAACCTATCTGACAACCTTGGTATGGATAAATCTCGTGCTTTGCCTGTTTTCCATGCGTTAACAAGCTGTGATACTACGTCTGCCCTGAAAGGAAATGTGAAGTTGTCTGCATGGCAAGCTTGGCAAGCCTACAGTGATGTCACTGATGTCCTTATCCGGTTCGCTGACAATCCCTTCCAGCTGATAGATGAAGAATCCGATGACTTTCGTAGTATAGAACAGTTTGTTGTTATTCTCTATGATCGAACAAGTGTGTCCAGTAGTATCAACGAAATAAGAAAAGACCATTTATGTAAGAGAAAAATTTCAATGGAAAGGCTACCACCAACTCAGAATGCCACAACACGTAAAACGTGCCATTTATCAAACTGGTATCTGGACAACAAGCACCCTCACAAACCAATCACTACCTTCTCCAAGTGACTTTGGATGTATTAAAGAATCATAAGCTTGGGATCCTCGATGGCTAACAGTTCCTGAAGTGTCAGTTGCCTGTCAGGAATTAATTCGATGTTCTTGTAAAACAGACTGTACTCGCTGTAAATGTGGACAGGCTAGCCTTGACTGCTCTCCTTTGTGCAAATGCAATTGTCATAAATCAACAAATTGATTTGCACATTTTTGGTATGTGAATTCTGTGGCTATCTCACACTGATATTGTGTAAGTGTATTTTGTGCCTCTCAGGCTTGTATATCTGGGGCTTGGTACAACAAGGGCCGATGTGCATTTTTTACATTTTGGGGTTTATTCCCTAAAAGTACTTAGTTTGAGATATATATATATATATATATATATATAAAATTTATGGCAGAATAAAACACACGTTGGCCTCATGTATCGTATCCTGCTGTGCAATACACCTTAGTCATTCTAGCACCAGAAAATATAACTAAACCTAAGTACTTTTCGGGAATAAACCCAAAAATGGAAAAAATGCACATAGGCCCTTCTTGTACAAATCCCCATATATATATATATATATATATATATATATATATATATATATATATATATATATATATATATATATATATATATATATATATATATATATATATATATATATATATATATATATATATATATATATATATATATATATATATATATATATATATATATATATATATATATATATATATATATATATATATATATATATATATATATATATATATATATATATATATATATATATATATATATATATATATATATATATATATATATATATATATATATATATATATATATATTTATATATATATATATATATATATATATATATATATATATATATATATATATATATATATATATATATATATATATATATATATATATATATATATACCGGGTGTCGTGGCGTGCGCCTGTAATCCGGTTACTCAGAGGCTTGGGTTGGAGGATCGCTTGAGGACGGGAGCTCTGTGCTGGGCCGCGCTATGAAAGGGTGTAGAGCAGCCCAGAATCATGGCGAAACCCAATCCTTATCCCTGTGTCGTAAGAGGCGACCAGGGTTGCGTCAGGAAGGGCATCTGGCGTAAAACCTATGCCAAATCAGTATGCAGATCATAACGGATGATCCGCTGTGGCGACCCCTAACGGGAGCAGCCGAAAGACGAAATATATATATATATGTATGTATATATATGTATGTATATATATGTATGTATATATATATATATATATATATATATATATATATATATATATATATATATATATATGTAAGTATATGTATGTATATATATATATATATATATATATATATATATATATATATATATATATATATATATATATATATATATATATATATATATGTAGACCAGATACATATTTTGACATATTGAATGAAGAAAAACTTTGCAGCTTTTCACAAGAAATGTTTTGACTGTTAAACTTGGGGTAGATTTTGATAGACGGTAAATTCTGATGTATTACACAATACCTCCGAATATTTCGTCTGGGCTCCTTGCCTAATTTTGAATGGTTTGATATATCAAACATCCATACCAAGTTTGGTGCTTGTATCCGCTTTGTAACGATTGACTCAAAATATGCCGATAAGCCACCAGACTAGCCTGGGAATTCTTCCACAGAAACCTTCTCTCTCTCCCATGCACAGATTCATCCCATCTCATCTTCAATTATCCTACCATTCTTGGCACTCAACGTGTGGCACTCAACATAATCCTTTAATCTCTTCTCCCTGTCAAGGCTGCAGTGCCCCAAGGCAGTGTTCTGGGCCAGTCCTATTCCTCATCTTCATCAGTGATCTCTCTTTCTCTCTGGAAAATCCTCTTTATCGATTTGCTGATAATTCCACCCTCTGCCGTGACATCCCTCATCCTTCAGATAGGCGGGCTGCAGCTTCTTCTCTCTCTTCAAACCTTGAAAAAATTACAAGCTGGTCACACACTTGGAATATATCTTTCAATCCAAAAAATGTCTCTCTCTCTCTCTCTCTATCTCTATCTCTATCTCTATCTCTATCTCTATCTCTATCTCTGTCTCTGTCTCTGTCTCTGTCTCTGTCTCTGTCTCTGTCTCTGTCTCTGTCTCTGTCTCTGTCTCTGTCTCTGTCTCTTTCTCTATCTCTTTCTCTTTCTCTTTCTCTTTCTCTATCTCTTTCTCTTTCTCTTCTCTCTCTCTCTCTCTCTCTCTCTCTCTCTCTCTCTCTCTCTCTCTCTCTCTCTCTCTCTCTCTCTCTCTCTCTATCTCTGTCTCTCTCTTTCTCTGTCTTTATCTTTCTCTGTCTCTCTTTCTCTTTCTCTCTGTCTCTTTCTCTTTCTCTTTCCCTCTCTCTGTCTCTATCTCTTTCTCTATCTCTTTCTTTATCTCTTTCTCTATCTCTCTCTCTTTCTCTCTCTCTCTCTCTCTCTCTCTCTCTCTCTCTCTCTCTCTCTCTCTCTCTCTCTCTCTCTCTCTCTCTCTCTCTCTCTCTCTCTCTCTCTCTCTCCCCGAAAGAACCATCTGGCAACCCTCCCCCACCTCCCCTCCCCCCATATACTTTCTTAACAATTTTTGAGTAAGTCACTCATTCAAACTCCTGGGTCTTACTATCAGCCATGATCTTTCTTAAGCAAACAACACTTCAAGGTTGGCCTCCAAAGCCAGCCACCAACTGGGCATCTTCCGTCAAACAAAGTCTTTCCTTGACACACCTGATGCTGTGGAAACCAAGGCCTTCAGGATCATTGGAATCTCCCACAATGAAGCAGAGTCCATGGGCTTATCACTTCACCATCGCAGACAGGTCGGTGGTGTCCCTGCGCTCTACCACCTCCTTTCTGGTCTTGCACCCTCCGCACTTTCCGTGCTTTGTCCCGCCAAGGTTTCTGCAGGGCTCACACTGTCCACCATCAACCTTGTTTTGGTAAAACTACCTAAATCCTGGATTTACTGCTCACCTCCACTCATGTGTTCCTCTTTTTTTTTTCTCCGCCTGTGGAATCAACTTCCACATCATCTTCAATCTCATTCTTCCCTCCAGATCTTCAAGACAGCTGTTCACCAGCATCTCAGATCACACCGAATCAAAAGCCATGATCTTTTCTATTCTCCCTTCTGGACCCCCGTTAACCCCGTACAAATCCCTCCTAATTTTCCAGTTTTTCCTCAAAAGAGTTTCCTTCCCCATACATGCGTGTTTTGTGTCCCGTTTTTGTCTGCTATGTCCTGATCCATTCAGTGTGGTCATTCTTCCATGAGCCTCGACGATGTAAACAAATTTAAAAAACGATTTATGCTCGGAGGTCTCTCGATTTTTGCATGCGACTCTGGTGGGTTAAGCCAGTTTGAAGGGATACCAGACATCACTTTTCCTTCAGAGCATATTCTGAGTCATGGTGTGAATTCAATCTGCTGGAATACTTTCGTACTCTGATGTAACCAGGTAGTGTAGCTGATTTTAAGTGCAAGCTGTTCTGGCGATACGATCTATTATGGTCTTTCCTCTTCCCTTGTGTACACCAATGACAGTAAGAAATCTGATTAATGATGTGTTGCAGATGCCTCCACTGCAAGCTCGAAGAAGGAAGTATTGTACATCACAGCCATCGACCTCGCGGTCAGCAATCAATTCTTGATTCTGTACTTGCATTTCTTTCTGGCATGAGCATTGGCCAGATCTCTCTTCATTGGCACCGTCAGTTCTGGAAGAATGACATATTCTTTGTCGTTCCATCGTGGATCATCATATCTGGCCTCGTGGCAGTTTCAGCTGGAATGGCACTCGGTGAAGCGCATACCTCTGCCAGGATGTATGGTGAAGGCGAAGACCCAATGGTGAAGAATCACTTTTCAAAAATTCTGGTATCCAGATCTGGATCTTCACCAAAATCAAATCAATTCGTCATTATCTGTTTGTAAAACTCTAAAAAGGTCAAATTAAAAAGGATTGTTGAGGGTGGCTGCCCCCAAAAAAGGTAAAAAGGTCCATAAAAAAGTGAAACCCTAATTCACAAAGCACAACCTGTCCACCAAGTTTCGTATGAATCCGTCCTTAACTTTTTGAGATATCCTGCTCACAGCCAGACAAGCAGACCTTGTTTGTCGGCAGACAGAGGTGAAAACATAACCTCCGTCCACCTAGGTGGCAGAGGTAATTATTTGTGAAGGAAACGCTATTGCCCAGGTCAAAAAACCAGTAAAGACCAGTAGCTTACTGGTCAACTGGTACCAGTTGAAAACCAGTAGCCAACTGGTACCAGTAAAGCCAGTTGGTTTCTTACTGGTTTTAATATGGAAATTGGAATAGAGTGATATATTACCAGTTGAAATACAATTGTATTTAACTAACTGGTATCAACTGGGACCAGTACATTGTAACTGGTATCAACTGGGAGACCAGTACATCGCAACTGGTATCAACTGGGACCAGTACATTGCAACTGGTATCAACTGGAACCAGTAAGACTTTAACTGGTACAAATATGAGCTACTGGTTTTTTCAACTGGGAAATTGGAATTCTGACTGAATTTAACTGGTACCAGTTGAAACCAATAGAGACCAGTTAAAGACCAATTAGAACCAATAGAGACCAGTTGAAAATGTGTACTGGTTTTAACTGGTTTTTCGACCTGGGTGGTCTGTGTCATCGCTAAGACTGTGCAGTCATTGGCTCTATCCAAAATATTACCTTACTTATTTCTCGAGTGTGTGCTGGTTTCTTCCAAACAACATCCCTGCTTGCATGGAAGGAAACTGTTGACACCAAGACTGGTGTTTGATATATAATTATCTCTTTTCCTGACTTCCTGCACACATGCTATTAGCTAACTTACAACAGCTCTCAGCGTTTGGTCAAGGTGCCAGTTGTACCTTCCACCTGTTCGGCAAAGTTCTAGCCATTAATAATAGAAAGAACATACCGTGGTGGTGATATCACAACATGTAATGTGCAATGTTGAATTTGCCCCAATAGTCTCAAATTAGCAGATGATCTCAGCTGGCTAAGCTCTTTAGCTTGGGTTTGAATCCTGACCCAACTGTAAACTCCCATCCCGGTGTTTCAAAGACAGGGAGATTCATTAATGTGTGCGCCGTCTTTCGGATGGACGTTGAACTGGGCGTCCTGTCTGCCAGCATTAGTTGGTGGACATTAAAGATCACATGGTGTCCTTCGCGAAGAATAGGTGAGCTATCGCCAGCACCATGAACAAATTACAAATTCCTGCTGAAACTACTGTTGGGACAGGTATGGCAAACCACTCATTACAACACTTGCCAAGAAACTTCTTCGGCAGAACGAACGCTCTATAACACAGAGCATGGTACATCGGATTGGAGGTAAATTTACACAGTGTGGGGGATTTGAACTTGTGTTGACAGCATTCTGTGAAAAGCATTTTGGCCACGATGTCGGGTAAATGCCACCGGTGTTATTTAACAGTAGAGGTCGCAGATTGCAATGAATTGCATTCGGGGTAAACATGGCATTTTAAAAATTATTATTTTCGTTTTGTATTATTTCCACTTGAACTATATTGCTCAAAGCAATTAATGCATGGCAGCAGTGAAACTGAGCTCGAATTTAGCCTCCAGATGGGTCATCAGGCTCAAATATACTTTCATTCTTCAACTTTTTGATGATGGGTGCTGTGGCTACCTCACGGTGAGGAAGCTGGATTAACTTCTCAAACGTTCTGGGTTCAAATTTGGCTGAAGGCAGCGATATTAAAGATTCTAAATTTCTAGAAGCCAAGATAAGTTCAGGAGAATTTGCTTGTCATTGTATTGTCAACTGAAACGACACTCGGTGGAGCACATACATCCACCAGGCTGAACAGTTTATGTTATGTATCCACTGATAGGCCGGATCTGCATCCATACTTTAACCAAAATTTTAATCTGCTTATTGTCACTTACTCACTCATCCACCTACAATAGTTCAAATTTTGCCACAACTCATCCACATATCATGCTGTTTTGTCGTTTTTGGCCCGATCTCTCAATGTTGAAAACTCACTTGAAAGATCAAAAAACTATCATATCCAGATCCAGATCTTCAATTTGACCTTGTCACACACCCAATCTGTCCACCAAGTTTCAGCCAAATCCGTCCACAACTTTTTGCAATGCTCTGCTCAAAGACAGACAGACAGTTGAGAAAACATTAACCCCCGTCCACCTTCGGTGGCGAAGGTAATAAGACCCAATGGGCTCACGAATGACCTTTGGTCTCACTCATACGTGGTACCGGTGCATATTTTATGGTTGACTGCTAAATGCCTCACGGCAACTTTCAGATGGTCACGACATTTCTGCTTTAAAAGCAAGCGTTGTTGTGAAAGAATCTTTACCATCCCTATTCATCGTCATCAACCGTTCAAAACTACACTCAAACTACAATGAAGCTCATCAACTGTCAATGTTGTCAGGATGCTGGAAGAACCATACCGATGATCACAACATTGATAAGTAGAAAAACAAAGGCTTTCTTTATACGCGAAAGCCAGAGATTGTACAATGAAAGAATGAGTCTCTTTCTCTGCAGATTGTCAACAAATTGCACAACAAGGTGAAAAAGCTGCAGAACAGAAGATGGACAATCCGGAAGTCCTTCGACTTGGAGAGGCATTGTATTTGAGCCATCAAGAGAATCAAGAGAATCAAGACTATTACAACCAACAACAACAGGTTCCTTTTTCTTTATTCTTTTGTACCGATCGGCAGAACGAGATGTTGCACGAACTAACAAGTGCCAGGCTAACGCTGCTCTTGGTGATTCCATTTCCATTAGGCTCTCTTCAACAATGTGAAAATGTGGTGCAAGAAAGCCATCGACATGGAGCAGTGTTGTTGGCAGCAGAATCTTGTTCACCAAGAAATGGTGAGTTGCTCCTGGAATTTTTCTTCCAGCGTTGTGATGAAATTGGCCAAAAGGCCTCCCGATCTGTGACCACCTCAAAGTGTCAGGTCATTGGACCAATGAGGTTGACACAGTGAACGTACAATAGGAAGTGGATTAAAGAATTGCAAAACACTATAACTGTGTGCACATCGACATCCTGCAACATGAGGCAAGTACTTTTACGATCGTACCAAATAATATTTGCTATCCGTGCATACCTGTCATTTCGCTGATGGGTTTGATCAAAAGACAGTGTGTTGCACTTCACAAACAAGTTGCATATCTACCTTTAAGTCTCAGTGATAATGTAAAATGAAGTGAAACGTTTGAAAAAAATTACATTACTAGCAGAGTACCTGCTTACAGGCAATGTTGTTCCAAGCATGCAACACTTCTTCTCGCACATAGCTTTATTTGGGTGGTGTATAGGCAACGGACACCTCAATCACCCCCCCCCCCCCAAAAAAAATAAAAAAATAACCCGGGTTATATGCATGAAGCAAAAACATATCAACTGCTGATAATTAAAAACACCTCCTGCACTGGAAAACGTGGGGACTGGAATATTTTAAAGTTTAAAGGGTGGGGACTTGGAATACCCTCCCCTACCTGGAGTGGCGCTACATGATACACCTTCACAAAAATAATTTACGTCGTCCCTCTCCTCCCACCCCATCAAGACCACCGAGACCACCGGCAAAGATAGGAGGAGATTGGGACCATACTCTGTGCAGAGCGTTGGTGCTGCCTAAGCAGTCTCCTGAGCTATTGGGCACAATCCTGGACGGGTCGCCACTCCGACACAGTGTACCAGCATGCTGGCAATCATTTTGCCGACCTCGGAAGGATGACAGGCTGAGTTAACCCCACCTGGTATTAATTCAACAGCTGAGTGGGATTTGAACTCAGGACCCAAGGATCTAAAGCCCACCACCCGAACCATTAAGCCAACACCAACATTAAGCATGGCAAAGATACAAACACCCCTATACACCATTTGGTGTCACGCTGATCCCTTGTAGCAAGTATGGATGTAATTAGCCCACAACTGGAGGAGCAGTAGCACGACAAAGAAACATGCAAACACCAGTCTGTGAATTATACAAAGGATAATGCCTTGTTGTTGTTCTTCTTACCCTGGACTCGCGAAGCGAAAAGCAGGGTTAAGTGATCGGTTCCGTATGTCATACGTCATGCGTGTCTGCCTTTTGTTGAGCGTACATCGAAAACCGTTCAGCAGTGGAAATTGAAACTTTACCCCATGTTACATGACCATGTGATATAGCAGTCACTCTTTTGAGGTCAACATATGCCAAAGGTCAACATCGGCCAAATTTGTGAAATCCTCAATTTTCATCCGATTGACTTGAAATGTAAAGAAGATTTTCAAACCAGGTCACTGAATTGAACCATCAGTTATTTTTGAGGGCAACATAAGCCAAAAGGTCAACATTGACCGAATTTCTGAAATCCTCAGTTTTCATCTGATTGACTTGAAGTTTGAAAAGGATTTATATTTCCGGTCACAATATTAAACCAATTATTTTTGAGGTCAACATCGACCAAAAGGTCAACATACGCCCAAGATCGACAACCAAGTTGGTATTTCTAAAATCCTCAATTTTCTTCCCATTGACTTGAAATTTGAAGAGGATTTGCATATCAGGTCACTGAATTCAACCACCAATTATTTTTGAGGTCAAATTTGTTTTATGGATTTTGCAAGTATCGTGTTTTGCACGACAACTTCTTGTTTGTTTGTTTGTCCGGGCGATATCTCAGCCATCCTTTGACCGAGGAAGCTGAAATTTGGGGATAAAAGTGAAGATGTGCTTTGGCAAAAATGGCTTCTGTTATTTTTTTTGATTAACTAATTAATTGATTAATTACTTAATTATTATCGATTTAATATTCCTTATTTATTTTATTTCTCATCCTGGCAATATCTCAGGCACCTTTTGAGCTTGGAAGCTGACATTTGCACATGACAGTAACCAGGTGGTTTGGCTATGAAGTGTATTTTTGATTAATTGATTAATCAATTAATTATTTTCTTTCTTGCTTTCTAGGCAATATCTCAGCCATCCTTTGAGTGAGGAAGTTGAAATTTTGGGACAAAAGTGAAGATGTGCTTTTGGCAAGAAAACATTTTTTTTATTTTGTAATTATTAAATTAATTGATTAATTTCTTAATTATTATCGATTTATTAATTCCTTATTTACTTTATTTCTCATCTGGGCAATATCTCAGGCACCTTTTCAGCAAGGAAGCTGATATTTGGACATGACAGTGACCAAGTGATTTGGCTATAAAGAGTATTGTACACCGCTCCTTCCCAATTCCATATCCAGGCGATGCATGACGTCATGGAAGGAAGGGAGTACTCAGTTTTCGCTCCTTTGTTTGTTTGTTTTCTTATTTATTTGTTGTATACCACTTCTCAATTCCATATGTAGGCGATGCATGACATCATCGCCGGGCACCGAAGAAAGGCAGTACTCAGTTTTTACTCCATTTGTTTTCTTGCTTTCTTTCTTCTTTTATTTCTTACTTGTCCAGGTGATATCTCAGCCATCCTTTTTTCTAGAAAGCTGCAGTTTGGGGACAAAAGTGAAGATGTGCTTTGACAAAAACTATTTTTTAATTTTTTTGATTAATTACTTAATTATTATCGATTTATTAATTTCTTATTTTTGTTCTTTCTCATCTGGGCAATACCTGAGGCACCTTTTGAGCGAGGAAACTGATATTTGGACATGGCAGTGAACAAGAGATTTGGCTATAAAGGTTATTTTTGATTTCTTGATAAATCAGTTAATCGATTAATTATTTATTTTTCGTTGAATTGCTCAATTTTCAAAAAAGTTACAGATTCGGATGAAACAGTGGTGGTTTAGGTACTGGTATGCAAAAAAGCAATTGATTGAGAAATCAATTGTTGAGAGATTATTATTTATTTATGAAGTTATGCAATTAATCAATCAATCAAATATTGTACAACGCTCCACCCCAAATCCGTCTCCATATGCTGCAAGGTGAGTCAGTATCATTTGTACACATTTACCTCAAAAGTTCAGTCATGGCTAAAAATATTGGCACCCTTGCACTTTTTCCAAATAACACAATTTTCTCGAAAAATAAGATGAAATTGACAAAAGTATTTGGTCTCCACAATTATTTATTTCACTGTTAATATTACAGAACCTTTGTTTTTGATTCAGAACTTAATATATCCTTTTAAATGAGAAAATAAAAACATATGGCATTGACAAAATTATTGACATCCTCGATTTAATATATAGTAGCAACGCCTTCGGACAAAATAACTGCAGTCAAGAACTTCCTATAGCTATGAATGAGCTTCTCCAGTTCTCCCAGATTTGGAGGGTGCCTTCTCCCAACTGCTGTTTTCAGATCTCGCCACAGGTGTTCAATGGGATTTAGATCTGGACTCATTGCTGGCCACTTCAGAACAGTCCAGCGTTTTGTCTTGAACCATTCCTGGGTGCTTTTTGAAGTGTTTTTGGGGTCATTGTCCTGCTGCAAGACCCATGACCTTCGATGGAGACCCAGCTTTCTGACACTGGGTTGAACATTGCGCTCAAAAATTCCTTGGAAGTCTCCTGATTTCATGATGCCGTGCACACATTCAAGGTGCCCAGTACCAGAGGCAGCACAGCAACCCCAAAACATCATTGAACCTCCTCCATGTTTGACTGTTTGGAAGGTGTTCTTTTCTTTGAAGGCTTCATTTTGTTTTCTCTAATTTGGTCTCCTCTATCCACAGGACATTCTCCCAGAAGGATTTTGGCTTGTTCAGGTATGTTTTGGCAAGCTCCAGTTGGACTTTCTCTTGTCTCTCTCTCAGCAGTGGGGTCCTCCTGGGTCTCCTACCATAGTATATAACAATATACCCAAACACCCAAGCTACCTAAACATCGAGCCACTCAAACAGCGATACACCCAAACACCAAGCCCCCTTTCATTGAGTTGGCGATGGATGGTGCGAGTTGAAACTGTCGTACCTTGTGTATGAAGGTCAGCTTGAATCTGTTTGGTATTTGATCGAGGTGCTTTCTCCATCATTTGAACAATCCTTCGCTGCAATCTTTGATCAAGTTTTCTCTTGCGGCCACGTCCAGGGAGGTTGGCGACAGTGCCATGGGCCTTAAACTTCCTGATAATGTTGCGTTCGGTGGACACATGAACATCAAGGTCTCTGGAGATGGACTTGTAGCCTTGAGATTGTCCATTCTTGGCTACAATCTTGTATCTGACCTCCTCAGACAACTCTCTGGTGTTCTTTCTTTTCTCCATGCTCATTGTGGTACACAAAGTGACACAGTCAAACTGACTGAATGAGTGATTTTTATATTGCAGGCAACTGCAACTCACCACAGGTGAGTTCAAATCCAAAGTAAAGGAGAATCACCAGCTTGAAATCTAATTATTTCTCACAACTTGTAGAATGTGCCAATAATATTGTCCGGGCCATTTTAGGATTTCTGTGTGGACTAACCTAAGATTGAGTAATGTTTCATCTATTTTTGTTTTGTTCCACTGCAAACGAAAGAAATACATATGTGGAGAACAAAAGAGTTTTTAATTTCAACAATTTTCTGGAAGAAATGGCACATCATTTGAAAAAAGTGCAAGGGTGACAATATTTTTGGCCAGGACTGTACATTTGTACACATAAACAAAGTATTATTTATACATATTTAACTCAGAAGTGCACCGCTCCCTCCCAATTCTGTCTCCATGAAGGTGCCCCAGCAATGTCACGCGTTGGAGCATTTGTTATTATCTTGCCAAAACGAAGTTTTTACAAGATATGTTAGTCAGCTTGTATGTTTTTTTTTTGTTGTTTTTTTTGTTTGTCTGTAATCATGTATCGATCACTCTGCAGAGCAGAGTTATCATTGGAAATTTTTGTAACTTCGCTTATCAGAGGCCAATAGAGGTCCCTTCCAGCGCATAAAATTTTGAAGGTCAAAGGTCAAGGTCACTTTGTTGCAAATCAGGGGAGTCAACGAAACCCTTATTTTTTGAGTAATTTTGATTGGATCGTCTTCAAACTTCATGGGAATATAGTTCATGGTCTGGCGCTCAGCTGATGAATTTTTGGTGGCGATCGGCCTTTACCTTCATGGTTAGCGCTGGAGGTCGAAAGTTTTTGGCCCCAAGGTCAAATTTTGAAATCTTAGGTACCATATCGTGTCATACCTCAAATTGAACACGTCGATGAGTGCTTTCTAGATATGTCAAGCTTGAGACATTATGACATCATTTGGTGACGTTATGAGGTAAACGCATATTTTTCATGGTTACTCTGTAGAACGATTCTCATCGGAATCTCTCATAGGCAGATATTCCTCAAGGAGTCGCTCCTCGTGGATAGCAGCTCTGTTCACCTCAGTGTGACCTTAAAGATGTCACACTTGGTCACCTTTTGGCAAGATACGGGTCACCCTGCGGGTGACATTGGTTTTTATTTATTTATTTAGCATGGGAGCGGTGTCCTTTGAACGTACCTCAACTTGTTGATTTATTGATTCAGTAATTAAACATTTAATTTTTCGATTCATTACTTAATTTTCAAAAAAGTTACAGATTCGGATGAAACAGTGGTGGTTTTGGTATGCTATTAGCCATTTGATTAAGAAATCAATTATTTTACGTTCATTATTTATTTATTTTAATTATGCAATTAATCAATTATTGTACATCGCTCCCTCCCAATTCCGACAACATGATCTGATGTAAGGCGGCGTCGCCAGGCGTCGGAAGCTCCCCGGCGATGTTGCGCGCAGGAGGATTTGTTATTTATTTATTTGGCATGGGGGCAGTGCACTTTGAATGTACCACTTTTTTTTTTGTTGCTTCGAAAAGTTCTACTTGATATAAATTTGTTTGCTCCTTCCATCAGGGAACATCACGCTTTACTCTAAAATGTGCCTGCTATCATGGAATAATAAATATGGGACCGTTGGAAGTTCCAAATCCTGCTTCTTCCTCTTCCCTCCCACAAAAGATGGGCTTTTAAAACAGGCATTTTCGTGATTAATCGGACACACATTTTTGTTCCAAGTAAATTGATTATATTAGCTTTCCAGTGGTACCATTTTGTATTGTTCTATGATAGCAGGATTCCTTTGGAATAAAGTGTGACACTGACACACACACACACACACACACACACACACACACACACACACACACACACACACACACACACACACACACACCAGCATAATTTTGTCTTTGGTTTCACATAAATAAGTGAATACACTTGACCTTTGGTTTTTTGGGGAATTTTTCGTTTCAGGGTTTCCAGGCAGTGGTTTTGTCGAGGTTTGTCGTTGCAGCTTAATAAAGACTCGACTTGGAACCCGAACAACTCTAATATCTTTTCTTCCATGCTAAACACACACACACACACACACACACACACACACACACACACACCAAGATGGTGGTGTGACAATGACACCTCGTTTCTTCCTCCCTGTCTTTCTCGACGATTCCACTGCCTGATCCTACCTGTGATGATTCACGGACCTCCATTCCAAAGAGAAAAGATGTCAAGACCTCGAAAGGTAACAGAGGCAGCGAAGGAGTAGACGACTATGGAATTGAAAGGCTGCAAAGCACAAGGCAATGTGATTTGGAGAAGAGGTCCACGCCGCCGAGATGGGAATTGTATGGCGCACTCACGAAATTAATACGCACAGTGCTCGAACAGATATCACTGCATGGAGCAAATATTGAGAGAGGCACATGGCTCGTAGCAGCAGAATATGCCGTCCTGAGCGAAGTGACGAGGTTACCATCTCAGTCAGGACGATGAATCGTCCGTATGATGACACTCAGAGCAGGAAGAAAGCAAAAGCAGGTGGGACCATCATGGTGGAGATACTGCATGGTACAAACAGCCGAGGGTTCTCCCAAATGTCCTTGAGTTTTCGGAGACCATGAGGAATGGGGACGTCACAGATGTGGAATCAAAGAGATGTCGCCGTACAGACCTGAAGGTAAGAAAAGTGAGCATGGCTCTTATAACAGCAGGATATACGGCCCTGAATGAAGTGGCAAGGCCTAAAATCTCGGTTGTTATGTTGAACGGACCTTATGATGGCACCCAAAGCAGGAAGAAAGCGAACGCGAACAGGACCATCATGACGGAAATACTGCGTGGTGTGAAAGGCTGATGCAAAAGACTGAGGGAACTCCCTGGGGGTCTTAAATGGTGCAACAGGAGCTCTGTGTTTGATACTACATGGGGCTAGTGTGTTGGAGAGTATTAGAAAAACAACTCTGAACAAAGGGTCACAGGCCACCAACAGAGAAAGCTCTGTGAAGTCTCTGTGGACACACCAGGCAGCCAGGGTGTGTCCAGCTAAGGCCTCAGTCATTTGCTCTACGGCGAGGATAAGGCGGCCGTACGCCCTCTGAATTGACAGAAACGTGCGGCGGCCACAGAGAAACTGAGGTGGCCTCAGAGTGGCCCTACGCCGTTTGGCTATTTTACAGGCCGTAGGGTCGCCGTGGAATGAAATCGCGGAGTTATAACTTTTTTCATTTCTACGCTCGCCGTAGCAATTAGACAAGCCAAGCTATGACGTAGATGTGTTCCACGTCGACCGTACATAGGGCGTGTGGTGGGCTTGCGTTTTCCGTGCGGCTGCCGTAAGCTCTTCTCAATGAAAAATGAATTTTCCCAACCCCCAAAAAATTACGGCGGCCGCACTATTTACACGGTCGCCGTACGGTGGCCTTGCGGTCTGTGTGACTACCTGTGGGCAACGCAAGGTCGAGGCACGGTTCCCCTACGCCCGCCGTACACCTACGTAGGCCTCTGTGGCAGTCTGCATCGACCGTGCGTCCACTGTGCGCTACCGATAGAGATCAGAGTATAGGTGTTTGCCTATACACAGTGGTGCCCCCAGAATCCCAATTTAATTCGTTCCAGGAGGCTGTTCGGATTGCAAAAAGTTCGGATTCAAAAAATATTTTCCCAATAAGAAATAATGCAAAGTGAATTAATCTGTTCGTGGACCCAAAGAAAACCCACTTTCAAGACACTTTAAACTGAAATTCCCTATGTTTAAGGTAAAATAGGATGAGTAAATGACCTTCGGTGGCGGTGTGTTGTATGTAAACTGGTACAATCGCCACATCCAAAGGCCCACACAGGCTCGAGGTCCGGCCTGGGTTTCGATCGCTCACGCACTCTGCGAGAGCGCTGCCCCCGGGGCAGCTCATCAAACATGATGCCCCCAGAACCACAATCACTTTCATCAAACGCATCGGGCTGACGTAATCATGGATAATAAAAAATTACAATCGGTTTTGCTGTGAAATTCAATCCTTGCCTGACAGTCCGTCACACCACGTGATCGGATTGCTTTTTTGTTAATAATTAAAACACAAGATGATTTAAAAAAAAAAATGAAGGTGAAAACACGAGGTAAGGCCTAAGTCACATTTGCCACGGCGGCCGGAGGGTCTACAAAATCTACGGCTACTAGCAATTATACGGCGGCCGCAGTATTTCCACGGTCACACAATGTAGCAGTCACACATGTTTTTATTTTTCGGGTAGCCACACGGCGTGTTTATAAATTTGTGGAGGTAGAAAATATGGGGTGCCGTAATTTTTTGGGGGTTGGGAAAATTCATATTTCATTAAGAAGAGCTTACGGCAGCCACACAGAAAATGCAAGCCCACCGTACGCCCTACGTACGGTCGACGTGGAACACATCTACGTCATAGCTTGGCTTTGTCGAATTGCTACTCCGAGCGTAGATATGAAAAAAGTTATAACTCCGCAGTTATAATTCCACGGCGCCCCTACGGCCTGTAAAATATAGCCAAACGGCGTAGGGCCACCCTGAGGCCACCTCAATTTCTCTGCGGCCGCCGCACGTTTCTGTCAATTCAGAGGGCGTACGGCCGCCGTATCCTCGCCGTAGAGCAAATGTGACTGAGTACTTCCATCGGCGAACTGAATGAACAGAGCGCGAAGATGCGGGTCGAACCGGTGGGGGAGACACGTGAACAAACATGAACGCTGCGTTTTCTTCGGTTTTTTAAAATGTATTGGGTTTTTAGGGCCAAACTTTCTCGAAAAAATTGTTCGGATTCCAATTTGTTCAAACAGCTTGGCCGTTCGGATTCTGGGGGACCACGGTATATTATAGTTATAGTATATTCAGTTATATATACTGGTATATTTTTATTTCAGTAAAAAAAGGAATGGTATATATACCCACTTGTTACCGTCCGTCTGGCCGCACGTTCGCCTTAGGCCCCCGTGCGGTCGCCTTGTGGGCACCTAGAGGTCTCCTTGCGTCTACCTTGAAAATTATATTGCCGCCGCAGGGACGCCCTAAGGTCACCGTGCGATATCAAATCAAAGACCGTACGGCACCCCCACATTTTCGGTCTCCACAATTTATAAACACGCCGTGCGGCTACCCGAAAAATAAAAACATATGTGACTGCTACATTGTGTGACCGTGGAAATACTGCAGCCGCCGTAGAATTGCTAGTGGCCGCAGATTTTGGAGACCCCACGGCCGCCGTGTAAAATGTGATCTCGGCCTAAGCTAAACGGCTACACCTTCCCAAAACAGAGGCAAAGCCTTGCATCAAAGTGCAAAGCTATGATGATGCTGCCTGCCTGTCTCAAAGGAAAGGCCTAAGCAGGACAGCAAAGAGAAAAAATAATGAAAGCTGGGATGCTGAGGGGATGGAGGACATCCTCGCATGCAGAACGTGCTCTGCATTTGAAATGTGGGGGATAGGTGGTGGCGGAGACTGATTCATGGCTACAGCACATTTAGGGAAGTAAAGGACAAATGATAATGGGCAGAAGGATGAAGGGGAACAGAGGGGCAGAGGAGAGGAGGAGGATAATGAGGAACAACCTTCTCTGGAAGAGTTGGCTAATAAGATAAGGTAAGACCAGTAGTAGCAGTGTTCCAATACAGCTGTGGAATAGTAAACTGGCCACAAGCAGAAATCAGAAAACGAGATATCAGAATAAGGAAACCCCTCACTATCCACACAATGTTCTTCAAAAATCAATGCATCCTGAGAATGTACCTGCCGAGGAAAGAAAGGTGGTGGGAGGGGGGGGCTGATGAAACACTATCAAGTGCACAGAGCGACGACTGTCGGAAAGTAGCAGAGCAGAGTACATAGTGGAGTACGTGAAAAGTTCAACAGACTACCGAATACAATTTAAACATAAATATGAACACAAGCCAGAAAAGGTATCTCTCACTCACCTTGCAAAAAACTTTCAAAAATAGATGTGAATAGAAGATGTCTCACACCAAACCGAAATGTCCACAAATACAACCCACCAATTGCAAAAAAATACAAAAGGAAAATACAAGTCGAAATATCAACAGATATATCGTGACAATTGGGAGAAAGACAAATGAGCAGGGAAATATAAAAAAAGAGTTGGGCAGATTGGGTATAGACAAAGAAGGATCACGAGAATGGCTAAGAGGTCAGCTCAATTGGAATGGAGAATGGATCATTCGAAATGCCCAAGACCAAAGACACTACATGAATGCCTTTAACAAAAATGGCAAGACTGAGCCAATCGGACAAGTGTATGTTCTGCAAGGTAGAAACAGAAAGTACGAACCACCTCCGATCAGGATGTAAAAACCTCACGTCAGAACAGCTGTACACACAAAGGCACAAGGTGTGTCGAGTAAGTGTCAGTTAAAAGCTCGATGCTGTGGTATTTGTGGAGAAGCATTAGTAAATGTCTATGCATTAACGATTAAAATTGATGGTTTTATGTGATAAGTTGTTGGAACATGAATCGGTGAATCATATTATAAACTGCTTGATGTAACGAGCTAATTTTGACTGGATGGCAGTATTGTACTGGTAAACTTCCTAGTAAGATTTATGATGGTGTTGGAACGTTCTCAGATGAAGCTTCCAATATGAATGAGAATCGCATTTGCTGGAAGGCATGGGATTGTTCTGTGATGCTATTTAAACCCGCGATAGGGAGGTGTAGAGAGATGGGGGACATGTGACAAGCCGTGTGTTTCGATCATCCCCATGCTGGATTTAACTCTGATGAGTGCACGAGGTGTTAATGTCCAGAGTGGTTGTTAATGTATTGAGCCAATTATAATCAGATTGATTAAAACTCTTTAAGATTGGGCATCGGGAAAGAATTCCTTTGAGCTCTTCAATCATCCTGAACGGGCCAGCCCACGAGAGAGAACAACATGAGGCAACAGGACTCGATGGTTCGACAGCACCGGAGGATGAGGTGAACACACATGAGTTGAGCCGGCAGGACAGGTACACTGGGTGGAAACAACCCAATGCGGGAATCGGAGTTGGACATTGTATATAATTGTGAACTTCCTCATTTGACTTTGTATCTGTTTATTTGAAATGCAAGTTTCAAAAACGTTATGCTTTTGATGTGTAAACTGTAACATCGCTCAAAAGTCACAGATCCCAACTGACAAAGATCCATTTGATTTGTAGCCAACCGGTATGATCGCTCATACTCTTGAAGCGCAAATATTTAGTTGCAGTCGTTGGAGAACGAGCTGAGTTCGGCACCACGAACAGCATACATACACTAAAGGGAAGGAAACCCCAAGGTGTATACCCCAACAGCAATCCACTGGCACATCTGCAGATATTTCAATATCCCAGTTCCACAAAACTCATGGAAACACAAACCAAAATCAGTCATTGAAAACAACAACATAATGCTCACGTACGATCTAATGATCTCACCCAGAGTGAATATGGAAAACAAAGCACCATGACTGAACATAGTACTCAGATACAAAATGGAAAAAGCCATTGCTAATCGAGGTTTCAGTACCCTGTGATTTTGGTCTAAATAAAATAGAAATCATGAAAATTACCAAATATCAAGATCTCAAGAATGAAGTGAAAAGATCCTGGAAGCTGAAGAATGCCGAAATTGTACCAGTGATAATTGGAGCAATGGGAATGATAAAGAAGAACCTCATGGAGATCCTGCAAACCATCCCTGTGAACATTACCACAAACAAACTACAGTTAGAGGCTGTTCGGGGCTCGGTGACGATCCTGAAAAGAGCCCTCAGAACAAAACTCTGAGAACAATACAACATCACAACTTAGCCCATGAATCATGATCCTTCACCGAAACAAAGGTGGATACTTCGAGTCCTGGAAGGACCTTCGAGTCGAGACCTTCGGAAACCCGAATTATGGAGGTAACAACCAAACGACACACACATGGACAGACGGACACTTTTCCTTTTCGAAAGAAGATAACCTTTCTCTTTCGGTGCCAACTCTGTGTACCTCAATTGTCACAGAAATGTTGACCCTTCCAGCAGCCTCCCTCCCTCAACTTCTCCCCTGTATTCTCCATTCATGTCCCAACACTTCTACATACTCCTAAAATTTATTTGCCTTTCCCTTCCCGACCTCTCTTACATTCCCCTCCCTTTCTTGTCCTTCATTCTCCGGTTCTTCATTTTTAGATCCTCGTGGAGGATCTCTAAGTCTTACTCACTTGTTGTTCTTGTGGACTTTTTTGTTTCACAGCCTACAGTTTTCATCGAAACTTCCTGAAACTTGGCGTATATGTATAAAAATTCCCTGCGCAGACAGTAACCATCTCCGATTTTGAAAATTCCTCCGAGAAAAAAAAGTTATGACGTCAAAATATCTTCGCTAATGGAAATCGCCTATACCATTATCTCTGAAACTAGGCAAGCTGTTTGAATTTTGTTTGCGGGAATCAAGTCGGGCATTAGCACAGTTAATTTATCGCAAACCTGATACATCACAATGACGTCACATTCGTGTTTATGACGTCATCATTAAGAGGATGAGGATCTTAGCTCATTTGAGCTTGTTATTTAAATAGAAAAATCAAAAAATTATCAGATCCGGACTTGGATCCGGATCTTCACCAAAATCGAATTTTCGTCTTTGTCACACACCCAACCTGTCCACCAAGTTTAGTCCGAATCAGTCCACAACTTTTTGAGATATCCTGTTCACAGACAAATATACAGACAAACAGACAGACAGCGGTGAAAACATAACATCTGTTCACCTTCGGTGGTGGAGGTAATTGGTAATCCCTGAGGGCAATTGGTAATCCTGAGCCTGTTGCTATATGTATGTGGATGAATAATTCGATGCTTCATAGTCGAATCCTGTATTTTTATCACCCTTCGTCTTGCGTTATCCAGGTCTTTAAGCAGTCCCTATTATCCAGATGTAAGGTTTTCATTTGTGGCTTTGAGCCGAATGATGCCATTTTTATTGGTGTTTCAGCTCCATGGCAGTGTGTAGTGTGCATCATGTGTCTGTGCACAGACTTTGGTTTCCATTCGTTTTTCTGATCTGTTGAGGTGGGGTCGGGGTGTAGGCCTACACATTTATCATTCCAATAATGTAACATGAGTGGTCCACTTGGCCCATCATACCTAGGCCATAGCTACACCTCATTGCTCTCACCGACATTCAAAACTGAAGGCACCACAAGCTTGTATAGCTCCTCAACAGGCAAATCTCAGGTGTGACGTTTCCAACACCGAATGGTCTTCATCCAGGACTATGCAAACATCGTGCGGTGGGTGTCACGTATTCTCCAATGGAGACGCGGCATCACGTTACTGCAATGTAAGCAGATGGTGATACCTTACGTCGTTTCATCATAGCCTACTACACCTAGGAATTTTCATATCTGCAGTTATAGATCTCTTCATCTGCTTACTGCAGTCACGTGACGTCTCTCCGCACAAGGAGGACGACTAATACGGGGCACACGATGCCCGCGCAGTCCCGGATGAAGATCGCACGGTGGTCGAACGTCAGACCTGAGCCTTGCCTTTTGAGTGGCCATATTGGTTTGCAGTGCCTTTAGTTTTGAATATGGATCTTCTCGATGACACCAAGTGTGTTTTTTGTAAACTCTTACCTGCTGTAAGATTGTGCTATTTATCATATAATACAACGAACCCCAAATTAGTCTGTTCATGATACTAGCACGCAGTAGCAATTCAAAGTGAAACATTCAAAGCTGAGATGAAGCTGCCTTTTACTTTGCTGACACTGCAACAGGCCATGAATTTATTGTGATGAAGTCATTTGCCACGAAAGTAGTTATTTAATCCAGAGTGAGGCACAGTGCTGAGTGGCAAAATTAGATCTCCCAAATTGAGGTCGAGGATGGAGTGTCGCATTGGGTGCTCGTGTTAACTCCACTCTCAGAGATATGGGAAATATAAATGGAATGTGTTTGTAATCTTTCCACAATTGAACAACTTGCGCTTAGATGAAAGGGACACAGTTGCTTTGTAGATTATACGTGACGATCGTGGGTTCGGTCTCGAGCAGTTGTTAACATACCATTGCCAATGGACCATGTTGGTCGGATTCTAAAACCCACTTGCAATTTATGATTTCAAACAGGAACCCTTGGACTCGTACCGTTGCCCTTTCGAGAGAGGTTTGTTTCGGTCTAGTTGCGTTAACTGTTTGCACGTTTTCAAACAAGAAAAGGATTACAGATTGGTTCAACCCCAAAGGTTTGCGATACTTGAGGCTTGTGTCATGGCAGCTACTTATGCTTTGCCTTAATCCCGTTCAAGCAATGGGTTAATGGTGAAATGGATGGGGTTCATCAGAGCTCGACCCTCCACCTTTTGTAGTGCCTTCTAAGGAGGTTGGGAATGATTTGATACTCTTTGGAATTTTTGCTGTGCAACGCAGCATAGCTGAACACAGGTGTTTTATTACCAAAAAAAATCTTGATTACTAAAACACCAGCTGTGGATGAGAGATACTTCGCTCATTTGAACCAATTTGAGATGGACTGCAATCGGTACAGTGTTGAAGAGTTGTATAAGAATTACACACAGAAATGATGTTGGGAAATTTGCATGTTCACACCGGCAACCCCTAATGATCACCATAAACTTCTGCAAAATGTATTATTGACCTATATAAAACACAATGTGTATTTGTGTATCTGTGTATTTGTCTGTCCCCCTTCATAAGGACTATTTAAGAAGGGTTTTAAAGGCTAATCTTTGAACATGACTGCGTGTTCACTACGGTATATTTTTCAAGATTTAAAAAAAATCGAAAAACATTTTTCAGAAAAGATTAATTACGTCTGTTCCATTGGAAATGTAGACGGTGACTTGCAAACCGAGCCTCAAGGGTGGTGTACAGAAGCGTTTTAAAAATAACAATATATGCAAGGCACAGGGATGTCAAATTCGCTGCACGTGATGTGCAATGCACGAAGAGTAAAATGAGTGCTCATTTACATCTATAGGATGTCTAATGAATACAGAATATATATATATATATATATATATATATATATATATATATATATATATATATATATATGCACACCTGATGCTTACGAGGCTGTACTGTCAAAATGAAACGTCCCAGAAGATAAATTAGGATCACATTGTCCATGTAGTGTTTTGAAATAATGCTTCTTGCTGCAAAACATCATATCTTCCAGTCTCCTTGAATATTACAAAAAATAATTAAATCCAACCCATCATTTTTGACAGGCTTTTATACTAGTCTTATCAAAAACCTCAACATCAATGTCCTTCCCAACCAATCCCCTTCCTCCCCCACCCAAGAATAAAAATTGTCACCAAAATACCTGTCAAATAATTAATTAAACATCCAAACTAACTTCCTTTTTTTACGCACGGCCACTCCGAAAGCCGATACCGCAAAAAGCAACTTGTGTTCGCTGCATCGTGGTTGATGAGACACAATATCGAGTTAGTCATCGACACCTGTGGCAAGTAATGAAGTAGAGTTAATTAATAGACGATTTATTCTTTATTTTGATGCACCATACTCTTTACAGAGTGTTGGTGATGCTGCCAAAGCAGTTTCTTCGCAAGGGTTATGCTGAGTGGTTTGCCATTGCCTTCCCAGTATTGTTTGTCCATTATCTATCCTTTTGAATACTGAATGTCAAGCAAGGAAGCAACATGTACCATTTTTTAAGGGTTTGATGTGACTCGGCCATGGTTTGAACCAATGATCTCCCAAACTCTGTGCGTATGCTCTCACCATTACTCCACCCCACGTCTGCTAAGAGACAAACATAAAAGTTATTTATAAAGCATATTTGTCATTTAGCTGTCAAACTTCAGAAGAAAACACATTTTTGCCCGCAGCGCAGGATGCAACTGACTTCTAAGACTAATGGTGATATTGGTCCAAAACATTGACTGCGTAATTACACATGTGGTGAGGCTATGATGACAGTAAGGCTTGCTGACGACAGGGCAGATTTTTTTAGTCGTCCTCTAATTTGTGCTGCTCTCTTTCCAATTCATTTTTAGCTCACCTGGACTCCCGTGAACTTATGCGATCGAGCAGTGTCCGTAGATGAGTGAGTGAGTGAATCAATCAGTCAGTCAGTAAAGAAACACTTCAGTCACTATCACTCAAACCAAACACACAGTTTTGATGAAACTTGGCCACAAGCTTCATATCTGATGCCGACCGATAGTTTATTGACCGCATCAAAATCTGCGCCAATTAGGGGGGTATACAGGGGAGTTATTGACCCCCCAAAATAGGTATTTGCTCTCTTCTCCGAAACTACGCACATGATTTCGATGAAAGTTGACCACAACCTTCATCACCCATAATGTACTAAAGTTTGTTCACGGCATTAAAAAAAATTAGGGTCGAAGGGGGGTTTGAGTGAGTGACTGTTGCTCCTGATCAAGGTGAGCTTCAGGGCGTGCGGTCATATTTTTGGGTTCTGTCAGGTCATCTATGTGTGTGCACCCCAGGGCTCAGTATTTATTCTGCTGATGCTGACTGTAATTTGACGTTGATTTATTTTCTTATAAGTCTCCTGTGCAGAAGCATTTTAAAATATGTTTTGCAAAGAAAAATAAAATGTAAGTCTCATTTCCATTTTCCATTTTAATTCAACTCATTTGTCAATTGTTTCACATTGTTTTTACAACAATGCCTTTTACTTCTCATTATCAATTCATGAAGATACCATATACTGTACATATTATGCATAGAAGATGGTGAAAATGTTGATGCCCTTTCTTCTCTATGTTTTTTTTCCATTCTTCTTCCCTAAATTAATTCCTATCTGCTCTCAATGCATCCTCACCCACTCTGCCTCCCCCCCCCCCCCCCGGCTTAACAGAGTGTCGGTGCTGCCAAAGTAGTTACTGTGGGGCAAAGGTTATGTTGGGTGGTTTGCCATTTCCTTCCCAGCAATCAGTCAGGGCAGCAATTTGTAATTTGTTCAGGGTGCCGGCGATAACTCCATATTTATCGTTCACCAATGACTCGTGCTGGTAGATGTGTCCTTGAGCTTAACGTTCATCCGAAGGACGGAGGACGGTGCACACACTGATGCCTCGCCCTGCATGAAAAACACCAAGGTGCAGTTTATAGTTCAGCCCAGATTCAAACCCAAGGTCTATCTAACTTGTCCTGCCAGAGAGCAAGCATATATAGATAACCAAAAATGAGTTCAACTGGAGCTCAAATTTGTTATGTTGCATCCTGATCCATTCTGTGTTGCGGCTCTTCCACAAACCTTGACTCTGCATACAAAAAATTGACTCGACTCTTTTTTTTTAATGAAAAAGCACTTATGAGAACGTCAATAGGTATTGAATTTGTAATAAAAACGAGCCTGTGGTTTGTCTCATCGGAAGATTTGAATCGCAGTTACGCGCTGTCGCTAATTTCTCCAAAACAACTCGCTCTTCCTTCCAGTGTTTCAATATGGCCACTCACCACCAACTAGCCTTGTTTTGCATAAGGCCCAGTCACACCTTGACGTTTTAGCCAGCGATGGCAACGTATTAAAATTTATGTAAAACGCTGGCTTACGTTGAACTTTTGATGTTTTTTTTTTAAAGATTCGGACGTATTCATAGCGACTTGGTCTTATGTATAACGCATTAGTAATGGACACAGAACGTTTCGTTGTGTTATAGATAACTTACACCAATGAATGCTGAACCTGTTGTCGGCCTACACAACCGATGCCCAACGATAGTCTAACTTAGGCATAGCGCGTTGCACGCATCGCCGACGATGTCGTGACGTAGCCTATTAAAAGGCTGACGCACAACGATTCGAATCATAACTGCCGTAGAAATGGAAGTGTCAACATCGCGGTCACACCTTGGCGATCTTGCCAGTGTATGCCGACCTAAGAAAAATGTGTCTAAAGGCCCGGTCACACTTTGACGTTTTAGCCAACGTATGCCGATTTTTGAATTTTTTTTTCTAAAACGCTGGCACACGTTGAATACGTTATGGGTAAGTTTTGATAACATTGAGAGCACGCTGAAAAACACTGCCATACGTCGTTGTACGTTGGCTTTAAACGTTGTACTTTTTGGTTGTCCTCAAATTTTTTCATGCTTGAAATTTCACGACATATGCCGGCGTATGACTCACACGTTCCGCTACGCTGGCCACAAGTTGTATGCACGGTCTGCGATCGTTGACAGACGTCAACACATGCCACTTGTAAGTTAATCATAAGTTGAGACACGCCGAGGTAATGTTTAGCGTACCCGAAACTTATTTCTAACCTATGATTAACGTGTTGTTGGCAGGTTATGCGATCGTTGCCACACATCGACAGACATTACTTTTAAGTTACTCATAGGCTGAAAGACGTCGGTATAATGGATCGTCCTTGCGTCAGCGTCCACGGCCACGGCCAGGACACTTATTTGCAGCATTCTTCAAACTTTTCTTCGGCATGACGAGGATGTTCACACTTCGATGTCTAGCTTGGCTATGATTCCAATTGTCCATCGGCAGCGTCTATTTAAAATAGTCGAGTTTGAGCGTTTTAACACGTTCAGAAGAAACGCTTCAAATTTCCGAGTGCCAGCGTCAAAAAACAAAGGCGAGTGACAGCAATTTAAATCGTTCATTGTAAACAATGAAAATAGTTGAGTGGTACCGTTTAAAAGTCGTTGAGTGTAAAAAAAAATCCAATTGTTGAGCGCAAGCGTCTACTTTCAACAGTGGAGATGCAGCCATTTAAATCGTTGAGTGGCAGCCAATGAATAACAAACCCCACGTCACCGGCAAAGATAAACTGCCGCACGATATGGATAAGTTCGGCTATCGTTGGGCATAGTTTGTGAACGCTGGCTACACGATAATTATTCGTTGGTATACCGTATACAGTATATAAGTTATCGAAGCGCTCTATGCACATTATTAGTTCATTGTGCATTTGTCCAACCCGTTATGAATCGACCTAAATCGTAAAAACAAGCCATAGCTCATTGTTGAAAAAGCCCCATAAAAAATTAGCCGCGAAGAACTTCGAACAATGGTGCAAAGATGTCTCCTACCCGTGGCCACGCGGACGCAAGGAGGATCCATCATAACCCACACCCTCCCCCTCACATACGACTGCCAACATGAACAAACTACTACTGATACTAATACTGATACTGATACTGTTACTGCTGACATGGACATCGACTCAAAAAGGACTCAAAAACACTGTTGGGTTCCCCTTTTATGAACACCATTTTTATATACCAATCCCCAAAATCGCTGGGAACACGTCTTTATATGGCAGTTGTAAGTTAGAAACACGTTCATTTATTTTTTTTGTCGACCGGAAGACGTCATTGGAATACGTCTACATACGTTGATGTGTGTTGGGACTACATAAAGAATTGGTTCAAAGCACGTCAAACATAAGTTAGAAATAAGTTTCGCATAAAAAAAAGACATTACCGCGACTTGTTTCGACTTATGAGTAGCTTATAAGTAGCGTTTGTGGACGTGTGTAAGCGTCCGCATATCGTGTGTACAACTTATCCCCATCGCATGCGGAACGTGCGTCATACGCCAAGGACGTCGTAAAATTTTGAACATGTTTAAAATTTCTTGACGTACTCTACTTACTACGACGTATGATAGCGTACTTTAGCGTTCTACTCACGTATACCAAACTTACTCATACCGTATTTGACGTGCCCCAACGTTTTAAGGCCCGGTCACACCTTGACGTTTTAGCCAGCGATGGCAACGTATTAAAATGTATGTAAAACGCTGGCTTACGTTGAACTTTTTATGTTTTTTTTTAAAGATTCGGACGTATTCATAGCGACTTGGTCTTATGTATAACGCATTGGTAACGGACACAGAACATTTCGTTGTGTTATAGATAACTTATACCAACGAATGCTGAACCTGTTGTCGGCCTACACAACCGATGCCCAACGATAGTCTAACTTAGACATAGCGCGTTGCACGCATCGCCGACGATGTCGTGACGTAGCCTATTAAAAGGCTGACGCACAACGATTCGAATCGTAGAAATGGAAGTGTCAACATCGCGGTCACACCTTGGCAATCTTGCCAACGTATGCCGACCTAAGAAAAATGTCTAAAACGTTGGGGCACGTCAAATACGGTATGAGTAAGTTTGGTATACGTGAATAGAACGCTAAAGTACGCTATCATACGTCGTAGTAAGTAGAGTACGTCAAGAAATTTTAAACATGTTCAAAATTTTTGGACGTACTCGGCGTATGACACACGTTCCGCATGCGATGGGGATAAGTTTTACACACGATATGTGGACGCTTACACACGTCCACAAACGCTACTTATAAGCTACTCATAAGTCGAAACACGTCGCGGTAATGTCTTTTTTACGCGAAACTTATTTCTAACTTATGTTTGACGTGCTTTGAACCAATTCTTTACGTAGTCCCAACACACATCGACGTATGTAGACGTATTCCAATGACGTCTTCCGGTCGACAAAAAAAATAAATGAACGTGTTTCTAACTTACAACTGCCATATAAAGACGTGTTCCCAGCGATTTTGGGGATTGGTATATAAAAATGGTGTTCATAAAAGGGGAACCCAACAGTGTTTTTGAGTCCTTTTTGAGTCGATGTCCATGTCAGCAGTAACAGTATCAGTATCAGTATCAGTATCAGTAGTAGTTTGTTCATGTTGGCAGTCGTATGTGAGGGGGAGGGTGTGGGTTATGATGGATCCTCCTTGCGTCCGCGTGGCCACGGGTAGGAGACATCTTTGCACCATTGTTCGAAGTTCTTCGTGGCTAATTTTTTATGGGGCTTTTTCAACAATGAGCTATGGCTTGTTTTTACGATTTAGGTCGATTCATAACGGGTTGGACAAATGCACAATGAACTAATAATGTGCATAGAGCGCTTCGATAACTTATATACTGTATACGGTATACGAATAATTATCGTGTAGCCGGCGTTCACAAACTATGCCCAACGATAGCCGAACTTATCCATATCGTGCGGCAGTTTATCTTTGCCGGTGACGTGGGGTTTGTTATTCAGAGGCTGCCACTCAAATATTTAAATGGCTGCATCTCCACTATTGAAAGTAGATGCTTGCGCTCAACAATTGGATTTTTTTTTACACTCGACGACTTTTAAACGGTACCACTCAGCTATTTTCATTGTTTACAATGAACGATATAAATTGCTGTCACTCGCCTTTGTTTTTTGACGCTGGCGCTTGGAAATTTTAATCGTTTCTATTGAACGTGCTAAATCGCTCAAACTCCACTGTTGAAAGTAGACACTTGCGCTCAACAATTGGATTTTTTTACACTCAACGACTTTTAAACGGTGCCACTCAGCTATTTTCATTGTTTACAATGAACGATTTAAATTGCTGTCACTCCCCTTTTTTTTGACGCTGGGGTTTGGAAATTTGAAGCGTTTCTTCTGAACGTGTTAAAACGCTCAAACTCGACTATTTTAAATAGACGCTGCCGATGGACAATTGGAATCATAGCCAAGCTAGACATCGAAGTGTGAACATCCTCGCCATGCCGAAGAAAAGTTTGAAGAATGCTGCAAATAAGTGTCCTGGCCGTGGCCATGGACACTGATGCAAGGACGATCCATTATACCGACGTCTTTCAGCCTATGAGTAACTTAAAAGTAACGTCTGTCGATGTGTGGCAACGATCGCGTAACGTGCCAACAACACGTTAATCATAGGTTAGAAATAAGTTTCGGGTACGCTAAACATTACCTCGGCGTGTCTCAACTTATGATTAACTTACAAGTAGCATGTGTTGACGTCTGTCAACGATCGCAGACCGTGCATACAACTTGTGGCCAGCGTAGCGGAACGTGTGAGTCATACGCCGGCATACGTCGTGAAATTTCAAGCATGAAAAAATTTGAGGACAACCGAAAAGTACAACGTTTAAAGCCAGCGTTCAATGACGTATGGCAGTGTTTTTCAGCGTGCTCTCAATGTTATCAAAACTTACCCATAACATATTCAACGTGTGCCAGCGTTTTAGAAAAATTTTTTCAAAAATCAGCATACGTTGGCTAAAACGTCAAGGTGTGACTGGGCCTTTACATAGTTTCTGCTTCCAGTGACCATAGCATCTGTTATTTCGCTATTCTATGAGCATCTATCTGTACCGGGGGAAAAATCTGATGGATGCCAAATATCCCAGGGTATATTTCACGAAGAATATGTGACTTATTACCGCACTCTGAACAAATTACAAATTCCTGCTTGAGTGGATGGTGATCTCATCTTCTTGGAGGTCCCTTGATTGCAGGTGACACTGCTTGCTCTTTACGAGTGTGTTTTCTCTCTTGGCAGAAGCTGTAAACTGTAAACAAATTTACCACTTGTTTCACATTTTTCATGTGAACGCACATTTTAAATATGAAAGGACAATCTTATACAGGGTGCTTCAATAAAATGTTAACACTTGTGAGCATTTTTTTCTTTCTTTCCTAGCAATTGACTGAAATGGCAACGAGATTGACTTTGGAGCAAAGAAGAAAGCTTGCGGCATGGATGGACGTCTTTCAGTCTCCAACGGTGGTTTGCAACAAATACAGAGAGCATTTCAACTGCGATCCACCCTCGAGGTTGACCATTTATCCCATATAAGTGTAACGATAGTCCTTTATAAGGGTTAACATTTTTTTGAAGCACCCTGTATATACTGGCGGGAAAGGAGGGTGGGAGTATCCTTCTCGGCCCACCATCAGTGTGCAATATGCTGAGGCACTTTGTTGGAAATGCACTTTATAATTTTTGAAAGAAATGTCATTGATCACAGCATATTGTTGTGGAGCCGGGCATCGGTTGCGAGCACGACCGCGAGGTGGAGCAGTAGGGTCGACTCTACCGGACACCCAGAATATAGATTGTACCTTTCGGAAAACTCCAAAAGGTACGGGTCCCTTACAGGACCGTGAATCGTCAATAAATCAACCACGTGGGACAAGGTTATTTGCCAAACTTCAAAATACCTAGAGGCCCACGTGGCGAGCTACCGAGGAGTCACACCCTTGATGGCACTCGTACGGGACGAGCCGTATGCGTGCTTGACCCGTGCGTAACCCGAGCGGATGGTTACCGAGGTCCCGTCGGTCCAAATGTACAATTTGCCGCTTCCCAAATTTCCCAATACGCACTGTGCAAAGCCAATGAAAGAAACACAGAAATGAGCTGAAACATTAAACAGCGGATTTTTTTTTATAATGGGGGGGGGGGCAGGGGGGAGCACGCAAGGAGCAGAGTTGTCCGATTATAAGAAATGAAATGCCACGTACAAGTAAAAGCACTTATCCAGTTTCTACTTAAAGTCGGGGCCCCACGGACACACACACGCACACACATATACCCAGAAAGAATAATGGACCTTCCCGCCTCGTGCGGTTTGCCGAGACGAGCAAACCAGACTGGCGTCGAGATGCGACCAGCCCAGCGCCAGCGAGATGGGACCAACCCAGCGTCGACGAGAGGTGACCAGCGGCAACGAGATGCAACCCACGCTCCAGCAGACCAGAGCAGCGTCGAGATGCAACCCGTGCTCCAGCAAACCAGAGCAGCGTCGAGATATGCGTTCAGCGCTCGAGCGGACCAAATGCAATTATCCTTGTTCTTCTCGCGCTCATCCCGACAACCATGCTCTCCGCCTGTCCGATCACGCCGCAACCTTAATCCCCCTTGTCTGGGCGGGGGGGGATGCCTCCTCGCTATCCGCTCTTCCTCACTGGATGGTTTTGGAGCGCAATTCGCTCGTCGCCCCCGTGAATGGCCGAAAGGGGCGCCAAGTCCGCTGAGTGGACTGGAGGGGCATGACGGCCATTGAGGCGGACCGCCCTTCAAACAAGGAGAGTAATATGGTCCTGCGTGGGCTCCGCCCACGTACGTTCTGACACGCACGTGTGCAATGGTGCCAGTGGAGGATGGTGGGAGGAAGCGAAGGCAAGTGTGTTGTTATTGTTGTTATAAAAATCCTAACTATCAAAACAACTCCGCAACGCATGAACATCCAATACCCACTAGACTAGGGATGGGATTCTAACTAGAAACCCATACTTATCGAAATAACTAAGCTATGGGGACGGCTGTCTGTATGTGTTCACAAGGCTTCCAAATTCATAACAATATCACACACTAATTTTGGGAAGGTTCTATTATATTGTTGCTGACCCGGGTTTGCGTGGGTACAAGGATGGGGTATCCCTGGTTCTTCCCGGATTCACCGGGAATCGAGGCCGTTGCACACAAACAAGTCCGTGTTGCGGTGGGTCGCTAATTGACCGTGCACTCCAACAATTTAACCACGTGACTCAGTGTCCTGCATCTGACTACCGTTTAACTGTGGAACACACAGTCTTCTTGTCGGGGAATCGTGCCCTCGGCAGTTGTGCTGCTTTTATCTTTATTGGATCTTGATTAAGGTGGCCGAGCTTACCGCTAGCACAACGCCAGACTGAAGTGAGAGCCCAAACCCTTTGCACATTCGTGAATTTGAATGCCCATATACCAACAGCTGCTGACTTGAGTGAAATTGAATGCAGTTCATGTGACTTTTAAATTGACTGCAGCTTCAATCAAGTCACATGCTGAGACAACGAAAATGAACAGCCATTTTCGATATTTGAATGATCACATCGAGGGGCATTCAATTTCAAATGCAATTGAATGATCATGCAGTCAAATTGAATGCCAAAATATGAAAATGGCCAGGAAAAACCTAATGGTGCACAGTGAGCACTCTTACCTTTGAGCTAACTCGCTTGGGATTGATTTCCAATGTTAAGTATTGAAAAATAAATTTGCAATTCGGATGAAGCCACACGTTAACAAATATATTGTTGTGGTCGGGAGTCGGGTGAGAAGACCACTCGGGAGGGGGGGTTGGTGGGGGGGGGTGGGAGGTATCTCAGGTTCCTACCAGACTCCCCGGAATCGCAGGCCATCGCACACTGATAACTCCGTGACGCAGCGGGTTGCTAACCGACTGTGAACGCCAATAATTCAACCACGTGACTTCCGGTCCTCCGCCTAATATCGGTGACCTAATTACCAGGGGACACGCCCTCGGTACGCCTTGTCCAAACCGGATCACATTACCGGATCAGATACAGCCGAGCAACACTGCCAAGGAACGTACCAGCTAAAGGGAATGGATCGTTGGGAATAAAGTCCTGGCTATGCTAGGATACGGACCATGCTTGATCAATGAAAGAAAAGACAAAAATGATCTGGGAACATTTCTACATCAGCATTTATTACAGGCAGGTGAGGAAAAATATGTCACATCATGAATGTAGTTTATTATTGAATGTAAAACAGGGATAGAAAGAAATGTGTGGTGTGTCAATGAAACAAGCAACTTACTAAAACAGACACATAGCAGACGAATACCGATATATCTTCTGCATTCTTAACTTAAAGCTAGGACTGGTGCCAGTACATACACACACATGCACACACACACACACACACACACACACACACACACAACCTGATAAAGAAGAGTTAATGAAAAGATAGGAGAGGAGATGAGGCTAATGGTCTCGAAATACCTTGCACGGTTGACCGACCATGCTACCCAATACGTTTTGGAGGGGGGGGGGGTGGGCGCTCCACTGAACGATCCCTCCTTGAGAATTGGAGCATCGTCTCCTGCTTGGCTATGGTGCTGGTGCAGCATCCAGAGAATGGGCGAGACAGTCAGACGTGAGGGAGGGACTTTCGGTGGAGCCAGGATAGCGGGTTGGCCAGCGGCGAGAGGCAGGTGGAGAAGGTGGGCGGGTGGAGCCAGCGGCGAGGGAGTGGAGATTCCAGAGAAGGCGGAGATGGAGAGCAAGTGGGCGGAATGGCAGACGGGACTTGCGGAGCAGCAGGCATACGAAGTCCGTCTAAAAAGTAACGGGACTGAGCCTGCTGTGAAAAATCCACACAACTTGAATGAACGGGTTGCATCACAGTCTTTCGCAACATTCCAGCAATATATATATATATGTTGT